>NW_026909498.1:0-372333 GCF_033115175.1 Lepus europaeus
GGGTAAACTGCTTATCCCTATACCCCGATACAGAACTCCGAAATACTGCGTCTCTCTACCTCCAGTTTACACAGCTCCCTTGAGGTTCGTCTGTTACACTTAGGCTACTCGAATCCCATATACAGCATATGCCTTCTCCCAGGCAACAGAACTCCTGGAAACGCTTCTCTCTACACCCAGGATACAGAACTCCTGAAAACTGCATCTCGCTACATCCAGGAGACAGAGCTCCCGTAAGCTGCTTATTGTACCCTCATTGTAAAGTAAATGCACATTTAGCGTATGCCTATTTCCAGGATACAGAATTCCCATAAACTGCTTTTCCCCACACCCAGATACAGAACTCCGGTAAACTGTGTTCTCTACATCCAGGTTACAGAACTCCCGTAAGCTGCTTCTGCTACACTCAGCACTCAGAAAACCCGCATATAGCAAAAGCCTAATTCCAGGCTTCAGAATTCCAGTAAACAACTGCTCTCTACACGAAAGATAGAGAACTGCTGCAAACTGTGTCTCCCTGCATCTAGTTAACAGAGCTACCCTAAGCTGTGCCTTCTACACTCAGGATACGGAACACCCACATATTGCGAATGCCAAAGCCATGACACAGAAGTACTGTAAACTGCTTATCCCTATACCCTGATACAGAACTCCAAAATACTGCGTCTCTCTACCTCCAGTTTACACAGCTCCCTTGAGGTTCGTCTGTTACGCTTAGGCTACTCGAATCCCATATACAGCATATGCCTTCTCCCAGGCTACAGAACTCCTGGAAACGCTTCTCTCTACACCCAGGATACAGAACTCCTGAAAACTGCATCTCGCTACATCCAAGAGACAGAGCTCCCGTAAGCTGCTTATTGTACCCTCATTGTAAAGTAAATGCACATTTAGCGTATGCCTATTTCCAGGATACAGAATTCCCATAAACTGCTTTTCCCCACACCCAGATACAGAACTCCGGTAAACTCTGTTCTCTACATCCAGGTTACAGAACTCCCATATGCTGCGTCTGCTACACTCAAGCTACAGAAATCCCATATAGAGTGTATATCTTCTCCCAGGCTTCATAACTCTTGGAAACAGCTTCTTTCTACATGCAACCTACAGAATGCCTGGAAACTGCATCTCTCTACACCCAGGTAACAGAACTCCCGTAAGCCGCTTCTGCTATACTCAGCATACAGAAAACCCGCATATAGCGAATGCCTAATTCCAGGCTTCAGAATACCAGTAAACAGCTGCTCTCTACACGAAAGATAGAGAACTGCTGCAAACTGTGTCTCCCTGCATCTAGTTAACAGAGCTACCCTAAGCTGTGTCTCCTACACTCAGGATACAGAAAACCCGCATATTGCGAATGCGAAATGCATGACACAGAAGTAGGGTAAACTGCTTATCCTTATACCCCGATACAGAACTCCGAAATACTGCGTCTCTCTACCTCCAGTTTACACAGCTCCCTTGAGGTTCGTCTGTTACGCTTAGGCTACTCGAATCCCATATACAGCATATGCCTTCTCCCAGGCTACAGAACTCCTGGAAACGCTTCTCTCTACACCCAGGATACAGAACTCATGAAAACTGCATCTCGCTACATCCAGGAGACAGAGCTCCCGTAAGCTGCTTATTGTACCCTCATTGTAAAGTAAATGCACATTTAGCGTATGCCTATTTCCAGGATACAGAATTCCCATAAACTGCTTTTCCCCACACGCAGATACAGAACTCCAGTAAACTCTGTTCTCTACATCCAGGTTACAGAACTCCCTTAAGCTGCTTCTGCTACACTCAGCACTCAGAAAACCCGCATATAGCAAAAGCCTAATTCCAGGCTTCAGAATTCCAGTAAACAGCTCCTCTCTACACGAAAGATAGAGAACTGCTGCAAACTGTGTCTCCCTGCATCTAGTTAACAGAGCTACCCTAAGCTGTGCCTTCTACACTCAGGATACGGAACACCCACATATTGCGAATGCCAAAGCCATGACACAGAAGTACTGTAAACTGCTTATCCCTATACCCTGATACAGAACTCCAAAATACTGCGTCTCTCTACCTCCAGTTTACACAGCTCCCTTGAGGTTCATCTGTTACGCTTAGGCTACTCGAATCCCATATACAGCATATGCCTTCTCCCAGGCTACAGAACTCCTGGAAACGCTTCTCTCTACACCCAGGATACAGAAATCCTGAAAACTGCATCTCGCTACATCCAAGAGACAGAGCTCCCGTAAGCTGCTTATTGTACCCTCATTGTAAAGTAAATGCACATTTAGCGTATGCCTATTTCCAGGATACAGAATTCCCATAAACTGCTTTTCCCCACACCCAGATACAGAACTCCGGTAAACTGTGTTCTCTACATCCAGGTTACAGAACTCCCATATGCTGCGTCTGCTACACTCAAGCTACAGAAATCCCATATACAGCGTATGCCTTCTCCCAGGCTGCAGAACTCTTGGAAACAGCTTCTTTCTACATGCAACCTACAGAACTCCTGGAAACTGCATCTCTCTACACCCAGGTAACAGAAGGCCAGCAAGCTGCTTCTGCTATACTCAGCATACAGAAAACCCGCATATAGCGAATGCCTAATTCCAGGCTTCAGAATACCAGTAAACAGCTGCTCTCTACACAAAAGATAGAGAACTGCTGCAAACTGTCTCCCTGCATCTAGTTAACAGAGCTACCCTAAGCTGTGTCTCCTACACTCAGGATACAGAAAACCCGCATATTGCGAATGCGAAATCCATGACACAGAAGTAGGGTAAACTGCTTATCCTTATACCCCGATACAGAACTCCGAAATACTGCGTCTCTCTACCTCCAGTTTACACAGCTCCCTTGAGGTTCGTCTGTTACGCTTAGGCTACTCGAATCCCATATACAGCATATGCCTTCTCCCAGGCTACAGAACTCCTGGAAACGCTTCTCTCTACACCCAGGATACAGAACTCCTGAAAACTGCATCTCGCTACATCCAAGAGACAGAGCTCCCGTAAGCTGCTTATTGTACCCTCATTGTAAAGTAAATGCACATTTAGCATATGCCTATTTCCAGGATACAGAATTCCCATAAACTGCTTTTCCCCACACCCAGATACAGAACTCCGGTAAACTGTGTTCTCTACATCCAGGTTACAGAACTCCCATATGCTGCGTCTGCTACACTCAAGCTACAGAAATCCCATATAGAGCGTATATCTTCTCCCAGGCTTCAGAACTCTTGGAAACAGCTTCTTTCTACATGCAACCTACAGAATGCCTGGAAACTGCATCTCTCTACACCCAGGTAACAGAACTCCCGTAAGCCGCTTCTGCTATACTCAGCATACAGAAAACCCGCATATAGCGAATGCCTAATTCCAGGCTTCAGAATACCAGTAAACATCTGCTCTCTACACGAAAGATAGAGAACTGCTGCAAACTGTGTCTCCCTGCATCTAGTTAACAGAGCTACCCTAAGCTGTGTCTCCTACACTCAGGATACAGAAAACCCGCATATTGCGAATGCCAAGTCCATGACACAGAAGTACTGTAAACTGCTTATCCCTATACCCCGATACAGAACTCCGAAATACTGCGTCTCTCTACCTCCAGTTTACACAGCTCCCTTGAGGTTCGTCTGTTACGCTTAGGCTACTCGAATCCCATATGCAGCATATGCCTTCTCCCAGGCTACAGAACTCCTGGAAACGCTTCTCTCTACACCCAGGATACAGAACTCCTGAAAACTGCATCTCGCTACATCCAGGAGACAGAGCTCCCGTAAGCTGCTTATTGTACCCTCATTGTAAAGTAAATGCACATTTAGCGTATGCCTATTTCCAGGATACAGAATTCCCATAAACTGCTTTTCCCCACACCCAGATACAGAACTCCGGTAAAATCTGTTCTCTACATCCAGGTTACAGAACTCGCTTAAGCTGCTTCTGCTACACTCAGCACTCAGAAAACCCGCATATAGCAAAAGCCTAATTCCAGGCTTCAGAATTCCAGTAAACAGCTCCTCTCTACACGAAAGATAGAGAACTGCTGCAAACTGTGTCTCCCTGCATCTAGTTAACAGAGCTACCCTAAGCTGTGTCTTCTACACTCACGATACGGAACACCCACATATTGCGAATGCCAAAGCCATGACACAGAAGTACTGTAAACTGCTTATCCCTATACCCTGATACAGAACTCCGAAATACTGTGTCTCTCTACCTCCAGTTTACACAGCTCCCTTGAGGTTCGTCTGTTACGCTTAGGCTACTCGAATCCCATATACAGCATATGCCTTCTCCCAGGCTACAGAACTCCTGGAAACGCTTCTCTCTACACCCAGGATACAGAACTCCTGAAAACTGCATCTCGCTACATCCAGGAGACAGAGCTCCCGTAAGCTGCTTATTGTACCCTCATTGTAAAGTAAATGCACATTTAGCGTATGCCTATTTCCAGGATACAGAATTCCCATAAACTGCTTTTCCCCACACCCAGATACAGAACTCCGGTAAACTGTGTTCTCTACATCCAGGTTACAGAACTCCCATATGCTGCGTCTGCTACACTCAAGCTACAGAAATCCCATATACAGCGTATGCCTTCTCCCAGGCTGCAGAACTCTTGGAAACAGCTTCTTTCTACATGCAACCTACAGAACTCCTGGAAACTGCATCTCTCTACACCCAGGTAACAGAAGGCCAGCAAGCTGCTTCTGCTATACTCAGCATACAGAAAACCCACATATAGCGAATGCCTAATTCCAGGCTTCAGAATACCAGTAAACAGCTGCTCTCTACACGAAAGATAGAGAACTGCTGCAAACTGTGTCTCCCTGCATCTAGTTAACAGAGCTACCCTAAGCTGTGTCTCCTACACTCAGGATACAGAAAACCCGCATATTGCGAATGCGAAATCCATGACACAGAAGTAGGGTAAACTGCTTATCCTTATACCCCGATACAGAACTCCGAAATACTGCGTCTCTCTACCTCCAGTTTACACAGCTCCCTTGAGGTTCGTCTGTTACGCTTAGGCTACTCGAATCCCATATACAGCATATGCCTTCTCCCAGGCTACAGAACTCCTGGAAACGCTTCTCTCTACACCCAGGATACAGAACTCCTGAAAACTGCATCTCGCTACATCCAAGAGACAGAGCTCCCGTAAGCTGCTTATTGTACCCTCATTGTAAAGTAAATGCACATTTAGCGTATGCCTATTTCCAGGATACAGAATTCCCATAAACTGCTTTTCCCCACACCCAGATACAGAACTCCGGTAAACTCTGTTCTCTACATCCAGGTTACAGAACTCCCATATGCTGCGTCTGCTACACTCAAGCTACAGAAATCCCATATAGAGCGTATATCTTCTCCCAGGCTTCAGAACTCTTGGAAACAGCTTCTTTCTACATGCAACCTACAGAATGCCTGGAAACTGCATCTCTCTACACCCAGGTAACAGAACTCCCGTAAGCCGCTTCTGCTATACTCAGCATACAGAAAACCCGCATATAGCGAATGCCTAATTCCAGGCTTCAGAATTCCAGTAAACAGCTCCTCTCTACACGAAAGATAGAGAACTGCTGCAAACTGTGTCTCCCTGCATCTAGTTAACAGAGCTACCCTAAGCTGTGTCTCCTACACTCAGGATACAGAAAACCCACATATTGCGAATGCCAAATCCATGACACAGAAGTAGGGTAAACTGCTTATCCCTATACCCCGATACAGAACTCCGAAATACTGCGTCTCTCTACCTCCAGTTTACACAGCTCCCTTGAGGTTCGTCTGTTACACTTAGGCTACTCGAATCCCATATACAGCATATGCCTTCTCCCAGGCAACAGAACTCCTGGAAACGCTTCTCTCTACACCCAGGATACAGAACTCCTGAAAACTGCATCTCGCTACATCCAGGAGACAGAGCTCCCGTAAGCTGCTTATTGTACCCTCATTGTAAAGTAAATGCACATTTAGCGTATGCCTATTTCCAGGATACAGAATTCCCATAAACTGCTTTTCCCCACACCCAGATACAGAACTCCGGTAAACTGTGTTCTCTACATCCAGGTTACAGAACTCCCGTAAGCTGCTTCTGCTACACTCAGCACTCAGAAAACCCGCATATAGCAAAAGCCTAATTCCAGGCTTCAGAATTCCAGTAAACAGCTCCTCTCTACACGAAAGATAGAGAACTGCTGCAAACTGTGTCTCCCTGCATCTAGTTAACAGAGCTACCCTAAGCTGTGTCTTCTACACTCACGATACGGAACACCCACATATTGCGAATGCCAAAGCCATGACACAGAAGTACTGTAAACTGCTTATCCCTATACGCTGATACAGAACTCCAAAATACTGCGTCTCTCTACCTCCAGTTTACACAGCTCCCTTGAGGTTCGTCTGTTACGCTTAGGCTACTCGAATCCCATATACAGCATATGCCTTCTCCCAGGCTACAGAACTCCTGGAAACGCTTCTCTCTACACCCAGGATACAGAACTCCTGAAAACTGCATCTCGCTACATCCAGGAGACAGAGCTCCCGTAAGCTGCTTATTGTACCCTCATTGTAAAGTAAATGCACATTTAGCGTATGCCTATTTCCAGGATACAGAATTCCCATAAACTGCTTTTCCCCACACCCAGATACAGAACTCCGGTAAACTGTGTTCTCTACATCCAGGTTACAGAACTCCCATATGCTGCGTCTGCTACACTCAAGCTACAGAAATCCCATATAGAGTGTATATCTTCTCCCAGGCTTCAGAACTCTTGGAAACAGCTTCTTTCTACATGCAACCTACAGAACTCCTGGAAACTGCATCTCTCTACACCCAGGTAACAGAACTCCCGTAAGCCGCTTCTGCTATACTCAGCATACAGAAAACCCGCATATAGCGAATGCCTAATTCCAGGCTTCAGAATACCAGTAAACAGCTGCTCTCTACACGAAAGATAGAGAACTGCTGCAAACTGTGTCTCCCTGCATCTAGTTAACAGAGCTACCCTAAGCTGTGTCTTCTACACTCACGATACGGAACACCCACATATTGCGAATGCCAAAGCCATGACACAGAAGTACTGTAAACTGCTTATTCCTATACCCCGATACAGAACTCTGGAATACTGCGTCTCTCTACCTCCAGTTTACACAGCTCCCTTGAGGTTCGTCTGTTACGCTTAGGCTACTCGAATCCCATATACAGCATATGCCTTCTCCCAGGCTACAGAACTCCTGGAAACGCTTCTCTCTACACCCAGGATACAGAACTCCTGAAAACTGCATCTCGCTACATCCAAGAGACAGAGCTCCCGTAAGCTGCTTATTGTACCCTCATTGTAAAGTAAATGCACATTTAGCGTATGCCTATTTCCAGGATACAGAATTCCCATAAACTGCTTTTCCCCACACCCAGATACAGAACTCCGGTAAACTGTGTTCTCTACATCCAGGTTACAGAACTCCCATATGCTGCGTCTGCTACACTCAAGCTACAGAAATCCCATATAGAGCGTATATCTTCTCCCAGGCTTCAGAACTCTTGGAAACAGCTTCTTTCTACATGCAACCTACAGAATGCCTGGAAACTGCATCTCTCTACACCCAGGTAACAGAACTCCCGTAAGCCGCTTCTGCTATACTCAGCATACAGAAAACCCGCATATAGCGAATGCCTAATTCCAGGCTTCAGAATTCCAGTAAACAGCTCCTCTCTACACGAAAGATAGAGAACTGCTGCAAACTGTGTCTCCCTGCATCTAGTTAACAGAGCTACCCTAAGCTGTGTCTCCTACACTCAGGATACAGAAAACCCGCATATTGCGAATGCCAAGTCCATGACACAGAAGTAGGGTAAACTGCTTATCCCTATACCCCGATACAGAACTCCGAAATACTGCGTCTCTCTACCTCCAGTTTACACAGCTCCCTTGAGGTTCGTCTGTTACACTTAGGCTACTCGAATCCCATATACAGCATATGCCTTCTCCCAGGCAACAGAACTCCTGGAAACGCTTCTCTCTACACCCAGGATACAGAACTCCTGAAAACTGCATCTCGCTACATCCAGGAGACAGAGCTCCCGTAAGCTGCTTATTGTACCCTCATTGTAAAGTAAATGCACATTTAGCGTATGCCTATTTCCAGGATACAGAATTCCCATAAACTGCTTTTCCCCACACCCAGATACAGAACTCCGGTAAACTGTGTTCTCTACATCCAGGTTACAGAACTCCCGTAAGCTGCTTCTGCTACACTCAGCACTCAGAAAACCCGCATATAGCAAAAGCCTAATTCCAGGCTTCAGAATTCCAGTAAACAGCTCCTCTCTACACGAAAGATAGAGAACTGCTGCAAACTGTGTCTCCCTGCATCTAGTTAACAGAGCTACCCTAAGCTGTGTCTTCTACACTCACGATACGGAACACCCACATATTGCGAATGCCAAAGCCATGACACAGAAGTACTGTAAACTGCTTATCCCTATACCTTCATACAGAACTCCAAAATACTGCGTCTCTCTACCTCCAGTTTACACAGCTCCCTTGAGGTTCATCTGTTACGCTTAGGCTACTCGAATCCCATATACAGCATATGCCTTCTCCCAGGCTACAGAACTCCTGGAAACGCTTCTCTCTACACCCAGGATACAGAAATCCTGAAAACTGCATCTCGCTACATCCAAGAGACAGAGCTCCCGTAAGCTGCTTATTGTACCCTCATTGTAAAGTAAATGCACATTTAGCGTATGCCAATTTCCAGGATACAGAATTCCCATAAACTGCTTTTCCCCACACCCAGATACAGAACTCCGGTAAACTGTGTTCTCTACATCCAGGTTACAGAACTCCCATATGCTGCGTCTGCTACACTCAAGCTACAGAAATCCCATATACAGCGTATGCCTTCTCCCAGGCTGCAGAACTCTTGGAAACAGCTTCTTTCTACATGCAACCTACAGAACTCCTGGAAACTGCATCTCTCTACACCCAGGTAACAGAAGGCCAGCAAGCTGCTTCTGCTATACTCAGCATACAGAAAACCCGCATATAGCGAATGCCTAATTCCAGGCTTCAGAATACCAGTAAACAGCTGCTCTCTACACAAAAGATAGAGAACTGCTGCAAACTGTCTCCCTGCATCTAGTTAACAGAGCTACCCTAAGCTGTGTCTCCTACACTCAGGATACAGAAAACCCGCATATTGCGAATGCGAAATCCATGACACAGAAGTAGGGTAAACTGCTTATCCTTATACCCCGATACAGAACTCCGAAATACTGCGTCTCTCTACCTCCAGTTTACACAGCTCCCTTGAGGTTCGTCTGTTACGCTTAGGCTACTCGAATCCCATATACAGCATATGCCTTCTCCCAGGCTACAGAACTCCTGGAAACGCTTCTCTCTACACCCAGGATACAGAACTCCTGAAAACTGCATCTCGCTACATCCAAGAGACAGAGCTCCCGTAAGCTGCTTATTGTACCCTCATTGTAAAGTAAATGCACATTTAGCATATGCCTATTTCCAGGATACAGAATTCCCATAAACTGCTTTTCCCCACACCCAGATACAGAACTCCGGTAAACTGTGTTCTCTACATCCAGGTTACAGAACTCCCATATGCTGCGTCTGCTACACTCAAGCTACAGAAATCCCATATAGAGCGTATATCTTCTCCCAGGCTTCAGAACTCTTGGAAACAGCTTCTTTCTACATGCAACCTACAGAATGCCTGGAAACTGCATCTCTCTACACCCAGGTAACAGAACTCCCGTAAGCCGCTTCTGCTATACTCAGCATACAGAAAACCCGCATATAGCGAATGCCTAATTCCAGGCTTCAGAATACCAGTAAACATCTGCTCTCTACACGAAAGATAGAGAACTGCTGCAAACTGTGTCTCCCTGCATCTAGTTAACAGAGCTACCCTAAGCTGTGTCTCCTACACTCAGGATACAGAAAACCCGCATATTGCGAATGCGAAATCCATGACACAGAAGTAGGGTAAACTGCTTATCCTTATACCCCGATACAGAACTCCAAAATACTGCGTCTCTCTACCTCCAGTTTACACAGCTCCCTTGAGGTTCGTCTGTTACGCTTAGGCTACTCGAATCCCATATACAGCATATGCCTTCTCCCAGGCTACAGAACTCCTGGAAACGCTTCTCTCTACACCCAGGATACAGAACTCCTGAAAACTGCATCTCGCTACATCCAAGAGACAGAGCTCCCGTAAGCTGCTTATTGTACCCTCATTGTAAAGTAAATGCACATTTAGCGTATGCCTATTTCCAGGATACAGAATTCCCATAAACTGCTTTTCCCCACACCCAGATACAGAACTCCGGTAAACTCTGTTCTCTACATCCAGGTTACAGAACTCCCATATGCTGCGTCTGCTACACTCAAGCTACAGAAATCCCATATACAGCGTATGCCTTCTCCCAGGCTGCAGAACTCTTGGAAACAGCTTCTTTCTACATGCAACCTACAGAACTCCTGGAAACTGCATCTCTCTACACCCAGGTAACAGAACTCCCGTAAGCCGCTTCTGCTATACTCAGCATACAGAAAACCCGCATATAGCGAATGCCTAATTCCAGGCTTCAGAATTCCAGTAAACAGCTCCTCTCTACACGAAAGATAGAGAACTGCTGCAAACTGTGTCTCCCTGCATCTAGTTAACAGAGCTACCCTAAGCTGTGTCTCCTACACTCAGGATACAGAAAACCCGCATATTGCGAATGCCAAGTCCATGACACAGAAGTAGGGTAAACTGCTTATCCCTATACCCCGATACAGAACTCCGAAATACTGCGTCTCTCTACCTCCAGTTTACACAGCTCCCTTGAGGTTCGTCTGTTACACTTAGGCTACTCGAATCCCATATACAGCATATGCCTTCTCCCAGGCAACAGAACTCCTGGAAACGCTTCTCTCTACACCCAGGATACAGAACTCCTGAAAACTGCATCTCGCTACATCCAGGAGACAGAGCTCCCGTAAGCTGCTTATTGTACCCTCATTGTAAAGTAAATGCACATTTAGCGTATGCCTATTTCCAGGATACAGAATTCCCATAAACTGCTTTTCCCCACACCCAGATACAGAACTCCGGTAAACTGTGTTCTCTACATCCAGGTTACAGAACTCCCGTAAGCTGCTTCTGCTACACTCAGCACTCAGAAAACCCGCATATAGCAAAAGCCTAATTCCAGGCTTCAGAATTCCAGTAAACAGCTCCTCTCTACACGAAAGATAGAGAACTGCTGCAAACTGTGTCTCCCTGCATCTAGTTAACAGAGCTACCCTAAGCTGTGTCTTCTACACTCACGATACGGAACACCCACATATTGCGAATGCCAAAGCCATGACACAGAAGTACTGTAAACTGCTTATCCCTATACCTTCATACAGAACTCCAAAATACTGCGTCTCTCTACCTCCAGTTTACACAGCTCCCTTGAGGTTCATCTGTTACGCTTAGGCTACTCGAATCCCATATACAGCATATGCCTTCTCCCAGGCTACAGAACTCCTGGAAACGCTTCTCTCTACACCCAGGATACAGAAATCCTGAAAACTGCATCTCGCTACATCCAAGAGACAGAGCTCCCGTAAGCTGCTTATTGTACCCTCATTGTAAAGTAAATGCACATTTAGCGTATGCCAATTTCCAGGATACAGAATTCCCATAAACTGCTTTTCCCCACACCCAGATACAGAACTCCGGTAAACTGTGTTCTCTACATCCAGGTTACAGAACTCCCATATGCTGCGTCTGCTACACTCAAGCTACAGAAATCCCATATACAGCGTATGCCTTCTCCCAGGCTGCAGAACTCTTGGAAACAGCTTCTTTCTACATGCAACCTACAGAACTCCTGGAAACTGCATCTCTCTACACCCAGGTAACAGAAGGCCAGCAAGCTGCTTCTGCTATACTCAGCATACAGAAAACCCGCATATAGCGAATGCCTAATTCCAGGCTTCAGAATACCAGTAAACAGCTGCTCTCTACACAAAAGATAGAGAACTGCTGCAAACTGTCTCCCTGCATCTAGTTAACAGAGCTACCCTAAGCTGTGTCTCCTACACTCAGGATACAGAAAACCCGCATATTGCGAATGCGAAATCCATGACACAGAAGTAGGGTAAACTGCTTATCCTTATACCCCGATACAGAACTCCGAAATACTGCGTCTCTCTACCTCCAGTTTACACAGCTCCCTTGAGGTTCGTCTGTTACGCTTAGGCTACTCGAATCCCATATACAGCATATGCCTTCTCCCAGGCTACAGAACTCCTGGAAACGCTTCTCTCTACACCCAGGATACAGAACTCCTGAAAACTGCATCTCGCTACATCCAAGAGACAGAGCTCCCGTAAGCTGCTTATTGTACCCTCATTGTAAAGTAAATGCACATTTAGCATATGCCTATTTCCAGGATACAGAATTCCCATAAACTGCTTTTCCCCACACCCAGATACAGAACTCCGGTAAACTGTGTTCTCTACATCCAGGTTACAGAACTCCCATATGCTGCGTCTGCTACACTCAAGCTACAGAAATCCCATATAGAGCGTATATCTTCTCCCAGGCTTCAGAACTCTTGGAAACAGCTTCTTTCTACATGCAACCTACAGAATGCCTGGAAACTGCATCTCTCTACACCCAGGTAACAGAACTCCCGTAAGCCGCTTCTGCTATACTCAGCATACAGAAAACCCGCATATAGCGAATGCCTAATTCCAGGCTTCAGAATACCAGTAAACATCTGCTCTCTACACGAAAGATAGAGAACTGCTGCAAACTGTGTCTCCCTGCATCTAGTTAACAGAGCTACCCTAAGCTGTGTCTCCTACACTCAGGATACAGAAAACCCGCATATTGCGAATGCGAAATCCATGACACAGAAGTAGGGTAAACTGCTTATCCTTATACCCCGATACAGAACTCCAAAATACTGCGTCTCTCTACCTCCAGTTTACACAGCTCCCTTGAGGTTCGTCTGTTACGCTTAGGCTACTCGAATCCCATATACAGCATATGCCTTCTCCCAGGCTACAGAACTCCTGGAAACGCTTCTCTCTACACCCAGGATACAGAACTCCTGAAAACTGCATCTCGCTACATCCAAGAGACAGAGCTCCCGTAAGCTGCTTATTGTACCCTCATTGTAAAGTAAATGCACATTTAGCGTATGCCTATTTCCAGGATACAGAATTCCCATAAACTGCTTTTCCCCACACCCAGATACAGAACTCCGGTAAACTCTGTTCTCTACATCCAGGTTACAGAACTCCCATATGCTGCGTCTGCTACACTCAAGCTACAGAAATCCCATATACAGCGTATGCCTTCTCCCAGGCTGCAGAACTCTTGGAAACAGCTTCTTTCTACATGCAACCTACAGAACTCCTGGAAACTGCATCTCTCTACACCCAGGTAACAGAAGGCCAGCAAGCTGCTTCTGCTATACTCAGCATACAGAAAACCCGCATATAGCGAATGCCTAATTCCAGGCTTCAGAATACCAGTAAACAGCTGCTCTCTACACAAAAGATAGAGAACTGCTGCAAACTGTCTCCCTGCATCTAGTTAACAGAGCTACCCTAAGCTGTGTCTCCTACACTCAGGATACAGAAAACCCGCATATTGCGAATGCGAAATCCATGACACAGAAGTAGGGTAAACTGCTTATCCTTATACCCCGATACAGAACTCCGAAATACTGCGTCTCTCTACCTCCAGTTTACACAGCTCCCTTGAGGTTCGTCTGTTACGCTTAGGCTACTCGAATCCCATATACAGCATATGCCTTCTCCCAGGCTACAGAACTCCTGGAAACGCTTCTCTCTACACCCAGGATACAGAACTCCTGAAAACTGCATCTCGCTACATCCAAGAGACAGAGCTCCCGTAAGCTGCTTATTGTACCCTCATTGTAAAGTAAATGCACATTTAGCATATGCCTATTTCCAGGATACAGAATTCCCATAAACTGCTTTTCCCCACACCCAGATACAGAACTCCGGTAAACTGTGTTCTCTACATCCAGGTTACAGAACTCCCATATGCTGCGTCTGCTACACTCAAGCTACAGAAATCCCATATAGAGCGTATATCTTCTCCCAGGCTTCAGAACTCTTGGAAACAGCTTCTTTCTACATGCAACCTACAGAATGCCTGGAAACTGCATCTCTCTACACCCAGGTAACAGAACTCCCGTAAGCCGCTTCTGCTATACTCAGCATACAGAAAACCCGCATATAGCGAATGCCTAATTCCAGGCTTCAGAATACCAGTAAACATCTGCTCTCTACACGAAAGATAGAGAACTGCTGCAAACTGTGTCTCCCTGCATCTAGTTAACAGAGCTACCCTAAGCTGTGTCTCCTACACTCAGGATACAGAAAACCCGCATATTGCGAATGCCAAGTCCATGACACAGAAGTACTGTAAACTGCTTATCCCTATACCCCGATACAGAACTCCGAAATACTGCGTCTCTCTACCTCCAGTTTACACAGCTCCCTTGAGGTTCGTCTGTTACGCTTAGGCTACTCGAATCCCATATGCAGCATATGCCTTCTCCCAGGCTACAGAACTCCTGGAAACGCTTCTCTCTACACCCAGGATACAGAACTCCTGAAAACTGCATCTCGCTACATCCAGGAGACAGAGCTCCCGTAAGCTGCTTATTGTACCCTCATTGTAAAGTAAATGCACATTTAGCGTATGCCTATTTCCAGGATACAGAATTCCCATAAACTGCTTTTCCCCACACCCAGATACAGAACTCCGGTAAAATCTGTTCTCTACATCCAGGTTACAGAACTCGCTTAAGCTGCTTCTGCTACACTCAGCACTCAGAAAACCCGCATATAGCAAAAGCCTAATTCCAGGCTTCAGAATTCCAGTAAACAGCTCCTCTCTACACGAAAGATAGAGAACTGCTGCAAACTGTGTCTCCCTGCATCTAGTTAACAGAGCTACCCTAAGCTGTGTCTTCTACACTCACGATACGGAACACCCACATATTGCGAATGCCAAAGCCATGACACAGAAGTACTGTAAACTGCTTATCCCTATACCCTGATACAGAACTCCGAAATACTGTGTCTCTCTACCTCCAGTTTACACAGCTCCCTTGAGGTTCGTCTGTTACGCTTAGGCTACTCGAATCCCATATACAGCATATGCCTTCTCCCAGGCTACAGAACTCCTGGAAACGCTTCTCTCTACACCCAGGATACAGAACTCCTGAAAACTGCATCTCGCTACATCCAGGAGACAGAGCTCCCGTAAGCTGCTTATTGTACCCTCATTGTAAAGTAAATGCACATTTAGCGTATGCCTATTTCCAGGATACAGAATTCCCATAAACTGCTTTTCCCCACACCCAGATACAGAACTCCGGTAAACTGTGTTCTCTACATCCAGGTTACAGAACTCCCATATGCTGCGTCTGCTACACTCAAGCTACAGAAATCCCATATACAGCGTATGCCTTCTCCCAGGCTGCAGAACTCTTGGAAACAGCTTCTTTCTACATGCAACCTACAGAACTCCTGGAAACTGCATCTCTCTACACCCAGGTAACAGAAGGCCAGCAAGCTGCTTCTGCTATACTCAGCATACAGAAAACCCACATATAGCGAATGCCTAATTCCAGGCTTCAGAATACCAGTAAACAGCTGCTCTCTACACGAAAGATAGAGAACTGCTGCAAACTGTGTCTCCCTGCATCTAGTTAACAGAGCTACCCTAAGCTGTGTCTCCTACACTCAGGATACAGAAAACCCGCATATTGCGAATGCGAAATCCATGACACAGAAGTAGGGTAAACTGCTTATTCCTATACCCCGATACAGAACTCTGGAATACTGCGTCTCTCTACCTCCAGTTTACACAGCTCCCTTGAGGTTCGTCTGTTACGCTTAGGCTACTCGAATCCCATATACAGCATATGCCTTCTCCCAGGCTACAGAACTCCTGGAAACGCTTCTCTCTACACCCAGGATACAGAACTCCTGAAAACTGCATCTCGCTACATCCAAGAGACAGAGCTCCCGTAAGCTGCTTATTGTACCCTCATTGTAAAGTAAATGCACATTTAGCGTATGCCTATTTCCAGGATACAGAATTCCCATAAACTGCTTTTCCCCACACCCAGATACAGAACTCCGGTAAACTGTGTTCTCTACATCCAGGTTACAGAACTCCCATATGCTGCGTCTGCTACACTCAAGCTACAGAAATCCCATATAGAGCGTATATCTTCTCCCAGGCTTCAGAACTCTTGGAAACAGCTTCTTTCTACATGCAACCTACAGAATGCCTGGAAACTGCATCTCTCTACACCCAGGTAACAGAACTCCCGTAAGCCGCTTCTGCTATACTCAGCATACAGAAAACCCGCATATAGCGAATGCCTAATTCCAGGCTTCAGAATTCCAGTAAACAGCTCCTCTCTACACGAAAGATAGAGAACTGCTGCAAACTGTGTCTCCCTGCATCTAGTTAACAGAGCTACCCTAAGCTGTGTCTCCTACACTCAGGATACAGAAAACCCGCATATTGCGAATGCCAAGTCCATGACACAGAAGTAGGGTAAACTGCTTATCCCTATACCCCGATACAGAACTCCGAAATACTGCGTCTCTCTACCTCCAGTTTACACAGCTCCCTTGAGGTTCGTCTGTTACACTTAGGCTACTCGAATCCCATATACAGCATATGCCTTCTCCCAGGCAACAGAACTCCTGGAAACGCTTCTCTCTACACCCAGGATACAGAACTCCTGAAAACTGCATCTCGCTACATCCAGGAGACAGAGCTCCCGTAAGCTGCTTATTGTACCCTCATTGTAAAGTAAATGCACATTTAGCGTATGCCTATTTCCAGGATACAGAATTCCCATAAACTGCTTTTCCCCACACCCAGATACAGAACTCCGGTAAACTGTGTTCTCTACATCCAGGTTACAGAACTCCCGTAAGCTGCTTCTGCTACACTCAGCACTCAGAAAACCCGCATATAGCAAAAGCCTAATTCCAGGCTTCAGAATTCCAGTAAACAGCTCCTCTCTACACGAAAGATAGAGAACTGCTGCAAACTGTGTCTCCCTGCATCTAGTTAACAGAGCTACCCTAAGCTGTGTCTTCTACACTCACGATACGGAACACCCACATATTGCGAATGCCAAAGCCATGACACAGAAGTACTGTAAACTGCTTATCCCTATACCTTCATACAGAACTCCAAAATACTGCGTCTCTCTACCTCCAGTTTACACAGCTCCCTTGAGGTTCATCTGTTACGCTTAGGCTACTCGAATCCCATATACAGCATATGCCTTCTCCCAGGCTACAGAACTCCTGGAAACGCTTCTCTCTACACCCAGGATACAGAAATCCTGAAAACTGCATCTCGCTACATCCAAGAGACAGAGCTCCCGTAAGCTGCTTATTGTACCCTCATTGTAAAGTAAATGCACATTTAGCGTATGCCAATTTCCAGGATACAGAATTCCCATAAACTGCTTTTCCCCACACCCAGATACAGAACTCCGGTAAACTGTGTTCTCTACATCCAGGTTACAGAACTCCCATATGCTGCGTCTGCTACACTCAAGCTACAGAAATCCCATATACAGCGTATGCCTTCTCCCAGGCTGCAGAACTCTTGGAAACAGCTTCTTTCTACATGCAACCTACAGAACTCCTGGAAACTGCATCTCTCTACACCCAGGTAACAGAAGGCCAGCAAGCTGCTTCTGCTATACTCAGCATACAGAAAACCCGCATATAGCGAATGCCTAATTCCAGGCTTCAGAATACCAGTAAACAGCTGCTCTCTACACAAAAGATAGAGAACTGCTGCAAACTGTCTCCCTGCATCTAGTTAACAGAGCTACCCTAAGCTGTGTCTCCTACACTCAGGATACAGAAAACCCGCATATTGCGAATGCGAAATCCATGACACAGAAGTAGGGTAAACTGCTTATCCTTATACCCCGATACAGAACTCCGAAATACTGCGTCTCTCTACCTCCAGTTTACACAGCTCCCTTGAGGTTCGTCTGTTACGCTTAGGCTACTCGAATCCCATATACAGCATATGCCTTCTCCCAGGCTACAGAACTCCTGGAAACGCTTCTCTCTACACCCAGGATACAGAACTCCTGAAAACTGCATCTCGCTACATCCAAGAGACAGAGCTCCCGTAAGCTGCTTATTGTACCCTCATTGTAAAGTAAATGCACATTTAGCATATGCCTATTTCCAGGATACAGAATTCCCATAAACTGCTTTTCCCCACACCCAGATACAGAACTCCGGTAAACTGTGTTCTCTACATCCAGGTTACAGAACTCCCATATGCTGCGTCTGCTACACTCAAGCTACAGAAATCCCATATAGAGCGTATATCTTCTCCCAGGCTTCAGAACTCTTGGAAACAGCTTCTTTCTACATGCAACCTACAGAATGCCTGGAAACTGCATCTCTCTACACCCAGGTAACAGAACTCCCGTAAGCCGCTTCTGCTATACTCAGCATACAGAAAACCCGCATATAGCGAATGCCTAATTCCAGGCTTCAGAATACCAGTAAACATCTGCTCTCTACACGAAAGATAGAGAACTGCTGCAAACTGTGTCTCCCTGCATCTAGTTAACAGAGCTACCCTAAGCTGTGTCTCCTACACTCAGGATACAGAAAACCCGCATATTGCGAATGCGAAATCCATGACACAGAAGTAGGGTAAACTGCTTATCCTTATACCCCGATACAGAACTCCAAAATACTGCGTCTCTCTACCTCCAGTTTACACAGCTCCCTTGAGGTTCGTCTGTTACGCTTAGGCTACTCGAATCCCATATACAGCATATGCCTTCTCCCAGGCTACAGAACTCCTGGAAACGCTTCTCTCTACACCCAGGATACAGAACTCCTGAAAACTGCATCTCGCTACATCCAAGAGACAGAGCTCCCGTAAGCTGCTTATTGTACCCTCATTGTAAAGTAAATGCACATTTAGCGTATGCCTATTTCCAGGATACAGAATTCCCATAAACTGCTTTTCCCCACACCCAGATACAGAACTCCGGTAAACTCTGTTCTCTACATCCAGGTTACAGAACTCCCATATGCTGCGTCTGCTACACTCAAGCTACAGAAATCCCATATAGAGCGTATATCTTCTCCCAGGCTTCAGAACTCTTGGAAACAGCTTCTTTCTACATGCAACCTACAGAATGCCTGGAAACTGCATCTCTCTACACCCAGGTAACAGAACTCCCGTAAGCCGCTTCTGCTATACTCAGCATACAGAAAACCCGCATATAGCGAATGCCTAATTCCAGGCTTCAGAATTCCAGTAAACAGCTCCTCTCTACATGAAAGATAGAGAACTGCTGCAAACTGTGTCTCCCTGCATCTAGTTAACAGAGCTACCCTAAGCTGTGTCTCCTACACTCAGGATACAGAAAACCCGCATATTGCGAATGCCAAGTCCATGACACAGAAGTAGGGTAAACTGCTTATCCCTATACCCCGATACAGAACTCCGAAATACTGCGTCTCTCTACCTCCAGTTTACACAGCTCCCTTGAGGTTCGTCTGTTACACTTAGGCTACTCGAATCCCATATACAGCATATGCCTTCTCCCAGGCAACAGAACTCCTGGAAACGCTTCTCTCTACACCCAGGATACAGAACTCCTGAAAACTGCATCTCGCTACATCCAGGAGACAGAGCTCCCGTAAGCTGCTTATTGTACCCTCATTGTAAAGTAAATGCACATTTAGCGTATGCCTATTTCCAGGATACAGAATTCCCATAAACTGCTTTTCCCCACACCCAGATACAGAACTCCGGTAAACTGTGTTCTCTACATCCAGGTTACAGAACTCCCGTAAGCTGCTTCTGCTACACTCAGCACTCAGAAAACCCGCATATAGCAAAAGCCTAATTCCAGGCTTCAGAATTCCAGTAAACAGCTCCTCTCTACACGAAAGATAGAGAACTGCTGCAAACTGTGTCTCCCTGCATCTAGTTAACAGAGCTACCCTAAGCTGTGTCTTCTACACTCACGATACGGAACACCCACATATTGCGAATGCCAAAGCCATGACACAGAAGTACTGTAAACTGCTTATCCCTATACGCTGATACAGAACTCCAAAATACTGCGTCTCTCTACCTCCAGTTTACACAGCTCCCTTGAGGTTCGTCTGTTACGCTTAGGCTACTCGAATCCCATATACAGCATATGCCTTCTCCCAGGCTACAGAACTCCTGGAAACGCTTCTCTCTACACCCAGGATACAGAACTCCTGAAAACTGCATCTCGCTACATCCAAGAGACAGAGCTCCCGTAAGCTGCTTATTGTACCCTCATTGTAAAGTAAATGCACATTTAGCGTATGCCTATTTCCAGGATACAGAATTCCCATAAACTGCTTTTCCCCACACCCAGATACAGAACTCCGGTAAACTCTGTTCTCTACATCCAGGTTACAGAACTCCCATATGCTGCGTCTGCTACACTCAAGCTACAGAAATCCCATATAGAGTGTATATCTTCTCCCAGGCTTCAGAACTCTTGGAAACAGCTTCTTTCTACATGCAACCTACAGAACTCCTGGAAACTGCATCTCTCTACACCCAGGTAACAGAACTCCCGTAAGCCGCTTCTGCTATACTCAGCATACAGAAAACCCGCATATAGCGAATGCCTAATTCCAGGCTTCAGAATACCAGTAAACAGCTGCTCTCTACACGAAAGATAGAGAACTGCTGCAAACTGTGTCTCCCTGCATCTAGTTAACAGAGCTACCCTAAGCTGTGTCTTCTACACTCACGATACGGAACACCCACATATTGCGAATGCCAAAGCCATGACACAGAAGTAGGGTAAACTGCTTATTCCTATACCCCGATACAGAACTCTGGAATACTGCGTCTCTCTACCTCCAGTTTACACAGCTCCCTTGAGGTTCGTCTGTTACGCTTAGGCTACTCGAATCCCATATACAGCATATGCCTTCTCCCAGGCTACAGAACTCCTGGAAACGCTTCTCTCTACACCCAGGATACAGAACTCCTGAAAACTGCATCTCGCTACATCCAGGAGACAGAGCTCCCGTAAGCTGCTTATTGTACCCTCATTGTAAAGTAAATGCACATTTAGCGTATGCCTATTTCCAGGATACAGAATTCCCATAAACTGCTTTTCCCCACACCCAGATACAGAACTCCGGTAAACTGTGTTCTCTACATCCAGGTTACAGAACTCCCGTAAGCTGCTTCTGCTACACTCAGCACTCAGAAAACCCGCATATAGCAAAAGCCTAATTCCAGGCTTCAGAATTCCAGTAAACAGCTCCTCTCTACACGAAAGATAGAGAACTGCTGCAAACTGTGTCTCCCTGCATCTAGTTAACAGAGCTACCCTAAGCTGTGTCTTCTACACTCACGATACGGAACACCCACATATTGCGAATGCCAAAGCCATGACACAGAAGTACTGTAAACTGCTTATCCCTATACGCTGATACAGAACTCCAAAATACTGCGTCTCTCTACCTCCAGTTTACACAGCTCCCTTGAGGTTCGTCTGTTACGCTTAGGCTACTCGAATCCCATATACAGCATATGCCTTCTCCCAGGCTACAGAACTCCTGGAAACGCTTCTCTCTACACCCAGGATACAGAACTCCTGAAAACTGCATCTCGCTACATCCAGGAGACAGAGCTCCCGTAAGCTGCTTATTGTACCCTCATTGTAAAGTAAATGCACATTTAGCGTATGCCTATTTCCAGGATACAGAATTCCCATAAACTGCTTTTCCCCACACCCAGATACAGAACTCCGGTAAACTGTGTTCTCTACATCCAGGTTACAGAACTCCCATATGCTGCGTCTGCTACACTCAAGCTACAGAAATCCCATATAGAGTGTATATCTTCTCCCAGGCTTCAGAACTCTTGGAAACAGCTTCTTTCTACATGCAACCTACAGAACTCCTGGAAACTGCATCTCTCTACACCCAGGTAACAGAACTCCCGTAAGCCGCTTCTGCTATACTCAGCATACAGAAAACCCGCATATAGCGAATGCCTAATTCCAGGCTTCAGAATTCCCGTAAACAGCTCCTCTCTACACGAAAGATAGAGAACTGCTGCAAACTGTGTCTCCCTGCATCTAGTTAACAGAGCTACCCTAAGCTGTGTCTCCTACACTCAGGATACAGAAAACCCGCATATTGCGAATGCCAAGTCCATGACACAGAAGTACTGTAAACTGCTTATCCTTATACCCCGATACAGAACTCCGAAATACTGCGTCTCTCTACCTCCAGTTTACACAGCTCCCTTGAGGTTCGTCTGTTACACTTAGGCTACTCGAATCCCATATACAGCATATGCCTTCTCCCAGGCAACAGAACTCCTGGAAACGCTTCTCTCTACACCCAGGATACAGAACTCCTGAAAACTGCATCTCGCTACATCCAGGAGACAGAGCTCCCGTAAGCTGCTTATTGTACCCTCATTGTAAAGTAAATGCACATTTAGCGTATGCCTATTTCCAGGATACAGAATTCCCATAAACTGCTTTTCCCCACACCCAGATACAGAACTCCGGTAAACTGTGTTCTCTACATCCAGGTTACAGAACTCCCGTAAGCTGCTTCTGCTACACTCAGCACTCAGAAAACCCGCATATAGCAAAAGCCTAATTCCAGGCTTCAGAATTCCAGTAAACAGCTCCTCTCTACACGAAAGATAGAGAACTGCTGCAAACTGTGTCTCCCTGCATCTAGTTAACAGAGCTACCCTAAGCTGTGTCTTCTACACTCACGATACGGAACACCCACATATTGCGAATGCCAAAGCCATGACACAGAAGTACTGTAAACTGCTTATCCCTATACCCTGATACAGAACTCCAAAATACTGCGTCTCTCTACCTCCAGTTTACACAGCTCCCTTGAGGTTCGTCTGTTACGCTTAGGCTACTCGAATCCCATATACAGCATATGCCTTCTCCCAGGCTACAGAACTCCTGGAAACGCTTCTCTCTACACCCAGGATACAGAACTCCTGAAAACTGCATCTCGCTACATCCAAGAGACAGAGCTCCCGTAAGCTGCTTATTGTACCCTCATTGTAAAGTAAATGCACATTTAGCGTATGCCTATTTCCAGGATACAGAATTCCTATAAACTGCTTTTCCCCACACCCAGATACAGAACTCCGGTAAACTGTGTTCTCTACATCCAGGTTACAGAACTCCCATATGCTGCGTCTGCTACACTCAAGCTACAGAAATCCCATATAGAGCGTATATCTTCTCCCAGGCTTCAGAACTCTTGGAAACAGCTTCTTTCTACATGCAACCTACAGAATGCCTGGAAACTGCATCTCTCTACACCCAGGTAACAGAACTCCCGTAAGCCGCTTCTGCTATACTCAGCATACAGAAAACCCGCATATAGCGAATGCCTAATTCCAGGCTTCAGAATACCAGTAAACAGCTCCTCTCTACACGAAAGATAGAGAACTGCTGCAAACTGTGTCTCCCTGCATCTAGTTAACAGAGCTACCCTAAGCTGTGTCTTCTACACTCACGATACGGAACACCCACATATTGCGAATGCCAAAGCCATGACACAGAAGTAGGGTAAACTGCTTATTCCTATACCCCGATACAGAACTCTGGAATACTGCGTCTCTCTACCTCCAGTTTACACAGCTCCCTTGAGGTTCGTCTGTTACGCTTAGGCTACTCGAATCCCATATACAGCATATGCCTTCTCCCAGGCTACAGAACTCCTGGAAACGCTTCTCTCTACACCCAGGATACAGAACTCCTGAAAACTGCATCTCGCTACATCCAAGAGACAGAGCTCCCGTAAGCTGCTTATTGTACCCTCATTGTAAAGTAAATGCACATTTAGCATATGCCTATTTCCAGGATACAGAATTCCCATAAACTGCTTTTCCCCACACCCAGATACAGAACTCCGGTAAACTGTGTTCTCTACATCCAGGTTACAGAACTCCCATATGCTGCGTCTGCTACACTCAAGCTACAGAAATCCCATATAGAGCGTATATCTTCTCCCAGGCTTCAGAACTCTTGGAAACAGCTTCTTTCTACATGCAACCTACAGAATGCCTGGAAACTGCATCTCTCTACACCCAGGTAACAGAACTCCCGTAAGCCGCTTCTGCTATACTCAGCATACAGAAAACCCGCATATAGCGAATGCCTAATTCCAGGCTTCAGAATTCCAGTAAACAGCTCCTCTCTACACGAAAGATAGAGAACTGCTGCAAACTGTGTCTCCCTGCATCTAGTTAACAGAGCTACCCTAAGCTGTGTCTCCTACACTCAGGATACAGAAAACCCGCATATTGCGAATGCGAAATCCATGACACAGAAGTAGGGTAAACTGCTTATCCCTATACCCCGATACAGAACTCCGAAATACTGCGTCTCTCTACCTCCAGTTTACACAGCTCCCTTGAGGTTCGTCTGTTACACTTAGGCTACTCGAATCCCATATACAGCATATGCCTTCTCCCAGGCAACAGAACTCCTGGAAACGCTTCTCTCTACACCCAGGATACAGAACTCCTGAAAACTGCATCTCGCTACATCCAGGAGACAGAGCTCCCGTAAGCTGCTTATTGTACCCTCATTGTAAAGTAAATGCACATTTAGCGTATGCCTATTTCCAGGATACAGAATTCCCATAAACTGCTTTTCCCCACACCCAGATACAGAACTCCGGTAAACTGTGTTCTCTACATCCAGGTTACAGAACTCCCTTAAGCTGCTTCTGCTACACTCAGCACTCAGAAAACCCGCATATAGCAAAAGCCTAATTCCAGGCTTCAGAATTCCAGTAAACAGCTCCTCTCTACACGAAAGATAGAGAACTGCTGCAAACTGTGTCTCCCTGCATCTAGTTAACAGAGCTACCCTAAGCTGTGTCTTCTACACTCACGATACGGAACACCCACATATTGCGAATGCCAAAGCCATGACACAGAAGTACTGTAAACTGCTTATCCCTATACGCTGATACAGAACTCCAAAATACTGCGTCTCTCTACCTCCAGTTTACACAGCTCCCTTGAGGTTCGTCTGTTACGCTTAGGCTACTCGAATCCCATATACAGCATATGCCTTCTCCCAGGCTACAGAACTCCTGGAAACGCTTCTCTCTACACCCAGGATACAGAACTCCTGAAAACTGCATCTCGCTACATCCAGGAGACAGAGCTCCCGTAAGCTGCTTATTGTACCCTCATTGTAAAGTAAATGCACATTTAGCGTATGCCTATTTCCAGGATACAGAATTCCCATAAACTGCTTTTCCCCACACCCAGATACAGAACTCCGGTAAACTGTGTTCTCTACATCCAGGTTACAGAACTCCCATATGCTGCGTCTGCTACACTCAAGCTACAGAAATCCCATATAGAGTGTATATCTTCTCCCAGGCTTCAGAACTCTTGGAAACAGCTTCTTTCTACATGCAACCTACAGAACTCCTGGAAACTGCATCTCTCTACACCCAGGTAACAGAACTCCCGTAAGCCGCTTCTGCTATACTCAGCATACAGAAAACCCGCATATAGCGAATGCCTAATTCCAGGCTTCAGAATTCCCGTAAACAGCTCCTCTCTACACGAAAGATAGAGAACTGCTGCAAACTGTGTCTCCCTGCATCTAGTTAACAGAGCTACCCTAAGCTGTGTCTCCTACACTCAGGATACAGAAAACCCGCATATTGCGAATGCCAAGTCCATGACACAGAAGTACTGTAAACTGCTTATCCTTATACCCCTATACAGAACTCCGAAATACTGCGTCTCTCTACCTCCAGTTTACACAGCTCCCTTGAGGTTCGTCTGTTACACTTAGGCTACTCGAATCCCATATACAGCATATGCCTTCTCCCAGGCAACAGAACTCCTGGAAACGCTTCTCTCTACACCCAGGATACAGAACTCCTGAAATCTGCATCTCGCTACATCCAGGAGACAGAGCTCCCGTAAGCTGCTTATTGTACCCTCATTGTAAAGTAAATGCACATTTAGCGTATGCCTATTTCCAGGATACAGAATTCCCATAAACTGCTTTTCCCCACACCCAGATACAGAACTCCGGTAAACTGTGTTCTCTACATCCAGGTTACAGAACTCCCGTAAGCTGCTTCTGCTACACTCAGCACTCAGAAAACCCGCATATAGCAAAAGCCTAATTCCAGGCTTCAGAATTCCAGTAAACAGCTCCTCTCTACACGAAAGATAGAGAACTGCTGCAAACTGTGTCTCCCTGCATCTAGTTAACAGAGCTACCCTAAGCTGTGTCTTCTACACTCACGATACGGAACACCCACATATTGCGAATGCCAAAGCCATGACACAGAAGTACTGTAAACTGCTTATCCCTATACCCTGATACAGAACTCCAAAATACTGCGTCTCTCTACCTCCAGTTTACACAGCTCCCTTGAGGTTCGTCTGTTACGCTTAGGCTACTCGAATCCCATATACAGCATATGCCTTCTCCCAGGCTACAGAACTCCTGGAAACGCTTCTCTCTACACCCAGGATACAGAACTCCTGAAAACTGCATCTCGCTACATCCAAGAGACAGAGCTCCCGTAAGCTGCTTATTGTACCCTCATTGTAAAGTAAATGCACATTTAGCGTATGCCTATTTCCAGGATACAAAATTCCCATAAACTGCTTTTCCCCACACCCAGATACAGAACTCCGGTAAACTGTGTTCTCTACATCCAGGTTACAGAACTCCCATATGCTGCGTCTGCTACACTCAAGCTACAGAAATCCCATATAGAGCGTATATCTTCTCCCAGGCTTCAGAACTCTTGGAAACAGCTTCTTTCTACATGCAACCTACAGAACTCCTGGAAACTGCATCTCTCTACACCCAGGTAACAGAACTCCCGTAAGCCGCTTCTGCTATACTCAGCATACAGAAAACCCGCATATAGCGAATGCCTAATTCCAGGCTTCAGAATACCAGTAAACAGCTGCTCTCTACACGAAAGATAGAGAACTGCTGCAAACTGTGTCTCCCTGCATCTAGTTAACAGAGCTACCCTAAGCTGTGTCTCCTACACTCAGGATACAGAAAACCCGCATATTGCGAATGCGAAATCCATGACACAGAAGTAGGGTAAACTGCTTATCCTTATACCCCGATACAGAACTCCGAAATACTGCGTCTCTCTACCTCCAGTTTACACAGCTCCCTTGAGGTTCGTCTGTTACGCTTAGGCTACTCGAATCCCATATACAGCATATGCCTTCTCCCAGGCTACAGAACTCCTGGAAACGCTTCTCTCTACACCCAGGATACAGAACTCCTGAAAACTGCATCTCGCTACATCCAGGAGACAGAGCTCCCGTAAGCTGCTTATTGTACCCTCATTGTAAAGTAAATGCACATTTAGCGTATGCCTATTTCCAGGATACAGAATTCCCATAAACTGCTTTTCCCCACACCCAGATACAGAACTCCGGTAAACTCTGTTCTCTACATCCAGGTTACAGAACTCCCTTAAGCTGCTTCTGCTACACTCAGCACTCAGAAAACCCGCATATAGCAAAAGCCTAATTCCAGGCTTCAGAATTCCAGTAAACAGCTGCTCTCTACACGAAAGATAGAGAACTGCTGCAAACTGTGTCTCCCTGCATCTAGTTAACAGAGCTACCCTAAGCTGTGTCTCCTACACTCAGGATACAGAAAACCCGCATATTGCGAATGCCAAGTCCATGACACAGAAGTAGGGTAAACTGCTTATCCCTATACCCCGATACAGAACTCCGAAATACTGCATCTCTCTACCTCCAGTTTACACAGCTCCCTTGAGTTTCGTCTGTTACGCTTAGGCTACTCGAATCCCATATACAGCATATGCCTTCTCCCAGGCTACAGAACTCCTGGAAACGCTTCTCTCTACACCCAGGATACAGAACTCCTGAAAACTGCATCTCGCTACATCCAGGAGACAGAGCTCCCATAAGCTGCTTATTGTACCCTCATTGTAAAGTAAATGCACATTTAGCGTATGCCTATTTCCAGGATACAGAATTCCCATAAACTGCTTTTCCCCACACCCAGATACAGAACTCCGGTAAACTGTGTTCTCTACATCCAGGTTACAGAACTCCCGTAAGCTGCTTCTGCTACACTCAGCACTCAGAAAACCCGCATATAGCAAAAGCCTAATTCCAGGCTTCAGAATTCCAGTAAACAGCTCCTCTCTACACGAAAGATAGAGAACTGCTGCAAACTGTGTCTCCCTGCATCTAGTTAACAGAGCTACCCTAAGCTGTGTCTTCTACACTCACGATACGGAACACCCACATATTGCGAATGCCAAAGCCATGACACAGAAGTACTGTAAACTGCTTATCCCTATACCCTGATACAGAACTCCAAAATACTGCGTCTCTCTACCTCCAGTTTACACAGCTCCCTTGAGGTTCGTCTGTTACGCTTAGGCTACTCGAATCCCATATACAGCATATGCCTTCTCCCAGGCTACAGAACTCCTGGAAACGCTTCTCTCTACACCCAGGATACAGAACTCCTGAAAACTGCATCTCGCTACATCCAAGAGACAGAGCTCCCGTAAGCTGCTTATTGTACCCTCATTGTAAAGTAAATGCACATTTAGCGTATGCCTATTTCCAGGATACAGAATTCCCATAAACTGCTTTTCCCCACACCCAGATACAGAACTCCGGTAAACTGTGTTCTCTACATCCAGGTTACAGAACTCCCATATGCTGCGTCTGCTACACTCAAGCTACAGAAATCCCATATAGAGCGTATATCTTCTCCCAGGCTTCAGAACTCTTGGAAACAGCTTCTTTCTACATGCAACCTACAGAACTCCTGGAAACTGCATCTCTCTACACCCAGGTAACAGAACTCCCGTAAGCCGCTTCTGCTATACTCAGCATACAGAAAACCCGCATATAGCGAATGCCTAATTCCAGGCTTCAGAATACCAGTAAACAGCTGCTCTCTACACGAAAGATAGAGAACTGCTGCAAACTGTGTCTCCCTGCATCTAGTTAACAGAGCTACCCTAAGCTGTGTCTCCTACACTCAGGATACAGAAAACCCGCATATTGCGAATGCGAAATCCATGACACAGAAGTAGGGTAAACTGCTTATCCTTATACCCCGATACAGAACTCCGAAATACTGCGTCTCTCTACCTCCAGTTTACACAGCTCCCTTGAGGTTCGTCTGTTACGCTTAGGCTACTCGAATCCCATATACAGCATATGCCTTCTCCCAGGCTACAGAACTCCTGGAAACGCTTCTCTCTACACCCAGGATACAGAACTCCTGAAAACTGCATCTCGCTACATCCAGGAGACAGAGCTCCCGTAAGCTGCTTATTGTACCCTCATTGTAAAGTAAATGCACATTTAGCGTATGCCTATTTCCAGGATACAGAATTCCCATAAACTGCTTTTCCCCACACCCAGATACAGAACTCCGGTAAACTCTGTTCTCTACATCCAGGTTACAGAACTCCCTTAAGCTGCTTCTGCTATACTCAGCACTCAGAAAACCCGCATATAGCAAAAGCCTAATTCCAGGCTTCAGAATTCCAGTAAACAGCTCCTCTCTACACGAAAGATAGAGAACTGCTGCAAACTGTGTCTCCCTGCATCTAGTTAACAGAGCTACCCTAAGCTGTGTCTCCTACACTCAGGATACAGAAAACCCACATATTGCGAATGCCAAGTCCATGACACAGAAGTAGGGTAAACTGCTTATCCCTATACCCCGATACAGAACTCCGAAATACTGAATCTCTCTACCTCCAGTTTACACAGCTCCCTTGAGGTTCGTCTGTTACGCTTAGGCTACTCGAATCCCATATACAGCATATGCCTTCTCCCAGGCTACAGAACTCCTGGAAACGCTTCTCTCTACACCCAGGATACAGAACTCCTGAAAACTGCATCTCGCTACATCCAGGAGACAGAGCTCCCGTAAGCTGCTTATTGTACCCTCATTGTAAAGTAAATGCACATTTAGCGTATGCCTATTTCCAGGATACAGAATTCCCATAAACTGCTTTTCCCCACACCCAGATACAGAACTCCGGTAAACTGTGTTCTCTACATCCAGGTTACAGAACTCCCATATGCTGCGTCTGCTACACTCAAGCTACAGAAATCCCATATAGAGTGTATATCTTCTCCCAGGCTTCAGAACTCTTGGAAACAGCTTCTTTCTACATGCAACCTACAGAATGCCTGGAAACTGCATCTCTCTACACCCAGATAACAGAACTCCCGTAAGCCGCTTCTGCTATACTCAGCATACAGAAAACCCGCATATAGCGAATGCCTAATTCCAGGCTTCAGAATACCAGTAAACAGCTGCTCTCTACACGAAAGATAGAGAACTGCTGCAAAATGTGTCTCCCTGCATCTAGTTAACAGAGCTACCCTAAGCTGTGTCTCCTGCACTCAGGATACAGAAAACCCGCATATTGCGAATGCCAAGTCCAAGACACAGAAGTAGGGTAAACTGCTTATCCCTATACCCCGATACAGAACTCCGAAATACTGCGTCTCTCTACCTCCAGTTTACACAGCTCCCTTGAGGTTCGTCTGTTACGCTTAGGCTACTCGAATCCCATATACAGCATATGCCTTCTCCCAGGCTACAGAACTCCTGGAAACGCTTCTCTCTACACCCAGGATACAGAACTCCTGAAAACTGCATCTCGCTACATCCAGGAGACAGAGCTCCCGTAAGCTGCTTATTGTACCCTCATTGTAAAGTAAATGCACATTTAGCGTATGCCTATTTCCAGGATACAGAATTCCCATAAACTGCTTTTCCCCACACCCAGATACAGAACTCCGGTAAAATCTGTTCTCTACATCCAGGTTACAGAACTCCCTTAAGCTGCTTCTGCTACACTCAGCACTCAGAAAACCCGCATATAGCAAAAGCCTAATTCCAGGCTTCAGAATTCCAGTAAACAGCTCCTCTCTACACGAAAGATAGAGAACTGCTGCAAACTGTGTCTCCCTGCATCTAGTTAACAGAGCTACCCTAAGCTGTGTCTCCTACACTCAGGATACAGAAAACCCGCATATTGCGAATGCCAAGTCCATGACACAGAAGTAGGGTAAACTGCTTATCCCTATACCCCGATACAGAACTCCGAAATACTGAATCTCTCTACCTCCAGTTTACACAGCTCCCTTGAGGTTCGTCTGTTACGCTTAGGCTACTCGAATCCCATATACAGCATATGCCTTCTCCCAGGCTACAGAACTCCTGGAAACGCTTCTCTCTACACCCAGGATACAGAACTCCTGAAAACTGCATCTCGCTACATCCAGGAGACAGAGCTCCCGTAAGCTGCTTATTGTACCCTCATTGTAAAGTAAATGCACATTTAGCGTATGCCTATTTCCAGGATACAGAATTCCCATAAACTGCTTTTCCCCACACCCAGATACAGAACTCCGGTAAACTGTGTTCTCTACATCCAGGTTACAGAACTCCCATATGCTGCGTCTGCTACACTCAAGCTACAGAAATCCCATATAGAGTGTATATCTTCTCCCAGGCTTCAGAACTCTTGGAAACAGCTTCTTTCTACATGCAACCTACAGAATGCCTGGAAACTGCATCTCTCTACACCCAGATAACAGAACTCCCGTAAGCCGCTTCTGCTATACTCAGCATACAGAAAACCCGCATATAGCGAATGCCTAATTCCAGGCTTCAGAATACCAGTAAACAGCTGCTCTCTACACGAAAGATAGAGAACTGCTGCAAAATGTGTCTCCCTGCATCTAGTTAACAGAGCTACCCTAAGCTGTGTCTCCTGCACTCAGGATACAGAAAACCCGCATATTGCGAATGCCAAGTCCAAGACACAGAAGTAGGGTAAACTGCTTATCCCTATACCCCGATACAGAACTCCGAAATACTGCGTCTCTCTACCTCCAGTTTACACAGCTCCCTTGAGGTTCGTCTGTTACGCTTAGGCTACTCGAATCCCATATACAGCATATGCCTTCTCCCAGGCTACAGAACTCCTGGAAACGCTTCTCTCTACACCCAGGATACAGAACTCCTGAAAACTGCATCTCGCTACATCCAGGAGACAGAGCTCCCGTAAGCTGCTTATTGTACCCTCATTGTAAAGTAAATGCACATTTAGCGTATGCCTATTTCCAGGATACAGAATTCCCATAAACTGCTTTTCCCCACACCCAGATACAGAACTCCGGTAAAATCTGTTCTCTACATCCAGGTTACAGAACTCCCTTAAGCTGCTTCTGCTACACTCAGCACTCAGAAAACCCGCATATAGCAAAAGCCTAATTCCAGGCTTCAGAATTCCAGTAAACAGCTCCTCTCTACACGAAAGATAGAGAACTGCTGCAAACTGTGTCTCCCTGCATCTAGTTAACAGAGCTACCCTAAGCTGTGTCTTCTACACTCACGATACGGAACACCCACATATTGCGAATGCCAAAGCCATGACACAGAAGTACTGTAAACTGCTTATCCCTATACCCTGATACAGAACTCCGAAATACTGTGTCTCTCTACCTCCAGTTTACACAGCTCCCTTGAGGTTCGTCTGTTACGCTTAGGCTACTCGAATCCCATATACAGCATATGCCTTCTCCCAGGCTACAGAACTCCTGGAAACGCTTCTCTCTACACCCAGGATACAGAACTCCTGAAAACTGCATCTCGCTACATCCAGGAGACAGAGCTCCCGTAAGCTGCTTATTGTACCCTCATTGTAAAGTAAATGCACATTTAGCGTATGCCTATTTCCAGGATACAGAATTCCCATAAACTGCTTTTCCCCACACCCAGATACAGAACTCCGGTAAACTGTGTTCTCTACATCCAGGTTACAGAACTCCCATATGCTGCGTCTGCTACACTCAAGCTACAGAAATCCCATATACAGCGTATGCCTTCTCCCAGGCTGCAGAACTCTTGGAAACAGCTTCTTTCTACATGCAACCTACAGAACTCCTGGAAACTGCATCTCTCTACACCCAGGTAACAGAAGGCCAGCAAGCTGCTTCTGCTATACTCAGCATACAGAAAACCCGCATATAGCGAATGCCTAATTCCAGGCTTCAGAATACCAGTAAACAGCTGCTCTCTACACGAAAGATAGAGAACTGCTGCAAACTGTGTCTCCCTGCATCTAGTTAACAGAGCTACCCTAAGCTGTGTCTCCTACACTCAGGATACAGAAAACCCGCATATTGCGAATGCGAAATCCATGACACAGAAGTAGGGTAAACTGCTTATCCTTATACCCCGATACAGAACTCCGAAATACTGCGTCTCTCTACCTCCAGTTTACACAGCTCCCTTGAGGTTCGTCTGTTACGCTTAGGCTACTCGAATCCCATATACAGCATATGCCTTCTCCCAGGCTACAGAACTCCTGGAAACGCTTCTCTCTACACCCAGGATACAGAACTCCTGAAAACTGCATCTCGCTACATCCAGGAGACAGAGCTCCCGTAAGCTGCTTATTGTACCCTCATTGTAAAGTAAATGCACATTTAGCGTATGCCTATTTCCAGGATACAGAATTCCCATAAACTGCTTTTCCCCACACCCAGATACAGAACTCCGGTAAACTGTGTTCTCTACATCCAGGTTACAGAACTCCCATATGCTGCGTCTGCTACACTCAAGCTACAGAAATCCCATATAGAGCGTATATCTTCTCCCAGGCTTCAGAACTCTTGGAAACAGCTTCTTTCTACATGCAACCTACAGAATGCCTGGAAACTGCATCTCTCTACACCCAGGTAACAGAACTCCCGTAAGCCGCTTCTGCTATACTCAGCATACAGAAAACCCGCATATAGCGAATGCCTAATTCCAGGCTTCAGAATTCCAGTAAACAGCTCCTCTCTACACGAAAGATAGAGAACTGCTGCAAACTGTGTCTCCCTGCATCTAGTTAACAGAGCTACCCTAAGCTGTGTCTCCTACACTCAGGATACAGAAAACCCGCATATTGCGAATGCCAAGTCCATGACACAGAAGTAGGGTAAACTGCTTATCCCTATACCCCGATACAGAACTCCGAAATACTGCGTCTCTCTACCTCCAGTTTACACAGCTCCCTTGAGGTTCGTCTGTTACACTTAGGCTACTCGAATCCCATATACAGCATATGCCTTCTCCCAGGCAACAGAACTCCTGGAAACGCTTCTCTCTACACCCAGGATACAGAACTCCTGAAAACTGCATCTCGCTACATCCAGGAGACAGAGCTCCCGTAAGCTGCTTATTGTACCCTCATTGTAAAGTAAATGCACATTTAGCGTATGCCTATTTCCAGGATACAGAATTCCCATAAACTGCTTTTCCCCACACCCAGATACAGAACTCCGGTAAACTCTGTTCTCTACATCCAGGTTACAGAACTCCCATATGCTGCGTCTGCTACACTCAAGCTACAGAAATCCCATATAGAGTGTATATCTTCTCCCAGGCTTCAGAACTCTTGGAAACAGCTTCTTTCTACATGCAACCTACAGAACTCCTGGAAACTGCATCTCTCTACACCCAGGAAACAGAACTCCCGTAAGCCGCTTCTGCTATACTCAGCATACAGAAAACCCGCATATAGCGAATGCCTAATTCCAGGCTTCAGAATACCAGTAAACAGCTGCTCTCTACACGAAAGATAGAGAACTGCTGCAAACTGTGTCTCCCTGCATCTAGTTAACAGAGCTACCCTAAGCTGTGTCTCCTACACTCAGGATACAGAAAACCCGCATATTGCGAATGCGAAATCCATGACACAGAAGTAGGGTAAACTGCTTATCCTTATACCCCGATACAGAACTCCGAAATACTGCGTCTCTCTACCTCCAGTTTACACAGCTCCCTTGAGGTTCGTCTGTTACGCTTAGGCTACTCGAATCCCATATACAGCATATGCCTTCTCCCAGGCTACAGAACTCCTGGAAACGCTTCTCTCTACACCCAGGATACAGAACTCCTGAAAACTGCATCTCGCTACATCCAAGAGACAGAGCTCCCGTAAGCTGCTTATTGTACCCTCATTGTAAAGTAAATGCACATTTAGCGTATGCCTATTTCCAGGATACAGAATTCCCATAAACTGCTTTTCCCCACACCCAGATACAGAACTCCGGTAAACTGTGTTCTCTACATCCAGGTTACAGAACTCCCATATGCTGCGTCTGCTACACTCAAGCTACAGAAATCCCATATAGAGCGTATATCTTCTCCCAGGCTTCAGAACTCTTGGAAACAGCTTCTTTCTACATGCAACCTACAGAATGCCTGGAAACTGCATCTCTCTACACCCAGGTAACAGAACTCCCGTAAGCCGCTTCTGCTATACTCAGCATACAGAAAACCCGCATATAGCGAATGCCTAATTCCAGGCTTCAGAATTCCAGTAAACAGCTCCTCTCTACACGAAAGATAGAGAACTGCTGCAAACTGTGTCTCCCTGCATCTAGTTAACAGAGCTACCCTAAGCTGTGTCTCCTACACTCAGGATACAGAAAACCCGCATATTGCGAATGCCAAGTCCATGACACAGAAGTAGGGTAAACTGCTTATCCCTATACCCCGATACAGAACTCCGAAATACTGCGTCTCTCTACCTCCAGTTTACACAGCTCCCTTGAGGTTCGTCTGTTACACTTAGGCTACTCGAATCCCATATACAGCATATGCCTTCTCCCAGGCTACAGAACTCCTGGAAACGCTTCTCTCTACACCCAGGATACAGAACTCCTGAAAACTGCATCTCGCTACATCCAGGAGACAGAGCTCCCGTAAGCTGCTTATTGTACCCTCATTGTAAAGTAAATGCACATTTAGCGTATGCCTATTTCCAGGATACAGAATTCCCATAAACTGCTTTTCCCCACACCCAGATACAGAACTCCGGTAAACTCTGTTCTCTACATCCAGGTTACAGAACTCCCATATGCTGCGTCTGCTACACTCAAGCTACAGAAATCCCATATAGAGTGTATATCTTCTCCCAGGCTTCAGAACTCTTGGAAACAGCTTCTTTCTACATGCAACCTACAGAACTCCTGGAAACTGCATCTCTCTACACCCAGGTAACAGAACTCCCGTAAGCCGCTTCTGCTATACTCAGCATACAGAAAACCCGCATATAGCGAATGCCTAATTCCAGGCTTCAGAATACCAGTAAACAGCTGCTCTCTACACGAAAGATAGAGAACTGCTGCAAACTGTGTCTCCCTGCATCTAGTTAACAGAGCTACCCTAAGCTGTGTCTTCTACACTCACGATACGGAACACCCACATATTGCGAATGCCAAAGCCATGACACAGAAGTACTGTAAACTGCTTATTCCTATACCCCGATACAGAACTCTGGAATACTGCGTCTCTCTACCTCCAGTTTACACAGCTCCCTTGAGGTTCGTCTGTTACACTTAGGCTACTCGAATCCCATATACAGCATATGCCTTCTCCCAGGCTACAGAACTCCTGGAAACGCTTCTCTCTACACCCAGGATACAGAACTCCTGAAAACTGCATCTCGCTACATCCAAGAGACAGAGCTCCCGTAAGCTGCTTATTGTACCCTCATTGTAAAGTAAATGCACATTTAGCGTATGCCTATTTCCAGGATACAGAATTCCCATAAACTGCTTTTCCCCACACCCAGATACAGAACTCCGGTAAACTGTGTTCTCTACATCCAGGTTACAGAACTCCCTTAAGCTGCTTCTGCTACACTCAGCACTCAGAAAACCCGCATATAGCAAAAGCCTAATTCCAGGCTTCAGAATTCCAGTAAACAGCTCCTCTCTACACGAAAGATAGAGAACTGCTGCAAACTGTGTCTCCCTGCATCTAGTTAACAGAGCTACCCTAAGCTGTGTCTTCTACACTCACGATACGGAACACCCACATATTGCGAATGCCAAAGCCATGACACAGAAGTACTGTAAACTGCTTATCCCTATACCCTGATACAGAACTCCGAAATACTGTGTCTCTCTACCTCCAGTTTACACAGCTCCCTTGAGGTTCGTCTGTTACGCTTAGGCTACTCGAATCCCATATACAGCATATGCCTTCTCCCAGGCTACAGAACTCCTGGAAACGCTTCTCTCTACACCCAGGATACAGAACTCCTGAAAACTGCATCTCGCTACATCCAGGAGACAGAGCTCCCGTAAGCTGCTTATTGTACCCTCATTGTAAAGTAAATGCACATTTAGCGTATGCCTATTTCCAGGATACAGAATTCCCATAAACTGCTTTTCCCCACACCCAGATACAGAACTCCGGTAAACTGTGTTCTCTACATCCAGGTTACAGAACTCCCATATGCTGCGTCTGCTACACTCAAGCTACAGAAATCCCATATACAGCGTATGCCTTCTCCCAGGCTGCAGAACTCTTGGAAACAGCTTCTTTCTACATGCAACCTACAGAACTCCTGGAAACTGCATCTCTCTACACCCAGGTAACAGAAGGCCAGCAAGCTGCTTCTGCTATACTCAGCATACAGAAAACCCGCATATAGCGAATGCCTAATTCCAGGCTTCAGAATACCAGTAAACAGCTGCTCTCTACACGAAAGATAGAGAACTGCTGCAAACTGTGTCTCCCTGCATCTAGTTAACAGAGCTACCCTAAGCTGTGTCTCCTACACTCAGGATACAGAAAACCCGCATATTGCGAATGCGAAATCCATGACACAGAAGTAGGGTAAACTGCTTATCCTTATACCCCGATACAGAACTCCGAAATACTGCGTCTCTCTACCTCCAGTTTACACAGCTCCCTTGAGGTTCGTCTGTTACGCTTAGGCTACTCGAATCCCATATACAGCATATGCCTTCTCCCAGGCTACAGAACTCCTGGAAACGCTTCTCTCTACACCCAGGATACAGAACTCCTGAAAACTGCATCTCGCTACATCCAAGAGACAGAGCTCCCGTAAGCTGCTTATTGTACCCTCATTGTAAAGTAAATGCACATTTAGCGTATGCCTATTTCCAGGATACAGAATTCCCATAAACTGCTTTTCCCCACACCCAGATACAGAACTCCGGTAAACTGTGTTCTCTACATCCAGGTTACAGAACTCCCATATGCTGCGTCTGCTACACTCAAGCTACAGAAATCCCATATAGAGCGTATATCTTCTCCCAGGCTTCAGAACTCTTGGAAACAGCTTCTTTCTACATGCAACCTACAGAATGCCTGGAAACTGCATCTCTCTACACCCAGGTAACAGAACTCCCGTAAGCCGCTTCTGCTATACTCAGCATACAGAAAACCCGCATATAGCGAATGCCTAATTCCAGGCTTCAGAATTCCAGTAAACAGCTCCTCTCTACACGAAAGATAGAGAACTGCTGCAAACTGTGTCTCCCTGCATCTAGTTAACAGAGCTACCCTAAGCTGTGTCTCCTACACTCAGGATACAGAAAACCCGCATATTGCGAATGCCAAGTCCATGACACAGAAGTAGGGTAAACTGCTTATCCCTATACCCCGATACAGAACTCCGAAATACTGCGTCTCTCTACCTCCAGTTTACACAGCTCCCTTGAGGTTCGTCTGTTACACTTAGGCTACTCGAATCCCATATACAGCATATGCCTTCTCCCAGGCAACAGAACTCCTGGAAACGCTTCTCTCTACACCCAGGATACAGAACTCCTGAAAACTGCATCTCGCTACATCCAGGAGACAGAGCTCCCGTAAGCTGCTTATTGTACCCTCATTGTAAAGTAAATGCACATTTAGCGTATGCCTATTTCCAGGATACAGAATTCCCATAAACTGCTTTTCCCCACACCCAGATACAGAACTCCGGTAAACTGTGTTCTCTACATCCAGGTTACAGAACTCCCGTAAGCTGCTTCTGCTACACTCAGCACTCAGAAAACCCGCATATAGCAAAAGCCTAATTCCAGGCTTCAGAATTCCAGTAAACAGCTCCTCTCTACACGAAAGATAGAGAACTGCTGCAAACTGTGTCTCCCTGCATCTAGTTAACAGAGCTACCCTAAGCTGTGTCTTCTACACTCACGATACGGAACACCCACATATTGCGAATGCCAAAGCCATGACACAGAAGTACTGTAAACTGCTTATCCCTATACGCTGATACAGAACTCCAAAATACTGCGTCTCTCTACCTCCAGTTTACACAGCTCCCTTGAGGTTCGTCTGTTACGCTTAGGCTACTCGAATCCCATATACAGCATATGCCTTCTCCCAGGCTACAGAACTCCTGGAAACGCTTCTCTCTACACCCAGGATACAGAACTCCTGAAAACTGCATCTCGCTACATCCAAGAGACAGAGCTCCCGTAAGCTGCTTATTGTACCCTCATTGTAAAGTAAATGCACATTTAGCGTATGCCTATTTCCAGGATACAGAATTCCCATAAACTGCTTTTCCCCACACCCAGATACAGAACTCCGGTAAACTCTGTTCTCTACATCCAGGTTACAGAACTCCCATATGCTGCGTCTGCTACACTCAAGCTACAGAAATCCCATATAGAGTGTATATCTTCTCCCAGGCTTCAGAACTCTTGGAAACAGCTTCTTTCTACATGCAACCTACAGAACTCCTGGAAACTGCATCTCTCTACACCCAGGTAACAGAACTCCCGTAAGCCGCTTCTGCTATACTCAGCATACAGAAAACCCGCATATAGCGAATGCCTAATTCCAGGCTTCAGAATACCAGTAAACAGCTGCTCTCTACACGAAAGACAGAGAACTGCTGCAAACTGTGTCTCCCTGCATCTAGTTAACAGAGCTACCCTAAGCTGTGTCTTCTACACTCACGATACGGAACACCCACATATTGCGAATGCCAAAGCCATGACACAGAAGTACTGTAAACTGCTTATTCCTATACCCCGATACAGAACTCTGGAATACTGCGTCTCTCTACCTCCAGTTTACACAGCTCCCTTGAGGTTCGTCTGTTACGCTTAGGCTACTCGAATCCCATATACAGCATATGCCTTCTCCCAGGCTACAGAACTCCTGGAAACGCTTCTCTCTACACCCAGGATACAGAACTCCTGAAAACTGCATCTCGCTACATCCAAGAGACAGAGCTCCCGTAAGCTGCTTATTGTACCCTCATTGTAAAGTAAATGCACATTTAGCGTATGCCTATTTCCAGGATACAGAATTCCCATAAACTGCTTTTCCCCACACCCAGATACAGAACTCCGGTAAACTGTGTTCTCTACATCCAGGTTACAGAACTCCCATATGCTGCGTCTGCTACACTCAAGCTACAGAAATCCCATATAGAGCGTATATCTTCTCCCAGGCTTCAGAACTCTTGGAAACAGCTTCTTTCTACATGCAACCTACAGAATGCCTGGAAACTGCATCTCTCTACACCCAGGTAACAGAACTCCCGTAAGCCGCTTCTGCTATACTCAGCATACAGAAAACCCGCATATAGCGAATGCCTAATTCCAGGCTTCAGAATTCCAGTAAACAGCTCCTCTCTACACGAAAGATAGAGAACTGCTGCAAACTGTGTCTCCCTGCATCTAGTTAACAGAGCTACCCTAAGCTGTGTCTCCTACACTCAGGATACAGAAAACCCGCATATTGCGAATGCCAAGTCCATGACACAGAAGTAGGGTAAACTGCTTATCCCTATACCCCGATACAGAACTCCGAAATACTGCGTCTCTCTACCTCCAGTTTACACAGCTCCCTTGAGGTTCGTCTGTTACACTTAGGCTACTCGAATCCCATATACAGCATATGCCTTCTCCCAGGCAACAGAACTCCTGGAAATGCTTCTCTCTACACCCAGGATACAGAACTCCTGAAAACTGCATCTCGCTACATCCAGGAGACAGAGCTCCCGTAAGCTGCTTATTGTACCCTCATTGTAAAGTAAATGCACATTTAGCGTATGCCTATTTCCAGGATACAGAATTCCCATAAACTGCTTTTCCCCACACCCAGATACAGAACTCCGGTAAACTGTGTTCTCTACATCCAGGTTACAGAACTCCCTTAAGCTGCTTCTGCTACACTCAGCACTCAGAAAACCCGCATATAGCAAAAGCCTAATTCCAGGCTTCAGAATTCCAGTAAACAGCTCCTCTCTACACGAAAGATAGAGAACTGCTGCAAACTGTGTCTCCCTGCATCTAGTTAACAGAGCTACCCTAAGCTGTGTCTTCTACACTCACGATACGGAACACCCACATATTGCGAATGCCAAAGCCATGACACAGAAGTACTGTAAACTGCTTATTCCTATACCCCGATACAGAACTCTGGAATACTGCGTCTCTCTACCTCCAGTTTACACAGCTCCCTTGAGGTTCGTCTGTTACGCTTAGGCTACTCGAATCCCATATACAGCATATGCCTTCTCCCAGGCTACAGAACTCCTGGAAACGCTTCTCTCTACACCCAGGATACAGAACTCCTGAAAACTGCATCTCGCTACATCCAAGAGACAGAGCTCCCGTAAGCTGCTTATTGTACCCTCATTGTAAAGTAAATGCACATATAGCGTATGCCTATTTCCAGGATACAGAATTCCCATAAACTGCTTTTCCCCACACCCAGATACAGAACTCCGGTAAACTGTGTTCTCTACATCCAGGTTACAGAACTCCCATATGCTGCGTCTGCTATACTCAAGCTACAGAAATCCCATATAGAGCGTATATCTTCTCCCAGGCTTCAGAACTCTTGGAAACAGCTTCTTTCTACATGCAACCTACAGAATGCCTGGAAACTGCATCTCTCTACACCCAGGTAACAGAACTCCCGTAAGCCGCTTCTGCTATACTCAGCATACAGAAAACCCGCATATAGCGAATGCCTAATTCCAGGCTTCAGAATTCCAGTAAACAGCTCCTCTCTACACGAAAGATAGAGAACTGCTGCAAACTGTGTCTCCCTGCATCTAGTTAACAGAGCTACCCTAAGCTGTGTCTCCTACACTCAGGATACAGAAAACCCGCATATTGCGAATGCCAAGTCCATGACACAGAAGTAGGGTAAACTGCTTATCCCTATACCCCGATACAGAACTCCGAAATACTGCGTCTCTCTACCTCCAGTTTACACAGCTCCCTTGAGGTTCGTCTGTTACACTTAGGCTACTCGAATCCCATATACAGCATATGCCTTCTCCCAGGCAACAGAACTCCTGGAAACGCTTCTCTCTACACCCAGGATACAGAACTCCTGAAAACTGCATCTCGCTACATCCAGGAGACAGAGCTCCCGTAAGCTGCTTATTGTACCCTCATTGTAAAGTAAATGCACATTTAGCGTATGCCTATTTCCAGGATACAGAATTCCCATAAACTGCTTTTCCCCACACCCAGATACAGAACTCCGGTAAACTGTGTTCTCTACATCCAGGTTACAGAACTCCCGTAAGCTGCTTCTGCTACACTCAGCACTCAGAAAACCCGCATATAGCAAAAGCCTAATTCCAGGCTTCAGAATTCCAGTAAACAGCTCCTCTCTACACGAAAGATAGAGAACTGCTGCAAACTGTGTCTCCCTGCATCTAGTTAACAGAGCTACCCTAAGCTGTGTCTTCTACACTCACGATACGGAACACCCACATATTGCGAATGCCAAAGCCATGACACAGAAGTACTGTAAACTGCTTATCCCTATACGCTGATACAGAACTCCAAAATACTGCGTCTCTCTACCTCCAGTTTACACAGCTCCCTTGAGGTTCGTCTGTTACGCTTAGGCTACTCGAATCCCATATACAGCATATGCCTTCTCCCAGGCTACAGAACTCCTGGAAACGCTTCTCTCTACACCCAGGATACAGAACTCCTGAAAACTGCATCTCGCTACATCCAAGAGACAGAGCTCCCGTAAGCTGCTTATTGTACCCTCATTGTAAAGTAAATGCACATTTAGCGTATGCCTATTTCCAGGATACAGAATTCCCATAAACTGCTTTTCCCCACACCCAGATACAGAACTCCGGTAAACTCTGTTCTCTACATCCAGGTTACAGAACTCCCATATGCTGCGTCTGCTACACTCAAGCTACAGAAATCCCATATAGAGTGTATATCTTCTCCCAGGCTTCAGAACTCTTGGAAACAGCTTCTTTCTACATGCAACCTACAGAACTCCTGGAAACTGCATCTCTCTACACCCAGGTAACAGAACTCCCGTAAGCCGCTTCTGCTATACTCAGCATACAGAAAACCCGCATATAGCGATTGCCTAATTCCAGGCTTCAGAATACCAGTAAACAGCTGCTCTCTACACGAAAGACAGAGAACTGCTGCAAACTGTGTCTCCCTGCATCTAGTTAACAGAGCTACCCTAAGCTGTGTCTTCTACACTCACGATACGGAACACCCACATATTGCGAATGCCAAAGCCATGACACAGAAGTACTGTAAACTGCTTATCCCTATACCCTGATACAGAACTCCAAAATACTGCGTCTCTCTACCTCCAGTTTACACAGCTCCCTTGAGGTTCGTCTGTTACGCTTAGGCTACTCGAATCCCATATACAGCATATGCCTTCTCCCAGGCTACAGAACTCCTGGAAACGCTTCTCTCTACACCCAGGATACAGAACTCCTGAAAACTGCATCTCGCTACATCCAAGAGACAGAGCTCCCGTAAGCTGCTTATTGTACCCTCATTGTAAAGTAAATGTACATTTAGCGTATGCCTATTTCCAGGATACAGAATTCCCATAAACTGCTTTTCCCCACACCCAGATACAGAACTCCGGTAAACTGTGTTCTCTACATCCAGGTTACAGAACTCCCATATGCTGCGTCTGCTACACTCAAGCTACAGAAATCCCATATAGAGCGTATATCTTCTCCCAGGCTTCAGAACTCTTGGAAACAGCTTCTTTCTACATGCAACCTACAGAACTCCTGGAAACTGCATCTCTCTACACCCAGGTAACAGAACTCCCGTAAGCCGCTTCTGCTATACTCAGCATACAGAAAACCCGCATATAGCGAATGCCTAATTCCAGGCTTCAGAATACCAGTAAACAGCTGCTCTCTACACGAAAGATAGAGAACTGCTGCAAACTGTGTCTCCCTGCATCTAGTTAACAGAGCTACCCTAAGCTGTGTCTCCTACACTCAGGATACAGAAAACCCGCATATTGCGAATGCGAAATCCATGACACAGAAGTAGGGTAAACTGCTTATCCTTATACCCCGATACAGAACTCCGAAATACTGCGTCTCTCTACCTCCAGTTTACACAGCTCCCTTGAGGTTCGTCTGTTACGCTTAGGCTACTCGAATCCCATATACAGCATATGCCTTCTCCCAGGCTACAGAACTGGAAACGCTTCTCTCTACACCCAGGATACAGAACTCCTGAAAACTGCATCTCGCTACATCCAGGAGACAGAGCTCCCGTAAGCTGCTTATTGTACCCTCATTGTAAAGTAAATGCACATTTAGCGTATGCCTATTTCCAGGATACAGAATTCCCATAAACTGCTTTTCCCCACACCCAGATACAGAACTCCGGTAAACTGTGTTCTCTACATCCAGGTTACAGAACTCCCTTAAGCTGCTTCTGCTACACTCAGCACTCAGAAAACCCGCATATAGCAAAAGCCTAATTCCAGGCTTCAGAATTCCAGTAAACAGCTGCTCTCTACACGAAAGATAGAGAACTGCTGCAAACTGTGTCTCCCTGCATCTAGTTAACAGAGCTACCCTAAGCTGTGTCTCCTACACTCAGGATACAGAAAACCCGCATATTGCGAATGCCAAGTCCATGACACAGAAGTAGGGTAAACTGCTTATCCCTATACCCCGATACAGAACTCCGAAATACTGCATCTCTCTACCTCCAGTTTACACAGCTCCCTTGAGGTTCGTCTGTTACGCTTAGGCTACTCGAATCCCATATACAGCATATGCCTTCTCCCAGGCTACAGAACTCCTGGAAACGCTTCTCTCTACACCCAGGATACAGAACTCCTGAAAACTGCATCTCGCTACATCCAGGAGACAGAGCTCCCGTAAGCTGCTTATTGTACCCTCATTGTAAAGTAAATGCACATTTAGCGTATGCCTATTTCCAGGATACAGAATTCCCATAAACTGCTTTTCCCCACACCCAGATACAGAACTCCGGTAAACTGTGTTCTCTACATCCAGGTTACAGAACTCCCATATGCTGCGTCTGCTACACTCAAGCTACAGAAATCCCATATACAGCGTATGCCTTCTCCCAGGCTGCAGAACTCTTGGAAACAGCTTCTTTCTACATGCAACCTACAGAACTCCTGGAAACTGCATCTCTCTACACCCAGGTAACAGAAGGCCAGCAAGCTGCTTCTGCTATACTCAGCATACAGAAAACCCGCATATAGCGAATGCCTAATTCCAGGCTTCAGAATACCAGTAAACAGCTGCTCTCTACACGAAAGATAGAGAACTGCTGCAAACTGTGTCTCCCTGCATCTAGTTAACAGAGCTACCCTAAGCTGTGTCTCCTACACTCAGGATACAGAAAACCCGCATATTGCGAATGCGAAATCCATGACACAGAAGTAGGGTAAACTGCTTATCCTTATACCCCGATACAGAACTCCGAAATACTGCGTCTCTCTACCTCCAGTTTACACAGCTCCCTTGAGGTTCGTCTGTTACGCTTAGGCTACTCGAATCCCATATACAGCATATGCCTTCTCCCAGGCTACAGAACTCCTGGAAACGCTTCTCTCTACACCCAGGATACAGAACTCCTGAAAACTGCATCTCGCTACATCCAAGAGATAGAGCTCCCGTAAGCTGCTTATTGTACCCTCATTGTAAAGTAAATGCACATTTAGCGTATGCCTATTTCCAGGATACAGAATTCCCATAAACTGCTTTTCCCCACACCCAGATACAGAACTCCGGTAAACTGTGTTCTCTACATCCAGGTTACAGAACTCCCATATGCTGCGTCTCCTACACTCAAGCTACAGAAATCCCATATAGAGCGTATATCTTCTCCCAGGCTTCAGAACTCTTGGAAACAGCTTCTTTCTACATGCAACCTACAGAATGCCTGGAAACTGCATCTCTCTACACCCAGGTAACAGAACTCCCGTAAGCCGCTTCTGCTATACTCAGCATACAGAAAACCCGCATATAGCGAATGCCTAATTCCAGGCTTCAGAATTCCAGTAAACAGCTCCTCTCTACACGAAAGATAGAGAACTGCTGCAAACTGTGTCTCCCTGCATCTAGTTAACAGAGCTACCCTAAGCTGTGTCTCCTACACTCAGGATACAGAAAACCCGCATATTGCGAATGCCAAGTCCATGACACAGAAGTAGGGTAAACTGCTTATCCCTATACCCCGATACAGAACTCCGAAATACTGCGTCTCTCTACCTCCAGTTTACACAGCTCCCTTGAGGTTCGTCTGTTACACTTAGGCTACTCGAATCCCATATACAGCATATGCCTTCTCCCAGGCAACAGAACTCCTGGAAACGCTTCTCTCTACACCCAGGATACAGAACTCCTGAAAACTGCATCTCGCTACATCCAGGAGACAGAGCTCCCGTAAGCTGCTTATTGTACCCTCATTGTAAAGTAAATGCACATTTAGCGTATGCCTATTTCCAGGATACAGAATTCCCATAAACTGCTTTTCCCCACACCCAGATACAGAACTCCGGTAAACTGTGTTCTCTACATCCAGGTTACAGAACTCCCGTAAGCTGCTTCTGCTACACTCAGCACTCAGAAAACCCGCATATAGCAAAAGCCTAATTCCAGGCTTCAGAATTCCAGTAAACAGCTCCTCTCTACACGAAAGATAGAGAACTGCTGCAAACTGTGTCTCCCTGCATCTAGTTAACAGAGCTACCCTAAGCTGTGTCTTCTACACTCACGATACGGAACACCCACATATTGCGAATGCCAAAGCCATGACACAGAAGTACTGTAAACTGCTTATCCCTATACGCTGATACAGAACTCCAAAATACTGCGTCTCTCTACCTCCAGTTTACACAGCTCCCTTGAGGTTCGTCTGTTACGCTTAGGCTACTCGAATCCCATATACAGCATATGCCTTCTCCCAGGCTACAGAACTCCTGGAAACGCTTCTCTCTACACCCAGGATACAGAACTCCTGAAAACTGCATCTCGCTACATCCAGGAGACAGAGCTCCCGTAAGCTGCTTATTGTACCCTCATTGTAAAGTAAATGCACATTTAGCGTATGCCTATTTCCAGGATACAGAATTCCCATAAACTGCTTTTCCCCACACCCAGATACAGAACTCCGGTAAACTCTGTTCTCTACATCCAGGTTACAGAACTCCCATATGCTGCGTCTGCTACACTCAAGCTACAGAAATCCCATATAGAGTGTATATCTTCTCCCAGGCTTCAGAACTCTTGGAAACAGCTTCTTTCTACATGCAACCTACAGAACTCCTGGAAACTGCATCTCTCTACACCCAGGTAACAGAACTCCCGTAAGCCGCTTCTGCTATACTCAGCATACAGAAAACCCGCATATAGCGAATGCCTAATTCCAGGCTTCAGAATACCAGTAAACAGCTGCTCTCTACACGAAAGACAGAGAACTGCTGCAAACTGTGTCTCCCTGCATCTAGTTAACAGAGCTACCCTAAGCTGTGTCTTCTACACTCACGATACGGAACACCCACATATTGCGAATGCCAAAGCCATGACACAGAAGTACTGTAAACTGCTTATTCCTATACCCCGATACAGAACTCTGGAATACTGCGTCTCTCTACCTCCAGTTTACACAGCTCCCTTGAGGTTCGTCTGTTACGCTTAGGCTACTCGAATCCCATATACAGCATATGCCTTCTCCCAGGCTACAGAACTCCTGGAAACGCTTCACTCTACACCCAGGATACAGAACTCCTGAAAACTGCATCTCGCTACATCCAGGAGACAGAGCTCCCGTAAGCTGCTTATTGTACCCTCATTGTAAAGTAAATGCACATTTAGCGTATGCCTATTTCCAGGATACAGAATTCCCATAAACTGCTTTTCCCCACACCCAGATACAGAACTCCGGTAAACTGTGTTCTCTACATCCAGGTTACAGAACTCCCATATGCTGCGTCTGCTACACTCAAGCTACAGAAATCCCATATAGAGCGTATATCTTCTCCCAGGCTTCAGAACTCTTGGAAACAGCTTCTTTCTACATGCAACCTACAGAATGCCTGGAAACTGCATCTCTCTACACCCAGGTAACAGAACTCCCGTAAGCCGCTTCTGCTATACTCAGCATACAGAAAACCCGCATATAGCGAATGCCTAATTCCAGGCTTCAGAATTCCAGTAAACAGCTCCTCTCTACACGAAAGATAGAGAACTGCTGCAAACTGTGTCTCCCTGCATCTAGTTAACAGAGCTACCCTAAGCTGTGTCTCCTACACTCAGGATACAGAAAACCCGCATATTGCGAATGCCAAGTCCATGACACAGAAGTAGGGTAAACTGCTTATCCCTATACCCCGATACAGAACTCCGAAATACTGCGTCTCTCTACCTCCAGTTTACACAGCTCCCTTGAGGTTCGTCTGTTACACTTAGGCTACTCGAATCCCATATACAGCATATGCCTTCTCCCAGGCAACAGAACTCCTGGAAATGCTTCTCTCTACACCCAGGATACAGAACTCCTGAAAACTGCATCTCGCTACATCCAGGAGACAGAGCTCCCGTAAGCTGCTTATTGTACCCTCATTGTAAAGTAAATGCACATTTAGCGTATGCCTATTTCCAGGATACAGAATTCCCATAAACTGCTTTTCCCCACACCCAGATACAGAACTCCGGTAAACTGTGTTCTCTACATCCAGGTTACAGAACTCCCGTAAGCTGCTTCTGCTACACTCAGCACTCAGAAAACCCGCATATAGCAAAAGCCTAATTCCAGGCTTCAGAATTCCAGTAAACAGCTCCTCTCTACACGAAAGATAGAGAACTGCTGCAAACTGTGTCTCCCTGCATCTAGTTAACAGAGCTACCCTAAGCTGTGTCTTCTACACTCACGATACGGAACACCCACATATTGCGAATGCCAAAGCCATGACACAGAAGTACTGTAAACTGCTTATCCCTATACGCTGATACAGAACTCCAAAATACTGCGTCTCTCTACCTCCAGTTTACACAGCTCCCTTGAGGTTCGTCTGTTACGCTTAGGCTACTCGAATCCCATATACAGCATATGCCTTCTCCCAGGCTACAGAACTCCTGGAAACGCTTCTCTCTACACCCAGGATACAGAACTCCTGAAAACTGCATCTCGCTACATCCAAGAGACAGAGCTCCCGTAAGCTGCTTATTGTACCCTCATTGTAAAGTAAATGCACATTTAGCGTATGCCTATTTCCAGGATACAGAATTCCCATAAACTGCTTTTCCCCACACCCAGATACAGAACTCCGGTAAACTCTGTTCTCTACATCCAGGTTACAGAACTCCCATATGCTGCGTCTGCTACACTCAAGCTACAGAAATCCCATATAGAGTGTATATCTTCTCCCAGGCTTCAGAACTCTTGGAAACAGCTTCTTTCTACATGCAACCTACAGAACTCCTGGAAACTGCATCTCTCTACACCCAGGTAACAGAACTCCCGTAAGCCGCTTCTGCTATACTCAGCATACAGAAAACCCGCATATAGCGAATGCCTAATTCCAGGCTTCAGAATACCAGTAAACAGCTGCTCTCTACACGAAAGACAGAGAACTGCTGCAAACTGTGTCTCCCTGCATCTAGTTAACAGAGCTACCCTAAGCTGTGTCTTCTACACTCACGATACGGAACACCCACATATTGCGAATGCCAAAGCCATGACACAGAAGTACTGTAAACTGCTTATTCCTATACCCCGATACAGAACTCTGGAATACTGCGTCTCTCTACCTCCAGTTTACACAGCTCCCTTGAGGTTCGTCTGTTACGCTTAGGCTACTCGAATCCCATATACAGCATATGCCTTCTCCCAGGCTACAGAACTCCTGGAAACGCTTCACTCTACACCCAGGATACAGAACTCCTGAAAACTGCATCTCGCTACATCCAGGAGACAGAGCTCCCGTAAGCTGCTTATTGTACCCTCATTGTAAAGTAAATGCACATTTAGCGTATGCCTATTTCCAGGATACAGAATTCCCATAAACTGCTTTTCCCCACACCCAGATACAGAACTCCGGTAAACTGTGTTCTCTACATCCAGGTTACAGAACTCCCATATGCTGCGTCTGCTACACTCAAGCTACAGAAATCCCATATAGAGCGTATATCTTCTCCCAGGCTTCAGAACTCTTGGAAACAGCTTCTTTCTACATGCAACCTACAGAATGCCTGGAAACTGCATCTCTCTACACCCAGGTAACAGAACTCCCGTAAGCCGCTTCTGCTATACTCAGCATACAGAAAACCCGCATATAGCGAATGCCTAATTCCAGGCTTCAGAATTCCAGTAAACAGCTCCTCTCTACACGAAAGATAGAGAACTGCTGCAAACTGTGTCTCCCTGCATCTAGTTAACAGAGCTACCCTAAGCTGTGTCTCCTACACTCAGGATACAGAAAACCCGCATATTGCGAATGCCAAGTCCATGACACAGAAGTAGGGTAAACTGCTTATCCCTATACCCCGATACAGAACTCCGAAATACTGCGTCTCTCTACCTCCAGTTTACACAGCTCCCTTGAGGTTCGTCTGTTACACTTAGGCTACTCGAATCCCATATACAGCATATGCCTTCTCCCAGGCAACAGAACTCCTGGAAATGCTTCTCTCTACACCCAGGATACAGAACTCCTGAAAACTGCATCTCGCTACATCCAGGAGACAGAGCTCCCGTAAGCTGCTTATTGTACCCTCATTGTAAAGTAAATGCACATTTAGCGTATGCCTATTTCCAGGATACAGAATTCCCATAAACTGCTTTTCCCCACACCCAGATACAGAACTCCGGTAAACTGTGTTCTCTACATCCAGGTTACAGAACTCCCGTAAGCTGCTTCTGCTACACTCAGCACTCAGAAAACCCGCATATAGCAAAAGCCTAATTCCAGGCTTCAGAATTCCAGTAAACAGCTCCTCTCTACACGAAAGATAGAGAACTGCTGCAAACTGTGTCTCCCTGCATCTAGTTAACAGAGCTACCCTAAGCTGTGTCTTCTACACTCACGATACGGAACACCCACATATTGCGAATGCCAAAGCCATGACACAGAAGTACTGTAAACTGCTTATCCCTATACGCTGATACAGAACTCCAAAATACTGCGTCTCTCTACCTCCAGTTTACACAGCTCCCTTGAGGTTCGTCTGTTACGCTTAGGCTACTCGAATCCCATATACAGCATATGCCTTCTCCCAGGCTACAGAACTCCTGGAAACGCTTCTCTCTACACCCAGGATACAGAACTCCTGAAAACTGCATCTCGCTACATCCAAGAGACAGAGCTCCCGTAAGCTGCTTATTGTACCCTCATTGTAAAGTAAATGCACATTTAGCGTATGCCTATTTCCAGGATACAGAATTCCCATAAACTGCTTTTCCCCACACCCAGATACAGAACTCCGGTAAACTCTGTTCTCTACATCCAGGTTACAGAACTCCCATATGCTGCGTCTGCTACACTCAAGCTACAGAAATCCCATATAGAGTGTATATCTTCTCCCAGGCTTCAGAACTCTTGGAAACAGCTTCTTTCTACATGCAACCTACAGAACTCCTGGAAACTGCATCTCTCTACACCCAGGTAACAGAACTCCCGTAAGCCGCTTCTGCTATACTCAGCATACAGAAAACCCGCATATAGCGAATGCCTAATTCCAGGCTTCAGAATTCCCATAAACAGCTCCTCTCTACACGAAAGATAGAGAACTGCTGCAAACTGTGTCTCCCTGCATCTAGTTAACAGAGCTACCCTAAGCTGTGTCTCCTACACTCAGGATACAGAAAACCCGCATATTGCGAATGCCAAGTCCATGACACAGAAGTAGGGTAAACTGCTTATCCCTATACCCCGATACAGAACTCCGAAATACTGCATCTCTCTACCTCCAGTTTACACAGCTCCCTTGAGGTTCGTCTGTTACGCTTAGGCTACTCGAATCCCATATACAGCATATGCCTTCTCCCAGGCTACAGAACTCCTGGAAACGCTTCTCTCTACACCCAGGATACAGAACTCCTGAAAACTGCATCTCGCTACATCCAGGAGACAGAGCTCCCGTAAGCTGCTTATTGTACCCTCATTGTAAAGTAAATGCACATTTAGCGTATGCCTATTTCCAGGATACAGAATTCCCATAAACTGCTTTTCCCCACACCCAGATACAGAACTCCGGTAAACTGTGTTCTCTACATCCAGGTTACAGAACTCCCATATGCTGCGTCTGCTACACTCAAGCTACAGAAATCCCATATACAGCGTATGCCTTCTCCCAGGCTGCAGAACTCTTGGAAACAGCTTCTTTCTACATGCAACCTACAGAATGCCTGGAAACTGCATCTCTCTACACCCAGGTAACAGAAGGCCAGCAAGCTGCTTCTGCTATACTCAGCATACAGAAAACCCGCATATAGCGAATGCCTAATTCCAGGCTTCAGAATACCAGTAAACAGCTGCTCTCTACACGAAAGATAGAGAACTGCTGCAAACTGTGTCTCCCTGCATCTAGTTAACAGAGCTACCCTAAGCTGTGTTTCCTACACTCAGGATACAGAAAACCCGCATATTGCGAATGCGAAATCCATGACACAGAAGTAGGGTAAACTGCTTATCCTTATACCCCGATACAGAACTCCGAAATACTGCGTCTCTCTACCTCCAGTTTACACAGCTCCCTTGAGGTTCGTCTGTTACGCTTAGGCTACTCGAATCCCATATACAGCATATGCCTTCTCCCAGGCTACAGAACTCCTGGAAACGCTTCTCTCTACACCCAGGATACAGAACTCCTGAAAACTGCATCTCGCTACATCCAAGAGACAGAGCTCCCGTAAGCTGCTTATTGTACCCTCATTGTAAAGTAAATGCACATTTAGCGTATGCCTATTTCCAGGATACAGAATTCCCATAAACTGCTTTTCCCCACACCCAGATACAGAACTCCGGTAAACTGTGTTCTCTACATCCAGGTTACAGAACTCCCATATGCTGCGTCTCCTACACTCAAGCTACAGAAATCCCATATAGAGCGTATATCTTCTCCCAGGCTTCAGAACTCTTGGAAACAGCTTCTTTCTACATGCAACCTACAGAATGCCTGGAAACTGCATCTCTCTACACCCAGGTAACAGAACTCCCGTAAGCCGCTTCTGCTATACTCAGCATACAGAAAACCCGCATATAGCGAATGCCTAATTCCAGGCTTCAGAATTCCAGTAAACAGCTCCTCTCTACACGAAAGATAGAGAACTGCTGCAAACTGTGTCTCCCTGCATCTAGTTAACAGAGCTACCCTAAGCTGTGTCTCCTACACTCAGGATACAGAAAACCCGCATATTGCGAATGCCAAGTCCATGACACAGAAGTAGGGTAAACTGCTTATCCCTATACCCCGATACAGAACTCCGAAATACTGCGTCTCTCTACCTCCAGTTTACACAGCTCCCTTGAGGTTCGTCTGTTACACTTAGGCTACTCGAATCCCATATACAGCATATGCCTTCTCCCAGGCAACAGAACTCATGGAAACGCTTCTCTCTACACCCAGGATACAGAACTCCTGAAAACTGCATCTCGCTACATCCAGGAGACAGAGCTCCCGTAAGCTGCTTATTGTACCCTCATTGTAAAGTAAATGCACATTTAGCGTATGCCTATTTCCAGGATACAGAATTCCCATAAACTGCTTTTCCCCACACCCAGATACAGAACTCCGGTAAACTGTGTTCTCTACATCCAGGTTACAGAACTCCCGTAAGCTGCTTCTGCTACACTCAGCACTCAGAAAACCCGCATATAGCAAAAGCCTAATTCCAGGCTTCAGAATTCCAGTAAACAGCTCCTCTCTACACGAAAGATAGAGAACTGCTGCAAACTGTGTCTCCCTGCATCTAGTTAACAGAGCTACCCTAAGCTGTGTCTTCTACACTCAGGATACGGAACACCCACATATTGCGAATGCCAAAGCCATGACACAGAAGTACTGTAAACTGCTTATCCCTATACGCTGATACAGAACTCCAAAATACTGCGTCTCTCTACCTCCAGTTTACACAGCTCCCTTGAGGTTCGTCTGTTACGCTTAGGCTACTCGAATCCCATATACAGCATATGCCTTCTCCCAGGCTACAGAACTCCTGGAAAACGCTTCTCTCTACACCCAGGATACAGAACTCCTGAAAACTGCATCTCGCTACATCCAAGAGACAGAGCTCCCGTAAGCTGCTTATTGTACCCTCATTGTAAAGTAAATGCACATTTAGCGTATGCCTATTTCCAGGATACAGAATTCCCATAAACTGCTTTTCCCCACACCCAGATACAGAACTCCGGTAAACTCTGTTCTCTACATCCAGGTTACAGAACTCCCATATGCTGCGTCTGCTACACTCAAGCTACAGAAATCCCATATAGAGTGTATATCTTCTCCCAGGCTTCAGAACTCTTGGAAACAGCTTCTTTCTACATGCAACCTACAGAACTCCTGGAAACTGCATCCCTCTACACCCAGGTAACAGAACTCCCGTAAGCCGCTTCTGCTATACTCAGCATACAGAAAACCCGCATATAGCGAATGCCTAATTCCAGGCTTCAGAATACCAGTAAACAGCTGCTCTCTACACGAAAGACAGAGAACTGCTGCAAACTGTGTCTCCCTGCATCTAGTTAACAGAGCTACCCTAAGCTGTGTCTCCTACACTCAGGATACAGAAAACCCGCATATTGCGAATGCGAAATCCATGACACAGAAGTAGGGTAAACTGCTTATCCTTATACCCCGATACAGAACTCCGAAATACTGCGTCTCTCTACCTCCAGTTTACACAGCTCCCTTGAGGTTCATCTGTTACGCTTAGGCTACTCGAATCCCATATACAGCATATGCCTTCTCCCAGGCTACAGAACTCCTGGAAACGCTTCTCTCTACACCCAGGATACAGAACTCCTGAAAACTGCATCTCGCTACATCCAAGAGACAGAGCTCCCGTAAGCTGCTTATTGTACCCTCATTGTAAAGTAAATGCACATTTAGCGTATGCCTATTTCCAGGATACAGAATTCCCATAAACTGCTTTTCCCCACACCCAGATACAGAACTCCGGTAAACTGTGTTCTCTACATCCAGGTTACAGAACTCCCATATGCTGCGTCTGCTACACTCAAGCTACAGAAATCCCATATAGAGCGTATATCTTCTCCCAGGCTTCAGAACTCTTGGAAACAGCTTCTTTCTACATGCAACCTACAGAATGCCTGGAAACTGCATCTCTCTACACCCAGGTAACAGAACTCCCGTAAGCCGCTTCTGCTATACTCAGCATACAGAAAACCCGCATATAGCGAATGCCTAATTCCAGGCTTCAGAATACCAGTAAACAGCTGCTCTCTACACGAAAGATAGAGAACTGCTGCAAACTGTGTCTCCCTGCATCTAGTTAACAGAGCTACCCTAAGCTGTGTCTCCTACACTCAGGATACAGAAAACCCGCATATTGCGAATGCGAAATCCATGACACAGAAGTAGGGTAAACTGCTTATCCTTATACCCCGATACAGAACTCCGAAATACTGCGTCTCTCTACCTCCAGTTTACACAGCTCCCTTGAGGTTCATCTGTTACGCTTAGGCTACTCGAATCCCATATACAGCATATGCCTTCTCCCAGGCTACAGAACTCCTGGAAACGCTTCTCTCTACACCCAGGATACAGAACTCCTGAAAACTGCATCTCGCTACATCCAGGAGACAGAGCTCCCGTAAGCTGCTTATTGTACCCTCATTGTAAAGTAAATGCACATTTAGCGTATGCCTATTTCCAGGATACAGAATTCCCATAAACTGCTTTTCCCCACACCCAGATACAGAACTCCGGTAAACTGTGTTCTCTACATCCAGGTTACAGAACTCCCATATGCTGCGTCTGCTACACTCAAGCTACAGAAATCCCATATACAGCGTATGCCTTCTCCCAGGCTGCAGAACTCTTGGAAACAGCTTCTTTCTACATGCAACCTACAGAACTCCTGGAAACTGCATCTCTCTACACCCAGGTAACAGAAGGCCAGCAAGCTGCTTCTGCTATACTCAGCATACAGAAAACCCGCATATAGCGAATGCCTAATTCCAGGCTTCAGAATACCAGTAAACAGCTGCTCTCTACACGAAAGATAGAGAACTGCTGCAAACTGTGTCTCCCTGCATCTAGTTAACAGAGCTACCCTAAGCTGTGTCTCCTACACTCAGGATACAGAAAACCCGCATATTGCGAATGCGAAATCCATGACACAGAAGTAGGGTAAACTGCTTATCCTTATACCCCGATACAGAACTCCGAAATACTGCGTCTCTCTACCTCCAGTTTACACAGCTCCCTTGAGGTTCGTCTGTTACGCTTAGGCTACTCGAATCCCATATACAGCATATGCCTTCTCCCAGGCTACAGAACTCCTGGAAACGCTTCTCTCTACACCCAGGATACAGAACTCCTGAAAACTGCATCTCGCTACATCCAGGAGACAGAGCTCCCGTAAGCTGCTTATTGTACGCTCATTGGAAAGTAAATGCACAATAAGCGTATGCCTATTTCCAGGATACAGAATTCCCATAAACTGCTTTTCCCCACACCCAGATACAGAACTCCGGTAAACTGTGTTCTCTACATCCAGGTTACAGAACTCCCGTAAGCTGCTTCTGCTACACTCAGCACTCAGAAAACCCGCATATAGCAAAAGCCTAATTCCAGGCTTCAGAATTCCAGTAAACAGCTCCTCTGTACACGAAAGATAGAGAACTGCTGCAAACTGTGTCTCCCTGCATCTAGTTAACAGAGCTACCCTAAGCTGTGTCTTCTACACTCACGATACGGAACACCCACATATTGCGAATGCCAAAGCCATGACACAGAAGTACTGTAAACTGCTTATCCCTATACGCTGATACAGAACTCCAAAATACTGCGTCTCTCTACCTCCAGTTTACACAGCTCCCTTGAGGTTCGTCTGTTACGCTTAGGCTACTCGAATCCCATATACAGCATATGCCTTCTCCCAGGCTACAGAACTCCTGGAAACGCTTCTCTCTACACCCAGGATACAGAACTCCTGAAAACTGCATCTCGCTACATCCAAGAGACAGAGCTCCCGTAAGCTGCTTATTGTACCCTCATTGTAAAGTAAATGCACATTTAGCGTATGCCTATTTCCAGGATACAGAATTCCCATAAACTGCTTTTCCCCACACCCAGATACAGAACTCCGGTAAACTCTGTTCTCTACATCCAGGTTACAGAACTCCCATATGCTGCGTCTGCTACACTCAAGCTACAGAAATCCCATATAGAGTGTATATCTTCTCCCAGGCTTCAGAACTCTTGGAAACAGCTTCTTTCTACATGCAACCTACAGAACTCCTGGAAACTGCATCTCTCTACACCCAGGTAACAGAACTCCCGTAAGCCGCTTCTGCTATACTCAGCATACAGAAAACCCGCATATAGCGAATGCCTAATTCCAGGCTTCAGAATACCAGTAAACAGCTGCTCTCTACACGAAAGACAGAGAACTGCTGCAAACTGTGTCTCCCTGCATCTAGTTAACAGAGCTACCCTAAGCTGTGTCTTCTACACTCACGATACGGAACACCCACATATTGCGAATGCCAAAGCCATGACACAGAAGTACTGTAAACTGCTTATTCCTATACCCCGATACAGAACTCTGGAATACTGCGTCTCTCTACCTCCAGTTTACACAGCTCCCTTGAGGTTCGTCTGTTACGCTTAGGCTACTCGAATCCCATATACAGCATATGCCTTCTCCCAGGCTACAGAACTCCTGGAAACGCTTCTCTCTACACCCAGGATACAGAACTCCTGAAAACTGCATCTCGCTACATCCAAGAGACAGAGCTCCCGTAAGCTGCTTATTGTACCCTCATTGTAAAGTAAATGCACATTTAGCGTATGCCTATTTCCAGGATACAGAATTCCCATAAACTGCTTTTCCCCACACCCAGATACAGAACTCCGGTAAACTGTGTTCTCTACATCCAGGTTACAGAACTCCCATATGCTGCGTCTGCTACACTCAAGCTACAGAAATCCCATATAGAGCGTATATCTTCTCCCAGGCTTCAGAACTCTTGGAAACAGCTTCTTTCTACATGCAACCTACAGAATGCCTGGAAACTGCATCTCTCTACACCCAGGTAACAGAACTCCCGTAAGCCGCTTCTGCTATACTCAGCATACAGAAAACCCGCATATAGCGAATGCCTAATTCCAGGCTTCAGAATTCCAGTAAACAGCTCCTCTCTACACGAAAGATAGAGAACTGCTGCAAACTGTGTCTCCCTGCATCTAGTTAACAGAGCTACCCTAAGCTGTGTCTCCTACACTCAGGATACAGAAAACCCGCATATTGCGAATGCCAAGTCCATGACACAGAAGTAGGGTAAACTGCTTATCCCTATACCCCGATACAGAACTCCGAAATACTGCGTCTCTCTACCTCCAGTTTACACAGCTCCCTTGAGGTTCGTCTGTTACACTTAGGCTACTCGAATCCCATATACAGCATATGCCTTCTCCCAGGCAACAGAACTCCTGGAAATGCTTCTCTCTACACCCAGGATACAGAACTCCTGAAAACTGCATCTCGCTACATCCAAGAGACAGAGCTCCCGTAAGCTGCTTATTGTACCCTCATTGTAAAGTAAATGCACATTTAGCGTATGCCTATTTCCAGGATACAGAATTCCCATAAACTGCTTTTCCCCACACCCAGATACAGAACTCCGGTAAACTGTGTTCTCTACATCCAGGTTACAGAACTCCCATATGCTGCGTCTGCTACACTCAAGCTACAGAAATCCCATATAGAGCGTATATCTTCTCCCAGGCTTCAGAACTCTTGGAAACAGCTTCTTTCTACATGCAACCTACAGAATGCCTGGAAACTGCATCTCTCTACACCCAGGTAACAGAACTCCCGTAAGCCGCTTCTGCTATACTCAGCATACAGAAAACCCGCATATAGCGAATGCCTAATTCCAGGCTTCAGAATTCCAGTAAACAGCTCCTCTCTACACGAAAGATAGAGAACTGCTGCAAACTGTGTCTCCCTGCATCTAGTTAACAGAGCTACCCTAAGCTGTGTCTCCTACACTCAGGATACAGAAAACCCGCATATTGCGAATGCCAAGTCCATGACACAGAAGTAGGGTAAACTGCTTATCCCTATACCCCGATACAGAACTCCGAAATACTGCGTCTCTCTACCTCCAGTTTACACAGCTCCCTTGAGGTTCGTCTGTTACACTTAGGCTACTCGAATCCCATATACAGCATATGCCTTCTCCCAGGCAACAGAACTCCTGGAAATGCTTCTCTCTACACCCAGGATACAGAACTCCTGAAAACTGCATCTCGCTACATCCAGGAGACAGAGCTCCCGTAAGCTGCTTATTGTACCCTCATTGTAAAGTAAATGCACATTTAGCGTATGCCTATTTCCAGGATACAGAATTCCCATAAACTGCTTTTCCCCACACCCAGATACAGAACTCCGGTAAACTGTGTTCTCTACATCCAGGTTACAGAACTCCCGTAAGCTGCTTCTGCTACACTCAGCACTCAGAAAACCCGCATATAGCAAAAGCCTAATTCCAGGCTTCAGAATTCCAGTAAACAGCTCCTCTCTACACGAAAGATAGAGAACTGCTGCAAACTGTGTCTCCCTGCATCTAGTTAACAGAGCTACCCTAAGCTGTGTCTTCTACACTCACGATACGGAACACCCACATATTGCGAATGCCAAAGCCATGACACAGAAGTACTGTAAACTGCTTATCCCTATACGCTGATACAGAACTCCAAAATACTGCGTCTCTCTACCTCCAGTTTACACAGCTCCCTTGAGGTTCGTCTGTTACGCTTAGGCTACTCGAATCCCATATACAGCATATGCCTTCTCCCAGGCTACAGAACTCCTGGAAACGCTTCTCTCTACACCCAGGATACAGAACTCCTGAAAACTGCATCTCGCTACATCCAAGAGACAGAGCTCCCGTAAGCTGCTTATTGTACCCTCATTGTAAAGTAAATGCACATTTAGCGTATGCCTATTTCCAGGATACAGAATTCCCATAAACTGCTTTTCCCCACACCCAGATACAGAACTCCGGTAAACTCTGTTCTCTACATCCAGGTTACAGAACTGCCATATGCTGCGTCTGCTACACTCAAGCTACAGAAATCCCATATAGAGTGTATATCTTCTCCCAGGCTTCAGAACTCTTGGAAACAGCTTCTTTCTACATGCAACCTACAGAACTCCTGGAAACTGCATCTCTCTACACCCAGGTAACAGAACTCCCGTAAGCCGCTTCTGCTATACTCAGCATACAGAAAACCCGCATATAGCGAATGCCTAATTCCAGGCTTCAGAATTCCCATAAACAGCTCCTCTCTACACGAAAGATAGAGAACTGCTGCAAACTGTGTCTCCCTGCATCTAGTTAACAGAGCTACCCTAAGCTGTGTCTCCTACACTCAGGATACAGAAAACCCGCATATTGCGAATGCCAAGTCCATGACACAGAAGTAGGGTAAACTGCTTATCCCTATACCCCGATACAGAACTCCGAAATACTGCGTCTCTCTACCTCCAGTTTACACAGCTCCCTTGAGGTTCGTCTGTTACACTTAGGCTACTCGAATCCCATATACAGCATATGCCTTCTCCCAGGCAACAGAACTCCTGGAAATGCTTCTCTCTACACCCAGGATACAGAACTCCTGAAAACTGCATCTCGCTACATCCAGGAGACAGAGCTCCCGTAAGCTGCTTATTGTACCCTCATTGTAAAGTAAATGCACATTTAGCGTATGCCTATTTCCAGGATACAGAATTCCCATAAACTGCTTTTCCCCACACCCAGATACAGAACTCCGGTAAACTGTGTTCTCTACATCCAGGTTACAGAACTCCCGTAAGCTGCTTCTGCTACACTCAGCACTCAGAAAACCCGCATATAGCAAAAGCCTAATTCCAGGCTTCAGAATTCCAGTAAACAGCTCCTCTCTACACGAAAGATAGAGAACTGCTGCAAACTGTGTCTCCCTGCATCTAGTTAACAGAGCTACCCTAAGCTGTGTCTTCTACACTCACGATACGGAACACCCACATATTGCGAATGCCAAAGCCATGACACAGAAGTACTGTAAACTGCTTATCCCTATACGCTGATACAGAACTCCAAAATACTGCGTCTCTCTACCTCCAGTTTACACAGCTCCCTTGAGGTTCGTCTGTTACGCTTAGGCTACTCGAATCCCATATACAGCATATGCCTTCTCCCAGGCTACAGAACTCCTGGAAACGCTTCTCTCTACACCCAGGATACAGAACTCCTGAAAACTGCATCTCGCTACATCCAAGAGACAGAGCTCCCGTAAGCTGCTTATTGTACCCTCATTGTAAAGTAAATGCACATTTAGCGTATGCCTATTTCCAGGATACAGAATTCCCATAAACTGCTTTTCCCCACACCCAGATACAGAACTCCGGTAAACTCTGTTCTCTACATCCAGGTTACAGAACTGCCATATGCTGCGTCTGCTACACTCAAGCTACAGAAATCCCATATAGAGTGTATATCTTCTCCCAGGCTTCAGAACTCTTGGAAACAGCTTCTTTCTACATGCAACCTACAGAATGCCTGGAAACTGCATCTCTCTACACCCAGGTAACAGAACTCCCGTAAGCCGCTTCTGCTATACTCAGCATACAGAAAACCCGCATATAGCGAATGCCTAATTCCAGGCTTCAGAATTCCAGTAAACAGCTCCTCTCTACACGAAAGATAGAGAACTGCTGCAAACTGTGTCTCCCTGCATCTAGTTAACAGAGCTACCCTAAGCTGTGTCTCCTACACTCAGGATACAGAAAACCCGCATATTGCGAATGCCAAGTCCATGACACAGAAGTAGGGTAAACTGCTTATCCCTATACCCCGATACAGAACTCCGAAATACTGCGTCTCTCTACCTCCAGTTTACACAGCTCCCTTGAGGTTCGTCTGTTACACTTAGGCTACTCGAATCCCATATACAGCATATGCCTTCTCCCAGGCAACAGAACTCCTGGAAATGCTTCTCTCTACACCCAGGATACAGAACTCCTGAAAACTGCATCTCGCTACATCCAAGAGACAGAGCTCCCGTAAGCTGCTTATTGTACCCTCATTGTAAAGTAAATGCACATTTAGCGTATGCCTATTTCCAGGATACAGAATTCCCATAAACTGCTTTTCCCCACACCCAGATACAGAACTCCGGTAAACTGTGTTCTCTACATCCAGGTTACAGAACTCCCATATGCTGCGTCTGCTACACTCAAGCTACAGAAATCCCATATAGAGCGTATATCTTCTCCCAGGCTTCAGAACTCTTGGAAACAGCTTCTTTCTACATGCAACCTACAGAATGCCTGGAAACTGCATCTCTCTACACCCAGGTAACAGAACTCCCGTAAGCCGCTTCTGCTATACTCAGCATACAGAAAACCCGCATATAGCGAATGCCTAATTCCAGGCTTCAGAATTCCAGTAAACAGCTCCTCTCTACACGAAAGATAGAGAACTGCTGCAAACTGTGTCTCCCTGCATCTAGTTAACAGAGCTACCCTAAGCTGTGTCTCCTACACTCAGGATACAGAAAACCCGCATATTGCGAATGCCAAGTCCATGACACAGAAGTAGGGTAAACTGCTTATCCCTATACCCCGATACAGAACTCCGAAATACTGCGTCTCTCTACCTCCAGTTTACACAGCTCCCTTGAGGTTCGTCTGTTACACTTAGGCTACTCGAATCCCATATACAGCATATGCCTTCTCCCAGGCAACAGAACTCCTGGAAATGCTTCTCTCTACACCCAGGATACAGAACTCCTGAAAACTGCATCTCGCTACATCCAGGAGACAGAGCTCCCGTAAGCTGCTTATTGTACCCTCATTGTAAAGTAAATGCACATTTAGCGTATGCCTATTTCCAGGATACAGAATTCCCATAAACTGCTTTTCCCCACACCCAGATACAGAACTCCGGTAAACTGTGTTCTCTACATCCAGGTTACAGAACTCCCGTAAGCTGCTTCTGCTACACTCAGCACTCAGAAAACCCGCATATAGCAAAAGCCTAATTCCAGGCTTCAGAATTCCAGTAAACAGCTCCTCTCTACACGAAAGATAGAGAACTGCTGCAAACTGTGTCTCCCTGCATCTAGTTAACAGAGCTACCCTAAGCTGTGTCTTCTACACTCACGATACGGAACACCCACATATTGCGAATGCCAAAGCCATGACACAGAAGTACTGTAAACTGCTTATCCCTATACGCTGATACAGAACTCCAAAATACTGCGTCTCTCTACCTCCAGTTTACACAGCTCCCTTGAGGTTCGTCTGTTACGCTTAGGCTACTCGAATCCCATATACAGCATATGCCTTCTCCCAGGCTACAGAACTCCTGGAAACGCTTCTCTCTACACCCAGGATACAGAACTCCTGAAAACTGCATCTCGCTACATCCAAGAGACAGAGCTCCCGTAAGCTGCTTATTGTACCCTCATTGTAAAGTAAATGCACATTTAGCGTATGCCTATTTCCAGGATACAGAATTCCCATAAACTGCTTTTCCCCACACCCAGATACAGAACTCCGGTAAACTCTGTTCTCTACATCCAGGTTACAGAACTGCCATATGCTGCGTCTGCTACACTCAAGCTACAGAAATCCCATATAGAGTGTATATCTTCTCCCAGGCTTCAGAACTCTTGGAAACAGCTTCTTTCTACATGCAACCTACAGAACTCCTGGAAACTGCATCTCTCTACACCCAGGTAACAGAACTCCCGTAAGCCGCTTCTGCTATACTCAGCATACAGAAAACCCGCATATAGCGAATGCCTAATTCCAGGCTTCAGAATTCCCATAAACAGCTCCTCTCTACACGAAAGATAGAGAACTGCTGCAAACTGTGTCTCCCTGCATCTAGTTAACAGAGCTACCCTAAGCTGTGTCTCCTACACTCAGGATACAGAAAACCCGCATATTGCGAATGCCAAGTCCATGACACAGAAGTAGGGTAAACTGCTTATCCCTATACCCCGATACAGAACTCCGAAATACTGCATCTCTCTACCTCCAGTTTACACAGCTCCCTTGAGGTTCGTCTGTTACGCTTAGGCTACTCGAATCCCATATACAGCATATGCCTTCTCCCAGGCTACAGAACTCCTGGAAACGCTTCTCTCTACACCCAGGATACAGAACTCCTGAAAACTGCATCTCGCTACATCCAAGAGACAGAGCTCCCGTAAGCTGCTTATTGTACCCTCATTGTAAAGTAAATGCACATTTAGCGTATGCCTATTTCCAGGATACAGAATTCCCATAAACTGCTTTTCCCCACACCCAGATACAGAACTCCGGTAAACTGTGTTCTCTACATCCAGGTTACAGAACTCCCATATGCTGCGTCTGCTACACTCAAGCTACAGAAATCCCATATACAGCGTATGCCTTCTCCCAGGCTGCAGAACTCTTGGAAACAGCTTCTTTCTACATGCAACCTACAGAACTCCTGGAAACTGCATCTCTCTACACCCAGGTAACAGAAGGCCAGCAAGCTGCTTCTGCTATACTCAGCATACAGAAAACCCGCATATAGCGAATGCCTAATTCCAGGCTTCAGAATACCAGTAAACAGCTGCTCTCTACATGAAAGATAGAGAACTGCTGCAAACTGTGTCTCCCTGCATCTAGTTAACAGAGCTACCCTAAGCTGTGTTTCCTACACTCAGGATACAGAAAACCCGCATATTGCGAATGCGAAATCCATGACACAGAAGTAGGGTAAACTGCTTATCCTTATACCCCGATACAGAACTCCGAAATACTGCGTCTCTCTACCTCCAGTTTACACAGCTCCCTTGAGGTTCGTCTGTTACGCTTAGGCTACTCGAATCCCATATACAGCATATGCCTTCTCCCAGGCTACAGAACTCCTGGAAACGCTTCTCTCTACACCCAGGATACAGAACTCCTGAAAACTGCATCTCGCTACATCCAAGAGACAGAGCTCCCGTAAGCTGCTTATTGTACCCTCATTGTAAAGTAAATGCACATTTAGCGTATGCCTATTTCCAGGATACAGAATTCCCATAAACTGCTTTTCCCCACACCCAGATACAGAACTCCGGTAAACTGTGTTCTCTACATCCAGGTTACAGAACTCCCATATGCTGCGTCTGCTACACTCAAGCTACAGAAATCCCATATAGAGCGTATATCTTCTCCCAGGCTTCAGAACTCTTGGAAACAGCTTCTTTCTACATGCAACCTACAGAATGCCTGGAAACTGCATCTCTCTACACCCAGGTAACAGAACTCCCGTAAGCCGCTTCTGCTATACTCAGCATACAGAAAACCCGCATATAGCGAATGCCTAATTCCAGGCTTCAGAATTCCAGTAAACAGCTCCTCTCTACACGAAAGATAGAGAACTGCTGCAAACTGTGTCTCCCTGCATCTAGTTAACAGAGCTACCCTAAGCTGTGTCTCCTACACTCAGGATACAGAAAACCCGCATATTGCGAATGCCAAGTCCATGACACAGAAGTAGGGTAAACTGCTTATCCCTATACCCCGATACAGAACTCCGAAATACTGCGTCTCTCTACCTCCAGTTTACACAGCTCCCTTGAGGTTCGTCTGTTACACTTAGGCTACTCGAATCCCATATACAGCATATGCCTTCTCCCAGGCAACAGAACTCCTGGAAACGCTTCTCTCTACACCCAGGATACAGAACTCCTGAAAACTGCATCTCGCTACATCCAGGAGACAGAGCTCCCGTAAGCTGCTTATTGTACCCTCATTGTAAAGTAAATGCACATTTAGCGTATGCCTATTTCCAGGATACAGAATTCCCATAAACTGCTTTTCCCCACACCCAGATACAGAACTCCGGTAAACTGTGTTCTCTACATCCAGGTTACAGAACTCCCGTAAGCTGCTTCTGCTACACTCAGCACTCAGAAAACCCGCATATAGCAAAAGCCTAATTCCAGGCTTCAGAATTCCAGTAAACAGCTCCTCTCTACACGAAAGATAGAGAACTGCTGCAAACTGTGTCTCCCTGCATCTAGTTAACAGAGCTACCCTAAGCTGTGTCTTCTACACTCACGATACGGAACACCCACATATTGCGAATGCCAAAGCCATGACACAGAAGTACTGTAAACTGCTTATCCCTATACGCTGATACAGAACTCCAAAATACTGCGTCTCTCTACCTCCAGTTTACACAGCTCCCTTGAGGTTCGTCTGTTACGCTTAGGCTACTCGAATCCCATATACAGCATATGCCTTCTCCCAGGCGACAGAACTCCTGGAAACGCTTCTCTCTACACCCAGGATACAGAACTCCTGAAAACTGCATCTCGCTACATCCAAGAGACAGAGCTCCCGTAAGCTGCTTATTGTACCCTCATTGTAAAGTAAATGCACATTTAGCGTATGCCTATTTCCAGGATACAGAATTCCCATAAACTGCTTTTCCCCACACCCAGATACAGAACTCCGGTAAACTCTGTTCTCTACATCCAGGTTACAGAACTCCCATATGCTGCGTCTGCTACACTCAAGCTACAGAAATCCCATATAGAGTGTATATCTTCTCCCAGGCTTCAGAACTCTTGGAAACAGCTTCTTTCTACATGCAACCTACAGAACTCCTGGAAACTGCATCTCTCTACACCCAGGTAACAGAACTCCCGTAAGCCGCTTCTGCTATACTCAGCATACAGAAAACCCGCATATAGCGAATGCCTAATTCCAGGCTTCAGAATACCAGTAAACAGCTGCTCTCTACACGAAAGACAGAGAACTGCTGCAAACTGTGTCTCCCTGCATCTAGTTAACAGAGCTACCCTAAGCTGTGTCTCCTACACTCAGGATACAGAAAACCCGCATATTGCGAATGCGAAATCCATGACACAGAAGTAGGGTAAACTGCTTATCCTTATACCCCGATACAGAACTCCGAAATACTGCGTCTCTCTACCTCCAGTTTACACAGCTCCCTTGAGGTTCATCTGTTACGCTTAGGCTACTCGAATCCCATATACAGCATATGCCTTCTCCCAGGCTACAGAACTCCTGGAAACGCTTCTCTCTACACCCAGGATACAGAACTCCTGAAAACTGCATCTCACTACATCCAAGAGACAGAGCTCCCGTAAGCTGCTTATTGTACCCTCATTGTAAAGTAAATGCACATTTAGCGTATGCCTATTTCCAGGATACAGAATTCCCATAAACTGCTTTTCCCCACACCCAGATACAGAACTCCGGTAAACTGTGTTCTCTACATCCAGGTTACAGAACTCCCATATGCTGCGTCTGCTACACTCAAGCTACAGAAATCCCATATAGAGCGTATATCTTCTCCCAGGCTTCAGAACTCTTGGAAACAGCTTCTTTCTACATGCAACCTACAGAATGCCTGGAAACTGCATCTCTCTACACCCAGGTAACAGAACTCCCGTAAGCCGCTTCTGCTATACTCAGCATACAGAAAACCCGCATATAGCGAATGCCTAATTCCAGGCTTCAGAATACCAGTAAACAGCTGCTCTCTACACGAAAGATAGAGAACTGCTGCAAACTGTGTCTCCCTGCATCTAGTTAACAGAGCTACCCTAAGCTGTGTCTCCTACACTCAGGATACAGAAAACCCGCATATTGCGAATGCGAAATCCATGACACAGAAGTAGGGTAAACTGCTTATCCTTATACCCCGATACAGAACTCCGAAATACTGCGTCTCTCTACCTCCAGTTTACACAGCTCCCTTGAGGTTCATCTGTTACGCTTAGGCTACTCGAATCCCATATACAGCATATGCCTTCTCCCAGGCTACAGAACTCCTGGAAACGCTTCTCTCTACACCCAGGATACAGAACTCCTGAAAACTGCATCTCGCTACATCCAGGAGACAGAGCTCCCGTAAGCTGCTTATTGTACCCTCATTGTAAAGTAAATGCACATTTAGCGTATGCCTATTTCCAGGATACAGAATTCCCATAAACTGCTTTTCCCCACACCCAGATACAGAACTCCGGTAAACTGTGTTCTCTACATCCAGGTTACAGAACTCCCATATGCTGCGTCTGCTACACTCAAGCTACAGAAATCCCATATACAGCGTATGCCTTCTCCCAGGCTGCAGAACTCTTGGAAACAGCTTCTTTCTACATGCAACCTACAAAACTCCTGGAAACTGCATCTCTCTACACCCAGGTAACAGAAGGCCAGCAAGCTGCTTCTGCTATACTCAGCATACAGAAAACCCGCATATAGCGAATGCCTAATTCCAGGCTTCAGAATACCAGTAAACAGCTGCTCTCTACACGAAAGATAGAGAACTGCTGCAAACTGTGTCTCCCTGCATCTAGTTAACAGAGCTACCCTAAGCTGTGTCTCCTACACTCAGGATACAGAAAACCCGCATATTGCGAATGCGAAATCCATGACACAGAAGTAGGGTAAACTGCTTATCCTTATACCCCGATACAGAACTCCGAAATACTGCGTCTCTCTACCTCCAGTTTACACAGCTCCCTTGAGGTTCGTCTGTTACGCTTAGGCTACTCGAATCCCATATACAGCATATGCCTTCTCCCAGGCTACAGAACTCCTGGAAACGCTTCTCTCTACACCCAGGATACAGAACTCCTGAAAACTGCATCTCGCTACATCCAAGAGACAGAGCTCCCGTAAGCTGCTTATTGTACCCTCATTGTAAAGTAAATGCACATTTAGCGTATGCCTATTTCCAGGATACAGAATTCCCATAAACTGCTTTTCCCCACACCCAGATACAGAACTCCGGTAAACTGTGTTCTCTACATCCAGGTTACAGAACTCCCATATGCTGCGTCTCCTACACTCAAGCTACAGAAATCCCATATAGAGCGTATATCTTCTCCCAGGCTTCAGAACTCTTGGAAACAGCTTCTTTCTACATGCAACCTACAGAATGCCTGGAAACTGCATCTCTCTACACCCAGGTAACAGAACTCCCGTAAGCCGCTTCTGCTATACTCAGCATACAGAAAACCCGCATATAGCGAATGCCTAATTCCAGGCTTCAGAATTCCAGTAAACAGCTCCTCTCTACACGAAAGATAGAGAACTGCTGCAAACTGTGTCTCCCTGCATCTAGTTAACAGAGCTACCCTAAGCTGTGTCTCCTACACTCAGGATACAGAAAACCCGCATATTGCGAATGCCAAGTCCATGACACAGAAGTAGGGTAAACTGCTTATCCCTATACCCCGATACAGAACTCCGAAATACTGCGTCTCTCTACCTCCAGTTTACACAGCTCCCTTGAGGTTCGTCTGTTACACTTAGGCTACTCGAATCCCATATACAGCATATGCCTTCTCCCAGGCAACAGAACTCCTGGAAACGCTTCTCTCTACACCCAGGATACAGAACTCCTGAAAACTGCATCTCGCTACATCCAGGAGACAGAGCTCCCGTAAGCTGCTTATTGTACGCTCATTGTAAAGTAAATGCACATTTAGCGTATGCCTATTTCCAGGATACAGAATTCCCATAAACTGCTTTTCCCCACACCCAGATACAGAACTCCGGTAAACTGTGTTCTCTACATCCAGGTTACAGAACTCCCGTAAGCTGCTTCTGCTACACTCAGCACTCAGAAAACCCGCATATAGCAAAAGCCTAATTCCAGGCTTCAGAATTCCAGTAAACAGCTCCTCTCTACACGAAAGATAGAGAACTGCTGCAAACTGTGTCTCCCTGCATCTAGTTAACAGAGCTACCCTAAGCTGTGTCTTCTACACTCACGATACGGAACACCCACATATTGCGAATGCCAAAGCCATGACACAGAAGTACTGTAAACTGCTTATCCCTATACGCTGATACAGAACTCCAAAATACTGCGTCTCTCTACCTCCAGTTTACACAGCTCCCTTGAGGTTCGTCTGTTACGCTTAGGCTACTCGAATCCCATATACAGCATATGCCTTCTCCCAGGCTACAGAACTCCTGGAAACGCTTCTCTCTACACCCAGGATACAGAACTCCTGAAAACTGCATCTCGCTACATCCAAGAGACAGAGCTCCCGTAAGCTGCTTATTGTACCCTCATTGTAAAGTAAATGCACATTTAGCGTATGCCTATTTCCAGGATACAGAATTCCCATAAACTGCTTTTCCCCACACCCAGATACAGAACTCCGGTAAACTCTGTTCTCTACATCCAGGTTACAGAACTCCCATATGCTGCGTCTGCTACACTCAAGCTACAGAAATCCCATATAGAGTGTATATCTTCTCCCAGGCTTCAGAACTCTTGGAAACAGCTTCTTTCTACATGCAACCTACAGAACTCCTGGAAACTGCATCTCTCTACACCCAGGTAACAGAACTCCCGTAAGCCGCTTCTGCTATACTCAGCATACAGAAAACCCGCATATAGCGAATGCCTAATTCCAGGCTTCAGAATACCAGTAAACAGCTGCTCTCTACACGAAAGACAGAGAACTGCTGCAAACTGTGTCTCCCTGCATCTAGTTAACAGAGCTACCCTAAGCTGTGTCTTCTACACTCACGATACGGAACACCCACATATTGCGAATGCCAAAGCCATGACACAGAAGTACTGTAAACTGCTTATTCCTATACCCCGATACAGAACTCTGGAATACTGCGTCTCTCTACCTCCAGTTTACACAGCTCCCTTGAGGTTCGTCTGTTACGCTTAGGCTACTCGAATCCCATATACAGCATATGCCTTCTCCCAGGCTACAGAACTCCTGGAAACGCTTCTCTCTACACCCAGGATACAGAACTCCTGAAAACTGCATCTCGCTACATCCAAGAGACAGAGCTCCCGTAAGCTGCTTATTGTACCCTCATTGTAAAGTAAATGCACATTTAGCGTATGCCTATTTCCAGGATACAGAATTCCCATAAACTGCTTTTCCCCACACCCAGATACAGAACTCCGGTAAACTGTGTTCTCTACATCCAGGTTACAGAACTCCCATATGCTGCGTCTGCTACACTCAAGCTACAGAAATCCCATATAGAGCGTATATCTTCTCCCAGGCTTCAGAACTCTTGGAAACAGCTTCTTTCTACATGCAACCTACAGAATGCCTGGAAACTGCATCTCTCTACACCCAGGTAACAGAACTCCCGTAAGCCGCTTCTGCTATACTCAGCATACAGAAAACCCGCATATAGCGAATGCCTAATTCCAGGCTTCAGAATTCCAGTAAACAGCTCCTCTCTACACGAAAGATAGAGAACTGCTGCAAACTGTGTCTCCCTGCATCTAGTTAACAGAGCTACCCTAAGCTGTGTTTCCTACACTCAGGATACAGAAAACCCGCATATTGCGAATGCCAAGTCCATGACACAGAAGTAGGGTAAACTGCTTATCCCTATACCCCGATACAGAACTCCGAAATACTGCGTCTCTCTACCTCCAGTTTACACAGCTCCCTTGAGGTTCGTCTGTTACACTTAGGCTACTCGAATCCCATATACAGCATATGCCTTCTCCCAGGCAACAGAACTCCTGGAAACGCTTCTCTCTACACCCAGGATACAGAACTCCTGAAAACTGCATCTCGCTACATCCAAGAGACAGAGCTCCCGTAAGCTGCTTATTGTACCCTCATTGTAAAGTAAATGCACATTTAGCGTATGCCTATTTCCAGGATACAGAATTCCCATAAACTGCTTTTCCCCACACCCAGATACAGAACTCCGGTAAACTGTGTTCTCTACATCCAGGTTACAGAACTCCCATATGCTGCGTCTGCTACACTCAAGCTACAGAAATCCCATGTAGAGTGTATATCTTCTCCCAGGCTTCAGAACTCTTGGAAACAGCTTCTTTCTACATGCAACCTACAGAATGCCTGGAAACTGCATCTCTCTACACCCAGGTAACAGAACTCCCGTAAGCCGCTTCTGCTATACTCAGCATACAGAAAACCCGCATATAGCGAATGCCTAATTCCAGGCTTCAGAATTCCAGTAAACAGCTCCTCTCTACACGAAAGATAGAGAACTGCTGCAAACTGTGTCTCCCTGCATCTAGTTAACAGAGCTACCCTAAGCTGTGTCTCCTACACTCAGGATACAGAAAACCCGCATATTGCGAATGCGAAATCCATGACACAGAAGTAGGGTAAACTGCTTATCCTTATACCCCGATACAGAACTCCGAAATACTGCGTCTCTCTACCTCCAGTTTACACAGCTCCCTTGAGGTTCGTCTGTTACGCTTAGGCTACTCGAATCCCATATACAGCATATGCCTTCTCCCAGGCTACAGAACTCCTGGAAACGCTTCTCTCTACACCCAGGATACAGAACTCCTGAAAACTGCATCTCGCTACATCCAGGAGACAGAGCTCCCGTAAGCTGCTTATTGTACCCTCATTGTAAAGTAAATGCACATTTAGCGTATGCCTATTTCCAGGATACAGAATTCCCATAAACTGCTTTTCCCCACACCCAGATACAGAACTCCGGTAAACTCTGTTCTCTACATCCAGGTTACAGAACTCCCTTAAGCTGCTTCTGCTACACTCAGCACTCAGAAAACCCGCATATAGCAAAAGCCTAATTCCAGGCTTCAGAATTCCAGTAAACAGCTCCTCTCTACACGAAAGATAGAGAACTGCTGCAAACTGTGTCTCCCTGCATCTAGTTAACAGAGCTACCCTAAGCTGTGTCTTCTACACTCACGATACGGAACACCCACATATTGCGAATGCCAAAGCCATGACACAGAAGTACTGTAAACTGCTTATCCCTATACCCTGATACAGAACTCCAAAATACTGCGTTTCTCTACCTCCAGTTTACACAGCTCCCTTGAGGTTCATCTGTTACGCTTAGGCTACTCGAATCCCATATACAGCATATGCCTTCTCCCAGGCTACAGAACTCCTGGAAACGCTTCTCTCTACACCCAGGATACAGAAATCCTGAAAACTGCATCTCGCTACATCCAAGAGACAGAGCTCCCGTAAGCTGCTTATTGTACCCTCATTGTAAAGTAAATGCACATTTAGCGTATGCCTATTTCCAGGATACAGAATTCCCATAAACTGCTTTTCCCCACACCCAGATACAGAACTCCGGTAAACTGTGTTCTCTACATCCAGGTTACAGAACTCCCATATGCTGCGTCTGCTACACTCAAGCTACAGAAATCCCATATACAGCGTATGCCTTCTCCCAGGCTGCAGAACTCTTGGAAACAGCTTCTTTCTACATGCAACCTACAGAACTCCTGGAAACTGCATCTCTCTACACCCAGGTAACAGAAGGCCAGCAAGCTGCTTCTGCTATACTCAGCATACAGAAAACCCGCATATAGCGAATGCCTAATTCCAGGCTTCAGAATACCAGTAAATAGATGCTCTCTACACGAAAGATAGAGAACTGCTGCAAACTGTGTCTCCCTGCATCTAGTTAACAGAGCTACCCTAAGCTGTGTCTCCTACACTCAGGATACAGAAAACCCGCATATTGCGAATGCGAAATCCATGACACAGAAGTAGGGTAAACTGCTTATCCTTATACTCCGATACAGAACTCCGAAATACTGCGTCTCTCTACCTCCAGTTTACACAGCTCCCTTGAGGTTCGTCTGTTACACTTAGGCTACTCGAATCCCATATACAGCATATGCCTTCTCCCAGGCTACAGAACTCCTGGAAACGCTTCTCTCTACACCCAGGATACAGAACTCCTGAAAACTGCATCTCGCTACATCCAAGAGACAGAGCTCCCGTAAGCTGCTTATTGTACCCTCATTGTAAAGTAAATGCACATTTAGCATATGCCTATTTCCAGGATACAGAATTCCCATAAACTGCTTTTCCCCACACCCAGATACAGAACTCCGGTAAACTGTGTTCTCTACATCCAGGTTACAGAACTCCCATATGCTGCGTCTGCTACACTCAAGCTACAGAAATCCCATATAGAGCGTATATCTTCTCCCAGGCTTCAGAACTCTTGGAAACAGCTTCTTTCTACATGCAACCTACAGAATGCCTGGAAACTGCATCTCTCTACACCCAGGTAACAGAACTCCCGTAAGCCGCTTCTGCTATACTCAGCATACAGAAAACCCGCATATAGCGAATGCCTAATTCCAGGCTTCAGAATTCCAGTAAACAGCTCCTCTCTACACGAAAGATAGAGAACTGCTGCAAACTGTGTCTCCCTGCATCTAGTTAACAGAGCTACCCTAAGCTGTGTCTCCTACACTCAGGATACAGAAAACCCGCATATTGCGAATGCCAAGTCCATGACACAGAAGTACTGTAAACTGCTTATCCTTATACCCCGATACAGAACTCCGAAATACTGCGTCTCTCTACCTCCAGTTTACACAGCTCCCTTGAGGTTCGTCTGTTACACTTAGGCTACTCGAATCCCATATACAGCATATGCCTTCTCCCAGGCAACAGAACTCCTGGAAACGCTTCTCTCTACACCCAGGATACAGAACTCCTGAAAACTGCATCTCGCTACATCCAGGAGACAGAGCTCCCGTAAGCTGCTTATTGTACCCTCATTGTAAAGTAAATGCACATTTAGCGTATGCCTATTTCCAGGATACAGAATTCCCATAAACTGCTTTTCCCCACACCCAGATACAGAACTCCGGTAAACTGTGTTCTCTACATCCAGGTTACAGAACTCCCATATGCTGCGTCTGCTACACTCAAGCTACAGAAATCCCATATAGAGCGTATATCTTCTCCCAGGCTTCAGAACTCTTGGAAACAGCTTCTTTCTACATGCAACCTACAGAATGCCTGGAAACTGCATCTCTCTACACCCAGGTAACAGAACTCCCGTAAGCCGCTTCTGCTACACTCAGCACTCAGAAAACCCGCATATAGCAAAAGCCTAATTCCAGGCTTCAGAATTCCAGTAAACAGCTCCTCTCTACACGAAAGATAGAGAACTGCTGCAAACTGTGTCTCCCTGCATCTAGTTAACAGAGCTACCCTAAGCTGTGTCTTCTACACTCACGATAGGGAACACCCACATATTGCGAATGCCAAAGCCATGACACAGAAGTACTGTAAACTGCTTATCCCTATACCCTGATACAGAACTCCAAAATACTGCGTCTCTCTACCTCCAGTTTACACAGCTCCCTTGAGGTTCATCTGTTACGCTTAGGCTACTCGAATCCCATATACAGCATATGCCTTCTCCCAGGCTACAGAACTCCTGGAAACGCTTCTCTCTACACCCAGGATACAGAAATCCTGAAAACTGCATTTCGCTACATCCAAGAGACAGAGCTCCCGTAAGCTGCTTATTGTACCCTCATTGTAAAGTAAATGCACATTTAGCGTATGCCAATTTCCAGGATACAGAATTCCCATAAACTGCTTTTCCCCACACCCAGATACAGAACTCCGGTAAACTGTGTTCTCTACATCCAGGTTACAGAACTCCCATATGCTGCGTCTGCTACACTCAAGCTACAGAAATCCCATATACAGCGTATGCCTTCTCCCAGGCTGCAGAACTCTTGGAAACAGCTTCTTTCTACATGCAACCTACAGAACTCCTGGAAACTGCATCTCTCTACACCAAGGTAACAGAAGGCCAGCAAGCTGCTTCTGCTATACTCAGCATACAGAAAACCCGCATATAGCGAATGCCTAATTCCAGGCTTCAGAATACCAGTAAACAGATGCTCTCTACACGAAAGATAGAGAACTGCTGCAAACTGTGTCTCCCTGCATCTAGTTAACAGAGCTACCCTAAGCTGTGTCTCCTACACTCAGGATACAGAAAACCCGCATATTGCGAATGCGAAATCCATGACACAGAAGTAGGGTAAACTGCTTATCCTTATACTCCGATACAGAACTCCTAAATACTGCGTCTCTCTACCTCCAGTTTACACAGCTCCCTTGAGGTTCGTCTGTTACGCTTAGGCTACTCGAATCCCATATACAGCATATGCCTTCTCCCAGGCTACAGAACTCCTGGAAACGCTTCTCTCTACACCCAGGATACAGAACTCCTGAAAACTGCATCTCGCTACATCCAAGAGACAGAGCTCCCGTAAGCTGCTTATTGTACCCTCATTGTAAAGTAAATGCACATTTAGCATATGCCTATTTCCAGGATACAGAATTCCCATAAACTGCTTTTCCCCACACCCAGATACAGAACTCCGGTAAACTGTGTTCTCTACATCCAGGTTACAGAACTCCCATATGCTGCGTCTGCTACACTCAAGCTACAGAAATCCCATATAGAGCGTATATCTTCTCCCAGGCTTCAGAACTCTTGGAAACAGCTTCTTTCTACATGCAACCTACAGAATGCCTGGAAACTGCATCTCTCTACACCCAGGTAACAGAAGGCCAGCAAGCTGCTTCTGCTATACTCAGCATACAGAAAACCCGCATATAGCGAATGCCTAATTCCAGGCTTCAGAATACCAGTAAATAGATGCTCTCTACACGAAAGATAGAGAACTGCTGCAAACTGTGTCTCCCTGCATCTAGTTAACAGAGCTACCCTAAGCTGTGTCTCCTACACTCAGGATACAGAAAACCCGCATATTGCGAATGCGAAATCCATGACACAGAAGTAGGGTAAACTGCTTATCCTTATACTCCGATACAGAACTCCGAAATACTGCGTCTCTCTACCTCCAGTTTACACAGCTCCCTTGAGGTTCGTCTGTTACACTTAGGCTACTCGAATCCCATATACAGCATATGCCTTCTCCCAGGCTACAGAACTCCTGGAAACGCTTCTCTCTACACCCAGGATACAGAACTCCTGAAAACTGCATCTCGCTACATCCAAGAGACAGAGCTCCCGTAAGCTGCTTATTGTACCCTCATTGTAAAGTAAATGCACATTTAGCATATGCCTATTTCCAGGATACAGAATTCCCATAAACTGCTTTTCCCCACACCCAGATACAGAACTCCGGTAAACTGTGTTCTCTACATCCAGGTTACAGAACTCCCATATGCTGCGTCTGCTACACTCAAGCTACAGAAATCCCATATAGAGCGTATATCTTCTCCCAGGCTTCAGAACTCTTGGAAACAGCTTCTTTCTACATGCAACCTACAGAATGCCTGGAAACTGCATCTCTCTACACCCAGGTAACAGAACTCCCGTAAGCCGCTTCTGCTATACTCAGCATACAGAAAACCCGCATATAGCGAATGCCTAATTCCAGGCTTCAGAATTCCAGTAAACAGCTCCTCTCTACACGAAAGATAGAGAACTGCTGCAAACTGTGTCTCCCTGCATCTAGTTAACAGAGCTACCCTAAGCTGTGTCTCCTACACTCAGGATACAGAAAACCCGCATATTGCGAATGCCAAGTCCATGACACAGAAGTACTGTAAACTGCTTATCCTTATACCCCGATACAGAACTCCGAAATACTGCGTCTCTCTACCTCCAGTTTACACAGCTCCCTTGAGGTTCGTCTGTTACACTTAGGCTACTCGAATCCCATATACAGCATATGCCTTCTCCCAGGCAACAGAACTCCTGGAAACTCTTCTCTCTACACCCAGGATACAGAACTCCTGAAAACTGCATCTCGCTACATCCAGGAGACAGAGCTCCCGTAAGCTGCTTATTGTACCCTCATTGTAAAGTAAATGCACATTTAGCGTATGCCTATTTCCAGGATACAGAATTCCCATAAACTGCTTTTCCCCACACCCAGATACAGAACTCCGGTAAACTGTGTTCTCTACATCCAGGTTACAGAACTCCCATATGCTGCGTCTGCTACACTCAAGCTACAGAAATCCCATATAGAGCGTATATCTTCTCCCAGGCTTCAGAACTCTTGGAAACAGCTTCTTTCTACATGCAACCTACAGAATGCCTGGAAACTGCATCTCTCTACACCCAGGTAACAGAACTCCCGTAAGCCGCTTCTGCTACACTCAGCACTCAGAAAACCCGCATATAGCAAAAGCCTAATTCCAGGCTTCAGAATTCCAGTAAACAGCTCCTCTCTACACGAAAGATAGAGAACTGCTGCAAACTGTGTCTCCCTGCATCTAGTTAACAGAGCTACCCTAAGCTGTGTCTTCTACACTCACGATACGGAACACCCACATATTGCGAATGCCAAAGCCATGACACAGAAGTACTGTAAACTGCTTATCCCTATACCCTGATACAGAACTCCAAAATACTGCGTCTCTCTACCTCCAGTTTACATAGCTCCCTTGAGGTTCATCTGTTACGCTTAGGCTACTCGAATCCCATATACAGCATATGCCTTCTCCCAGGCTACAGAACTCCTGGAAACGCTTCTCTCTACACCCAGGATACAGAAATCCTGAAAACTGCATTTCGCTACATCCAAGAGACAGAGCTCCCGTAAGCTGCTTATTGTACCCTCATTGTAAAGTAAATGCACATTTAGCGTATGCCAATTTCCAGGATACAGAATTCCCATAAACTGCTTTTCCCCACACCCAGATACAGAACTCCGGTAAACTGTGTTCTCTACATCCAGGTTACAGAACTCCCATATGCTGCGTCTGCTACACTCAAGCTACAGAAATCCCATATACAGCGTATGCCTTCTCCCAGGCTGCAGAACTCTTGGAAACAGCTTCTTTCTACATGCAACCTACAGAACTCCTGGAAACTGCATCTCTCTACACCAAGGTAACAGAAGGCCAGCAAGCTGCTTCTGCTATACTCAGCATACAGAAAACCCGCATATAGCGAATGCCTAATTCCAGGCTTCAGAATACCAGTAAACAGATGCTCTCTACACGAAAGATAGAGAACTGCTGCAAACTGTGTCTCCCTGCATCTAGTTAACAGAGCTACCCTAAGCTGTGTCTCCTACACTCAGGATACAGAAAACCCGCATATTGCGAATGCGAAATCCATGACACAGAAGTAGGGTAAACTGCTTATCCTTATACTCCGATACAGAACTCCTAAATACTGCGTCTCTCTACCTCCAGTTTACACAGCTCCCTTGAGGTTCGTCTGTTATGCTTAGGCTACTCGAATCCCATATACAGCATATGCCTTCTCCCAGGCTACAGAACTCCTGGAAACGCTTCTCTCTACACCCAGGATACAGAACTCCTGAAAACTGCATCTCGCTACATCCAAGAGACAGAGCTCCCGTAAGCTGCTTATTGTACCCTCATTGTAAAGTAAATGCACATTTAGCATATGCCTATTTCCAGGATACAGAATTCCCATAAACTGCTTTTCCCCACACCCAGATACAGAACTCCGGTAAACTGTGTTCTCTACATCCAGGTTACAGAACTCCCATATGCTGCGTCTGCTACACTCAAGCTACAGAAATCCCATATAGAGCGTATATCTTCTCCCAGGCTTCAGAACTCTTGGAAACAGCTTCTTTCTACATGCAACCTACAGAATGCCTGGAAACTGCATCTCTCTACACCCAGGTAACAGAACTCCCGTAAGCCGCTTCTGCTATACTCAGCATACAGAAAACCCGCATATAGCGAATGCCTAATTCCAGGCTTCAGAATACCAGTAAACATCTGCTCTCTACACGAAAGATAGAGAACTGCTGCAAACTGTGTCTCCCTGCATCTAGTTAACAGAGCTACCCTAAGCTGTGTCTCCTACACTCAGGATACAGAAAACCCGCATATTGCGAATGCCAAGTCCATGACACAGAAGTACTGTAAACTGCTTATCCTTATACCCCGATACAGAACTCCGAAATACTGCGTCTCTCTACCTCCAGTTTACACAGCTCCCTTGAGGTTCGTCTGTTACACTTAGGCTACTCGAATCCCATATACAGCATATGCCTTCTCCCAGGCAACAGAACTCCTGGAAACGCTTCTCTCTACACCCAGGATACAGAACTCCTGAAAACTGCATCTCGCTACATCCAGGAGACAGAGCTCCCGTAAGCTGCTTATTGTACCCTCATTGTAAAGTAAATGCACATTTAGCGTATGCCTATTTCCAGGATACAGAATTCCCATAAACTGCTTTTCCCCACACCCAGATACAGAACTCCGGTAAACTGTGTTCTCTACATCCAGGTTACAGAATCCAGTAAGCTGCTTCTGCTACACTCAGCACTCAGAAAACCCGCATATAGCAAAAGCCTAATTCCAGGCTTCAGAATTCCACTAAACAGCTGCTCTCTACACGAAAGATAGAGAACTGCTGCAAACTGTGTCTCCCTGCATCTAGTTAACAGAGCTACCCTAAGCTGTGTCTTCTACACTCACGATACGGAACACCCACATATTGCGAATGCCAAAGCCATGACACAGAAGTACTGTAAACTGCTTATCCCTATACCCTGATACAGAACTCCAAAATACTGCGTCTCTCTACCTCCAGTTTACACAGCTCCCTTGAGGTTCGTCTGTTACGCTTAGGCTACTCGAATCCCATATACAGCATATGCCTTCTCCCAGGCTACAGAACTCCTGGAAACGCTTCTCTCTACACCCAGGATACAGAACTCCTGAAAACTGCATCTCGCTACATCCAAGAGACAGAGCTCCCGTAAGCTGCTTATTGTACCCTCATTGTAAAGTAAATGCACATTTAGCGTATGCCTATTTCCAGGATACAGAATTCCCATAAACTGCTTTTCCCCACACCCAGATACAGAACTCCGGTAAACTGTGTTCTCTACATCCAGGTTACAGAACTCCCATATGCTGCGTCTGCTACACTCAAGCTACAGAAATCCCATATAGAGCGTATATCTTCTCCCAGGCTTCAAAACTCTTGGAAACAGCTTATTTCTACATGCAACCTACAGAATGCCTGGAAACTGCATCTCTCTACACCCAGGTAACAGAACTCCCGTAAGCCGCTTCTGCTATACTCAGCATACAGAAAACCCACATATAGCGAATGCCTAATTCCAGGCTTCAGAATACCAGTAAACAGCTGCTCTCTACACGAAAGATAGAGAACTGCTGCAAACTGTGTCTCCCTGCATCTAGTTAACAGAGCTACCCTAAGCTGTGTCTCCTACACTCAGGATACAGAAAACCCGCATATTGCGAATGCGAAATCCATGACACAGAAGTAGGGTAAACTGCTTATCCTTATACCCCGATACAGAACTCCGAAATACTGCGTCTCTCTACCTCCAGTTTACACAGCTCCCTTGAGGTTCGTCTGTTACGCTTAGGCTACTCGAATCCCATATACAGCATATGCCTTCTCCCAGGCTACAGAACTCCTGGAAACGCTTCTCTCTACACCCAGGATACAGAACTCCTGAAAACTGCATCTCGCTACATCCAGGAGACAGAGCTCCCGTAAGCTGCTTATTGTACCCTCATTGTAAAGTAAATGCACATTTAGCGTATGCCTATTTCCAGGATACAGAATTCCCATAAACTGCTTTTCCCCACACCCAGATACAGAACTCCGGTAAACTCTGTTCTCTACATCCAGGTTACAGAACTCCCTTAAGCTGCTTCTGCTACACTCAGCACTCAGAAAACCCGCATATAGCAAAAGCCTAATTCCAGGCTTCAGAATTCCAGTAAACAGCTGCTCTCTACATGAAAGATAGAGAACTGCTGCAAACTGTGTCTCCCTGCATCTAGTTAACAGAGCTACCCTAAGCTGTGTCTCCTACACTCAGGATACAGAAAACCCGCATATTGCGAATGCCAAGTCCATGACACAGAAGTAGGGTAAACTGCTTATCCCTATACCCCGATACAGAACTCCGAAATACTGCATCTCTCTACCTCCAGTTTACACAGCTCCCTTGAGGTTCGTCTGTTACACTTAGGCTACTCGAATCCCATATACAGCATATGCCTTCTCCCAGGCTACAGAACTCCTGGAAACGCTTCTCTCTACACCCAGGATACAGAACTCCTGAAAACTGCATCTCGCTACATCCAAGAGACAGAGCTCCCGTAAGCTGCTTATTGTACCCTCATTGTAAAGTAAATGCACATTTAGCGTATGCCTATTTCCAGGATACAGAATTCCCATAAACTGCTTTTCCCCACACCCAGATACAGAACTCCGGTAAACTGTGTTCTCTACATCCAGGTTACAGAACTCCCATATGCTGCGTCTGCTACACTCAAGCTACAGAAATCCCATATAGAGCGTATATCTTCTCCCAGGCTTCAGAACTCTTGGAAACAGCTTCTTTCTACATGCAACCTACAGAATGCCTGGAAACTGCATCTCTCTACACCCAGGTAACAGAACTCCCGTAAGCCGCTTCTGCTATACTCAGCATACAGAAAACCCACATATAGCGAATGCCTAATTCCAGGCTTCAGAATACCAGTAAACAGCTGCTCTCTACACGAAAGATAGAGAACTGCTGCAAACTGTGTCTCCCTGCATCTAGTTAACAGAGCTACCCTAAGCTGTGTCTCCTACACTCAGGATACAGAAAACCCGCATATTGCGAATGCGAAATCCATGACACAGAAGTAGGGTAAACTGCTTATCCTTATACCCCGATACAGAACTCCGAAATACTGCGTCTCTCTACCTCCAGTTTACACAGCTCCCTTGAGGTTCGTCTGTTACGCTTAGGCTACTCGAATCCCATATACAGCATATGAATTCTCCCAGGCTACAGAACTCCTGGAAACGCTTCTCTCTACACCCAGGATACAGAACTCCTGAAAACTGCATCTCGCTACATCCAGGAGACAGAGCTCCCGTAAGCTGCTTATTGTACCCTCATTGTAAAGTAAATGCACATTTAGCGTATGCCTATTTCCAGGATACAGAATTCCCATAAACTGCTTTTCCCCACACCCAGATACAGAACTCCGGTAAACTCTGTTCTCTACATCCAGGTTACAGAACTCCCTTAAGCTGCTTCTGCTACACTCAGCACTCAGAAAACCCGCATATAGCAAAAGCCTAATTCCAGGCTTCAGAATTCCAGTAAACAGCTGCTCTCTACACGAAAGATAGAGAACTGCTGCAAACTGTGTCTCCCTGCATCTAGTTAACAGAGCTACCCTAAGCTGTGTCTCCTACACTCAGGATACAGAAAACCCGCATATTGCGAATGCCAAGTCCATGACACAGAAGTAGGGTAAACTGCTTATCCCTATACCCCGATACAGAACTCCGAAATACTGCATCTCTCTACCTCCAGTTTACACAGCTCCCTTGAGGTTCGTCTGTTACACTTAGGCTACTCGAATCCCATATACAGCATATGCCTTCTCCCAGGCTACAGAACTCCTGGAAACGCTTCTCTCTACACCCAGGATACAGAACTCCTGAAAACTGCATCTCGCTACATCCAAGAGACAGAGCTCCCGTAAGCTGCTTATTGTACCCTCATTGTAAAGTAAATGCACATTTAGCGTATGCCTATTTCCAGGATACAGAATTCCCATAAACTGCTTTTCCCCACACCCAGATACAGAACTCCGGTAAACTGTGTTCTCTACATCCAGGTTACAGAACTCCCATATGCTGCGTCTGCTACACTCAAGCTACAGAAATCCCATATACAGCGTATGCCTTCTCCCAGGCTGCAGAACTCTTGGAAACAGCTTCTTTCTACATGCAACCTACAGAACTCCTGGAAACTGCATCTCTCTACACCCAGGTAATAGAAGGCCAGCAAGCTGCTTCTGCTATACTCAGCATACAGAAAACCCGCATATAGCGAATGCCTAATTCCAGGCTTCAGAATACCAGTATACAGCTGCTCTCTACACGAAAGATAGAGAACTGCTGCAAACTGTGTCTCCCTGCATCTAGTTAACAGAGCTACCCTAAGCTGTGTCTCCTACACTCAGGATACAGAAAACCTGCATATTGCGAATGCCAAGTCCATGACACAGAAGTAGGGTAAACTGCTTATCCTTATACCCCGATACAGAACTCCGAAATACTGCGTCTCTCTACCTCCAGTTTACACAGCTCCCTTGAGGTTAGTCTGTTACGCTTAGGCTACTCGAATCCCATATACAGCATATGCCTTCTCCCAGGCTACAGAACTCCTGGAAACGCTTCTCTCTACACCCAGGATACAGAACTCCTGAAAACTGCATCTCGCTACATCCAGGAGACAGAGCTCCCGTAAGCTGCTTATTGTACCCTCATTGTAAAGTAAATGCACATTTAGCGTATGCCTATTTCCAGGATACAGAATTCCCATAAACTGCTTTTCCCCACACCCAGATACAGAACTCCGGTAAACTGTGTTCTCTACATCCAGGTTACAGAACTCCCATATGCTGCGTCTGCTACACTCAAGCTACAGAAATCCCATATACAGCGTATGCCTTCTCCCAGGCTGCAGAACTCTTGGAAACAGCTTCTTTCTACATGCAACCTACAGAACTCCTGGAAACTGCATCTCTCTACACCCAGGTAACAGAAGGCCTGCAAGCTGCTTCTGCTATACTCAGCATACAGAAAACCCGCATATAGCGAATGCCTAATTCCAGGCTTCAGAATTCCAGTAAACAGCTCCTCTCTACACGAAAGATAGAGAACTGCTGCAAACTGTGTCTCCCTGCATCTAGTTAACAGAGCTACCCTAAGCTGTGTCTTCTACACTCACGATACGGAACACCCATATATTGCGAATGCCAAAGCCATGACACAGAAGTACTGTAAACTGCTTATCCCTATACCCTGATACAGAACTCCAAAATACTGCGTCTCTCTACCTCCAGTTTACACAGCTCCCTTGAGGTTCGTCTGTTACACTTAGGCTACTCGAATCCCATATACAGCATATGCCTTCTCCCAGGCTACAGAACTCCTGGAAACGCTTCTCTCTACACCCAGGATACAGAACTCCTGAAAACTGCATCTCGCTACATCCAAGAGACAGAGCTCCCGTAAGCTGCTTATTGTACCCTCATTGTAAAGTAAATGCACATTTAGCGTATGCCAATTTCCAGGATACAGAATTCCCATAAACTGCTTTTCCCCACACCCAGATACAGAACTCCGGTAAACTGTGTTCTCTACATCCAGGTTACAGAACTCCCATATGCTGCGTCTGCTACACTCAAGCTACAGAAATCCCATATACAGCGTATGCCTTCTCCCAGGCTGCAGAACTCTTGGAAACAGCTTCTTTCTACATGCAACCTACAGAACTCCTGGAAACTGCATCTCTCTACACCCAGGTAACAGAAGGCCAGCAAGCTGCTTCTGCTATACTCAGCATACAGAAAACCCGCATATAGCGAATACCTAATTCCAGGCTTCAGAATACCAGTAAACAGCTGCTCTCTACACGAAAGATAGAGAACTGCTGCAAACTGTGTCTCCCTGCATCTAGTTAACAGAGCTACCCTAAGCTGTGTCTCCTACACTCAGGATACAGAAAACCCGCATATTGCAAATGCGAAATCCATGACACAGAAGTAGGGTAAACTGCTTATCCCTATACCCCGATACAGAACTGCAAAATACTGCGTCTCTCTACCTCCAGTTTACACAGCTCCCTTGAGGTTCGTCTGTTACGCTTAGGCTACTCGAATCCCATATACAGCATATGCCTTCTCCCAGGCTACAGAACTCCTGGAAACGCTTCTCTCTACACCCAGGATACAGAACTCCTGAAAACTGCATCTCGCTACATCCAAGAGACAGAGCTCCCGTAAGCTGCTTATTGTACCCTCATTGTAAAGTAAATGCACATTTAGCGTATGCCTATTTCCAGGATACAGAATTCCCATAAACTGCTTTTCCCCACACCCAGATACAGAACTCCGGTAAACTCTGTTCTCTACATCCAGGTTACAGAACTCCCATATGCTGCGTCTGCTACACTCAAGCTACAGAAATCCCATATAGAGCGTATATCTTCTCCCAGGCTTCAGAACTCTTGGAAACAGCTTCTTTCTACATGCAACCTACAGAATGCCTGGAAACTGCATCTCTCTACACCCAGGTAACAGAACTCCCGTAAGCCACTTCTGCTATACTCAGCATACAGAAAACCCGCATATAGCGAATGCCTAATTCCAGGCTTCAGAATTCCAGTAAACAGCTGCTCTCTACACGAAAGATAGAGAACTGCTGCAAACTGTGTCTCCCTGCATCTAGTTAACAGAGCTACCCGAAGCTGTGTCTCCTACACTCAGGATACAGAAAACCCGCATATTGCGAATGCGAAATCCATGACACAGAAGTAGGGTAAACTGCTTATCCTTATACCCCGATACAGAACTCCGAAATACTGCGTCTCTCTACCTCCAGTTTACACAGCTCCCTTGAGGTTCGTCTGTTACGCTTAGGCTACTCGAATCCCATATACAGCATATGCCTTCTCCCAGGCTACAGAACTCCTGGAAACGCTTCTCTCTACACCCAGGATACAGAACTCCTGAAAACTGCATCTCGCTACATCCAAGAGACAGAGCTCCCGTAAGCTGCTTATTGTACCCTCATTGTAAAGTAAATGCACATTTAGCGTATGCCTATTTCCAGGATACAGAATTCCCATAAACTGCTTTTCCCCACACCCAGATACAGAACTCCGGTAAACTGTGTTCTCTACATCCAGGTTACAGAACTCCCATATGCTGCGTCTGCTACACTCAAGCTACAGAAATCCCATATAGAGCGTATATCTTCTCCCAGGCTTCAGAACTCTTGGAAACAGCTTCTTTCTACATGCAACCTACAGAATGCCTGGAAACTGCATCTCTCTACACCCAGGTAACAGAACTCCCGTAAGCCGCTTCTGCTATACTCAGCATACAGAAAACCCGCATATAGCGAATGCCTAATTCCAGGCTTCAGAATACCAGTAAACAGCTGCTCTCTACACGAAAGATAGAGAACTGCTGCAAACTGTGTCTCCCTGCATCTAGTTAACAGAGCTACCCTAAACTGTGTCTCCTACACGCAGGATACAGAAAACCCGCATATTGCGAATGCCAAGTCCATGACACAGAAGTAGGGTAAACTGCTTATCCCTATACCCCGATACAGAACTCCAAAATACTGCGTCTCTCTACCTCCAGTTTACACAGCTCCCTTGAGGTTCGTCTGTTACGCTTAGGCTACTCGAATCCCATATACAGCATATGCCTTCTCCCAGGCTACAGAACTCCTGGAAACGCTTCTCTCTACACCCAGGATACAGAACTCCTGAAAACTGCATCTCGCTACATCCAAGAGACAGAGCTCCCGTAAGCTGCTTATTGTACCCTCATTGTAAAGTAAATGCACATTTAGCGTATGCCTATTTCCAGGATACAGAATTCCCATAAACTGCTTTTCCCCACACCCAGATACAGAACTCCGGTAAACTGTGTTCTCTACATCCAGGTTACAGAACTCCCATATGCTGCGTCTGCTACACTCAAGCTACAGAAATCCCATATAGAGCGTATATCTTCTCCCAGGCTTCAGAACTCTTGGAAACAGCTTCTTTCTACATGCAACCTACAGAACTCCTGGAAACTGCATCTCTCTACACCCAGGTAACAGATCTCCCGTAAGCCGCTTCTGCTATACTCAGCATACAGAAAACCCGCATATAGCGAATGCCTAATTCCAGGCTTCAGAATTCCAGTAAACAGCTCCTCTCTACACGAAAGATAGAGAACTGCTGCAAACTGTGTCTCCCTGCATCTAGTTAACAGAGCTACCCTAAGCTGTGTCTCCTACACTCAGGATACAGAAAACCCGCATATTGCGAATGCGAAATCCATGACACAGAAGTAGGGTAAACTGCTTATCCTTATACCCCGATACAGAACTCCGAAATACTGCGTCTCTCTACCTCCAGTTTACACAGCTCCCTTGAGGTTCGTCTGTTACGCTTAGGCTACTCGAATCCCATATACAGCATATGCCTTCTCCCAGGCTACAGAACTCCTGGAAACGCTTCTCTCTACACCCAGGATACAGAACTCCTGAAAACTGCATCTCGCTACATCCAAGAGACAGAGCTCCCGTAAGCTGCTTATTGTACCCTCATTGTAAAGTAAATGCACATTTAGCGTATGCCTATTTCCAGGATACAGAATTCCCATAAACTGCTTTTCCCCACACCCAGATACAGAACTCCGGTAAACTGTGTTCTCTACATCCAGGTTACAGAACTCCCATATGCTGCGTCTGCTACACTCAAGCTACAGAAATCCCATATAGAGCGTATATCTTCTCCCAGGCTTCAGAACTCTTGGAAACAGCTTCTTTCTACATGCAACCTACAGAATGCCTGGAAACTGCATCTCTCTACACCCAGGTAACAGAACTCCCGTAAGCCGCTTCTGCTATACTCAGCATACAGAAAACCCGCATATAGCGAATGCCTAATTCCAGGCTTCAGAATTCCCGTAAACAGCTCCTCTCTACACGAAAGATAGAGAACTGCTGCAAACTGTGTCTCCCTGCATCTAGTTAACAGAGCTACCCTAAGCTGTGTCTTCTACACTCACGATACGGAACACCCACATATTGCGAATGCCAAAGCCATGACACAGAAGTACTGTAAACTGCTTATTCCTATACCCCGATACAGAACTCTGGAATACTGAGTCTCTCTACCTCCAAGTTACAGAGCTCCCTTGAGGTTCGTCTGCTACGCTCAGGCTACAGGAATCCCATATACAGCGTATGCCTTTTCCCATTCAACAGAACTCTTGGGAACTGATTCTCTCTACACCCAGGATACAGAAATCCTGAAAACTGCATCTCGCTACATCCAAGAGACAGAGCTCCCGTAAGCTGCTTATTGTACCCTCATTGTAAAGTAAATGCACATTTAGCGTATGCCAATTTCCAGGATACAGAATTCCCATAAACTGCTTTTCCCCACACCCAGATACAGAACTCCGGTAAACTGTGTTCTCTACATCCAGGTTACAGAACTCCCATATGCTGCGTCTGCTACACTCAAGCTACAGAAATCCCATATACAGCGTATGCCTTCTCCCAGGCTGCAGAACTCTTGGAAACAGCTTCTTTCTACATGCAACCTACAGAACTCCTGGAAACTGCATCTCTCTACACCCAGGTAACAGAAGGCCAGCAAGCTGCTTCTGCTATACTCAGCATACAGAAAACCCGCATATAGCGAATACCTAATTCCAGGCTTCAGAATACCAGTAAACAGCTGCTCTCTACACGAAAGATAGAGAACTGCTGCAAACTGTGTCTCCCTGCATCTAGTTAACAGAGCTACCCTAAGCTGTGTCTCCTACACTCAGGATACAGAAAACCCGCATATTGCAAATGCGAAATCCATGACACAGAAGTAGGGTAAACTGCTTATCCCTATACCCCGATACAGAACTGCAAAATACTGCGTCTCTCTACCTCCAGTTTACACAGCTCCCTTGAGGTTCGTCTGTTACGCTTAGGCTACTCGAATCCCATATACAGCATATGCCTTCTCCCAGGCTACAGAACTCCTGGAAACGCTTCTCTCTACACCCAGGATACAGAACTCCTGAAAACTGCATCTCGCTACATCCAAGAGACAGAGCTCCCGTAAGCTGCTTATTGTACCCTCATTGTAAAGTAAATGCACATTTAGCGTATGCCTATTTCCAGGATACAGAATTCCCATAAACTGCTTTTCCCCACACCCAGATACAGAACTCCGGTAAACTGTGTTCTCTACATCCAGGTTACAGAACTCCCATATGCTGCGTCTGCTACACTCAAGCTACAGAAATCCCATATAGAGCGTATATCTTCTCCCAGGCTTCAGAACTCTTGGAAACAGCTTCTTTCTACATGCAACCTACAGAATGCCTGGAAACTGCATCTCTCTACACCCAGGTAACAGAACTCCCGTAAGCCACTTCTGCTATACTCAGCATACAGAAAACCCGCATATAGCGAATGCCTAATTCCAGGCTTCAGAATTCCAGTAAACAGCTGCTCTCTACACGAAAGATAGAGAACTGCTGCAAACTGTGTCTCCCTGCATCTAGTTAACAGAGCTACCCGAAGCTGTGTCTCCTACACTCAGGATACAGAAAACCCGCATATTGCGAATGCGAAATCCATGACACAGAAGTAGGGTAAACTGCTTATCCTTATACCCCGATACAGAACTCCGAAATACTGCGTCTCTCTACCTCCAGTTTACACAGCTCCCTTGAGGTTCGTCTGTTACGCTTAGGCTACTCGAATCCCATATACAGCATATGCCTTCTCCCAGGCTACAGAACTCCTGGAAACGCTTCTCTCTACACCCAGGATACAGAACTCCTGAAAACTGCATCTCGCTACATCCAAGAGACAGAGCTCCCGTAAGCTGCTTATTGTACCCTCATTGTAAAGTAAATGCACATTTAGCGTATGCCTATTTCCAGGATACAGAATTCCCATAAACTGCTTTTCCCCACACCCAGATACAGAACTCCGGTAAACTGTGTTCTCTACATCCAGGTTACAGAACTCCCATATGCTGCGTCTGCTACACTCAAGCTACAGAAATCCCATATAGAGCGTATATCTTCTCCCAGGCTTCAGAACTCTTGGAAACAGCTTCTTTCTACATGCAACCTACAGAATGCCTGGAAACTGCATCTCTCTACACCCAGGTAACAGAACTCCCGTAAGCCGCTTCTGCTATACTCAGCATACAGAAAACCCGCATATAGCGAATGCCTAATTCCAGGCTTCAGAATTCCCGTAAACAGCTCCTCTCTACACGAAAGATAGAGAACTGCTGCAAACTGTGTCTCCCTGCATCTAGTTAACAGAGCTACCCTAAGCTGTGTCTTCTACACTCACGATACGGAACACCCACATATTGCGAATGCCAAAGCCATGACACAGAAGTACTGTAAACTGCTTATTCCTATACCCCGATACAGAACTCTGGAATACTGAGTCTCTCTACCTCCAAGTTACAGAGCTCCCTTGAGGTTCGTCTGCTACGCTCAGGCTACAGGAATCCCATATACAGCGTATGCCTTTTCCCATTCAACAGAACTCTTGGGAACTGATTCTCTCTACACCCAGGATACAGAAATCCTGAAAACTGCATCTCGCTACATCCAAGAGACAGAGCTCCCGTAAGCTGCTTATTGTACCCTCATTGTAAAGTAAATGCACATTTAGCGTATGCCAATTTCCAGGATACAGAATTCCCATAAACTGCTTTTCCCCACACCCAGATACAGAACTCCGGTAAACTGTGTTCTCTACATCCAGGTTACAGAACTCCCATATGCTGCGTCTGCTACACTCAAGCTACAGAAATCCCATATACAGCGTATGCCTTCTCCCAGGCTGCAGAACTCTTGGAAACAGCTTCTTTCTACATGCAACCTACAGAACTCCTGGAAACTGCATCTCTCTACACCCAGGTAACAGAAGGCCAGCAAGCTGCTTCTGCTATACTCAGCATACAGAAAACCCGCATATAGCGAATACCTAATTCCAGGCTTCAGAATACCAGTAAACAGCTGCTCTCTACACGAAAGATAGAGAACTGCTGCAAACTGTGTCTCCCTGCATCTAGTTAACAGAGCTACCCTAAGCTGTGTCTCCTACACTCAGGATACAGAAAACCCGCATATTGCAAATGCGAAATCCATGACACAGAAGTAGGGTAAACTGCTTATCCCTATACCCCGATACAGAACTGCAAAATACTGCGTCTCTCTACCTCCAGTTTACACAGCTCCCTTGAGGTTCGTCTGTTACGCTTAGGCTACTCGAATCCCATATACAGCATATGCCTTCTCCCAGGCTACAGAACTCCTGGAAACGCTTCTCTCTACACCCAGGATACAGAACTCCTGAAAACTGCATCTCGCTACATCCAAGAGACAGAGCTCCCGTAAGCTGCTTATTGTACCCTCATTGTAAAGTAAATGCACATTTAGCGTATGCCTATTTCCAGGATACAGAATTCCCATAAACTGCTTTTCCCCACACCCAGATACAGAACTCCGGTAAACTGTGTTCTCTACATCCAGGTTACAGAACTCCCATATGCTGCGTCTGCTACACTCAAGCTACAGAAATCCCATATAGAGCGTATATCTTCTCCCAGGCTTCAGAACTCTTGGAAACAGCTTCTTTCTACATGCAACCTACAGAATGCCTGGAAACTGCATCTCTCTACACCCAGGTAACAGAACTCCCGTAAGCCACTTCTGCTATACTCAGCATACAGAAAACCCGCATATAGCGAATGCCTAATTCCAGGCTTCAGAATTCCAGTAAACAGCTGCTCTCTACACGAAAGATAGAGAACTGCTGCAAACTGTGTCTCCCTGCATCTAGTTAACAGAGCTACCCGAAGCTGTGTCTCCTACACTCAGGATACAGAAAACCCGCATATTGCGAATGCGAAATCCATGACACAGAAGTAGGGTAAACTGCTTATCCTTATACCCCGATACAGAACTCCGAAATACTGCGTCTCTCTACCTCCAGTTTACACAGCTCCCTTGAGGTTCGTCTGTTACGCTTAGGCTACTCGAATCCCATATACAGCATATGCCTTCTCCCAGGCTACAGAACTCCTGGAAACGCTTCTCTCTACACCCAGGATACAGAACTCCTGAAAACTGCATCTCGCTACATCCAAGAGACAGAGCTCCCGTAAGCTGCTTATTGTACCCTCATTGTAAAGTAAATGCACATTTAGCGTATGCCTATTTCCAGGATACAGAATTCCCATAAACTGCTTTTCCCCACACCCAGATACAGAACTCCGGTAAACTGTGTTCTCTACATCCAGGTTACAGAACTCCCATATGCTGCGTCTGCTACACTCAAGCTACAGAAATCCCATATAGAGCGTATATCTTCTCCCAGGCTTCAGAACTCTTGGAAACAGCTTCTTTCTACATGCAACCTACAGAATGCCTGGAAACTGCATCTCTCTACACCCAGGTAACAGAACTCCCGTAAGCCGCTTCTGCTATACTCAGCATACAGAAAACCCGCATATAGCGAATGCCTAATTCCAGGCTTCAGAATACCAGTAAACAGCTGCTCTCTACACGAAAGATAGAGAACTGCTGCAAACTGTGTCTCCCTGCATCTAGTTAACAGAGCTACCCTAAACTGTGTCTCCTACACGCAGGATACAGAAAACCCGCATATTGCGAATGCCAAGTCCATGACACAGAAGTAGGGTAAACTGCTTATCCCTATACCCCGATACAGAACTCCAAAATACTGCGTCTCTCTACCTCCAGTTTACACAGCTCCCTTGAGGTTCGTCTGTTACGCTTAGGCTACTCGAATCCCATATACAGCATATGCCTTCTCCCAGGCTACAGAACTCCTGGAAACGCTTCTCTCTACACCCAGGATACAGAACTCCTGAAAACTGCATCTCGCTACATCCAAGAGACAGAGCTCCCGTAAGCTGCTTATTGTACCCTCATTGTAAAGTAAATGCACATTTAGCGTATGCCTATTTCCAGGATACAGAATTCCCATAAACTGCTTTTCCCCACACCCAGATACAGAACTCCGGTAAACTGTGTTCTCTACATCCAGGTTACAGAACTCCCATATGCTGCGTCTGCTACACTCAAGCTACAGAAATCCCATATAGAGCGTATATCTTCTCCCAGGCTTCAGAACTCTTGGAAACAGCTTCTTTCTACATGCAACCTACAGAACTCCTGGAAACTGCATCTCTCTACACCCAGGTAACAGATCTCCCGTAAGCCGCTTCTGCTATACTCAGCATACAGAAAACCCGCATATAGCGAATGCCTAATTCCAGGCTTCAGAATACCAGTAAACAGCTGCTCTCTACACGAAAGATAGAGAACTGCTGCAAACTGTGTCTCCCTGCATCTAGTTAACAGAGCTACCCTAAGCTGTGTCTCCTACACTCAGGATACAGAAAACCCGCATATTGCGAATGCGAAATCCATGACACAGAAGTAGGGTAAACTGCTTATCCTTATACCCCGATACAGAACTCCGAAATACTGCGTCTCTCTACCTCCAGTTTACACAGCTCCCTTGAGGTTCGTCTGTTACGCTTAGGCTACTCGAATCCCATATACAGCATATGCCTTCTCCCAGGCTACAGAACTCCTGGAAACGCTTCTCTCTACACCCAGGATACAGAACTCCTGAAAACTGCATCTCGCTACATCCAAGAGACAGAGCTCCCGTAAGCTGCTTATTGTACCCTCATTGTAAAGTAAATGCACATTTAGCGTATGCCTATTTCCAGGATACAGAATTCCCATAAACTGCTTTTCCCCACACCCAGATACAGAACTCCGGTAAACTGTGTTCTCTACATCCAGGTTACAGAACTCCCATATGCTGCGTCTGCTACACTCAAGCTACAGAAATCCCATATAGAGCGTATATCTTCTCCCAGGCTTCAGAACTCTTGGAAACAGCTTCTTTCTACATGCAACCTACAGAATGCCTGGAAACTGCATCTCTCTACACCCAGGTAACAGAACTCCCGTAAGCCGCTTCTGCTATACTCAGCATACAGAAAACCCGCATATAGCGAATGCCTAATTCCAGGCTTCAGAATTCCCGTAAACAGCTCCTCTCTACACGAAAGATAGAGAACTGCTGCAAACTGTGTCTCCCTGCATCTAGTTAACAGAGCTACCCTAAGCTGTGTCTTCTACACTCACGATACGGAACACCCACATATTGCGAATGCCAAAGCCATGACACAGAAGTACTGTAAACTGCTTATTCCTATACACCGATACAGAACTCTGGAATACTGAGTCTCTCTACCTCCAAGTTACAGAGCTCCCTTGAGGTTCGTCTGCTACGCTCAGGCTACAGGAATCCCATATACAGCGTATGCCTTTTCCCATTCAACAGAACTCTTGGGAACTGATTCTCTCTACACCCAGGATACAGAAATCCTGAAAACTGCATCTCGCTACATCCAAGAGACAGAGCTCCCGTAAGCTGCTTATTGTACCCTCATTGTAAAGTAAATGCACATTTAGCGTATGCCAATTTCCAGGATACAGAATTCCCATAAACTGCTTTTCCCCACACCCAGATACAGAACTCCGGTAAACTGTGTTCTCTACATCCAGGTTACAGAACTCCCATATGCTGCGTCTGCTACACTCAAGCTACAGAAATCCCATATACAGCGTATGCCTTCTCCCAGGCTGCAGAACTCTTGGAAACAGCTTCTTTCTACATGCAACCTACAGAACTCCTGGAAACTGCATCTCTCTACACCCAGGTAACAGAAGGCCAGCAAGCTGCTTCTGCTATACTCAGCATACAGAAAACCCGCATATAGCGAATACCTAATTCCAGGCTTCAGAATACCAGTAAACAGCTGCTCTCTACACGAAAGATAGAGAACTGCTGCAAACTGTGTCTCCCTGCATCTAGTTAACAGAGCTACCCTAAGCTGTGTCTCCTACACTCAGGATACAGAAAACCCGCATATTGCAAATGCGAAATCCATGACACAGAAGTAGGGTAAACTGCTTATCCCTATACCCCGATACAGAACTGCAAAATACTGCGTCTCTCTACCTCCAGTTTACACAGCTCCCTTGAGGTTCGTCTGTTACGCTTAGGCTACTCGAATCCCATATACAGCATATGCCTTCTCCCAGGCTACAGAACTCCTGGAAACGCTTCTCTCTACACCCAGGATACAGAACTCCTGAAAACTGCATCTCGCTACATCCAAGAGACAGAGCTCCCGTAAGCTGCTTATTGTACCCTCATTGTAAAGTAAATGCACATTTAGCGTATGCCTATTTCCAGGATACAGAATTCCCATAAACTGCTTTTCCCCACACCCAGATACAGAACTCCGGTAAACTGTGTTCTCTACATCCAGGTTACAGAACTCCCATATGCTGCGTCTGCTACACTCAAGCTACAGAAATCCCATATAGAGCGTATATCTTCTCCCAGGCTTCAGAACTCTTGGAAACAGCTTCTTTCTACATGCAACCTACAGAATGCCTGGAAACTGCATCTCTCTACACCCAGGTAACAGAACTCCCGTAAGCCACTTCTGCTATACTCAGCATACAGAAAACCCGCATATAGCGAATGCCTAATTCCAGGCTTCAGAATTCCAGTAAACAGCTGCTCTCTACACGAAAGATAGAGAACTGCTGCAAACTGTGTCTCCCTGCATCTAGTTAACAGAGCTACCCTAAGCTGTGTCTCCTACACTCAGGATACAGAAAACCCGCATATTGCGAATGCGAAATCCATGACACAGAAGTAGGGTAAACTGCTTATCCTTATACCCCGATACAGAACTCCGAAATACTGCGTCTCTCTACCTCCAGTTTACACAGCTCCCTTGAGGTTCGTCTGTTACGCTTAGGCTACTCGAATCCCATATACAGCATATGCCTTCTCCCAGGCTACAGAACTCCTGGAAACGCTTCTCTCTACACCCAGGATACAGAACTCCTGAAAACTGCATCTCGCTACATCCAAGAGACAGAGCTCCCGTAAGCTGCTTATTGTACCCTCATTGTAAAGTAAATGCACATTTAGCGTATGCCTATTTCCAGGATACAGAATTCCCATAAACTGCTTTTCCCCACACCCAGATACAGAACTCCGGTAAACTGTGTTCTCTACATCCAGGTTACAGAACTCCCATATGCTGCGTCTGCTACACTCAAGCTACAGAAATCCCATATAGAGCGTATATCTTCTCCCAGGCTTCAGAACTCTTGGAAACAGCTTCTTTCTACATGCAACCTACAGAATGCCTGGAAACTGCATCTCTCTACACCCAGGTAACAGAACTCCCGTAAGCCGCTTCTGCTATACTCAGCATACAGAAAACCCGCATATAGCGAATGCCTAATTCCAGGCTTCAGAATACCAGTAAACAGCTGCTCTCTACACGAAAGATAGAGAACTGCTGCAAACTGTGTCTCCCTGCATCTAGTTAACAGAGCTACCCTAAACTGTGTCTCCTACACGCAGGATACAGAAAACCCGCATATTGCGAATGCCAAGTCCATGACACAGAAGTAGGGTAAACTGCTTATCCTTATACCCCGATACAGAACTCCGAAATACTGCGTCTCTCTACCTCCAGTTTACACAGCTCCCTTGAGGTTCGTCTGTTACGCTTAGGCTACTCGAATCCCATATACAGCATATGCCTTCTCCCAGGCTACAGAACTCCTGGAAACGCTTCTCTCTACACCCAGGATACAGAACTCCTGAAAACTGCATCTCGCTACATCCAAGAGACAGAGCTCCCGTAAGCTGCTTATTGTACCCTCATTGTAAAGTAAATGCACATTTAGCGTATGCCTATTTCCAGGATACAGAATTCCCATAAACTGCTTTTCCCCACACCCAGATACAGAACTCCGGTAAACTGTGTTCTCTACATCCAGGTTACAGAACTCCCATATGCTGCGTCTGCTACACTCAAGCTACAGAAATCCCATATAGAGCGTATATCTTCTCCCAGGCTTCAGAACTCTTGGAAACATCTTCTTTCTACATGCAACCTACAGAATGCCTGGAAACTGCATCTCTCTACACCCAGGTAACAGAACTCCCGTAAGCCGCTTCTGCTATACTCAGCATACAGAAAACCCGCATATAGCGAATGCCTAATTCCAGGCTTCAGAATACCAGTAAACAGCTGCTCTCTACACGAAAGATAGAGAACTGCTGCAAACTGTGTCTCCCTGCATCTAGTTAACAGAGCTACCCTAAACTGTGTCTCCTACACGCAGGATACAGAAAACCCGCATATTGCGAATGCCAAGTCCATGACACAGAAGTAGGGTAAACTGCTTATCCTTATACCCCGATACAGAACTCCGAAATACTGCGTCTCTCTACCTCCAGTTTACACAGCTCCCTTGAGGTTCGTCTGTTACGCTTAGGCTACTCGAATCCCATATACAGCATATGCCTTCTCCCAGGCTACAGAACTCCTGGAAACGCTTCTCTCTACACCCAGGATACAGAACTCCTGAAAACTGCATCTCGCTACATCCAAGAGACAGAGCTCCCGTAAGCTGCTTATTGTACCCTCATTGTAAAGTAAATGCACATTTAGCGTATGCCTATTTCCAGGATACAGAATTCCCATAAACTGCTTTTCCCCACACCCAGATACAGAACTCCGGTAAACTGTGTTCTCTACATCCAGGTTACAGAACTCCCATATGCTGCGTCTGCTACACTCAAGCTACAGAAATCCCATATAGAGCGTATATCTTCTCCCAGGCTTCAGAACTCTTGGAAACAGCTTCTTTCTACATGCAACCTACAGAATGCCTGGAAACTGCATCTCTCTACACCCAGGTAACAGAACTCCCGTAAGCCGCTTCTGCTATACTCAGCATACAGAAAACCCGCATATAGCGAATGCCTAATTCCAGGCTTCAGAATTCCCGTAAACAGCTCCTCTCTACACGAAAGATAGAGAACTGCTGCAAACTGTGTCTCCCTGCATCTAGTTAACAGAGCTACCCTAAGCTGTGTCTTCTACACTCACGATACGGAACACCCACATATTGCGAATGCCAAAGCCATGACACAGAAGTACTGTAAACTGCTTATTCCTATACACCGATACAGAACTCTGGAATACTGAGTCTCTCTACCTCCAAGTTACAGAGCTCCCTTGAGGTTCGTCTGCTACGCTCAGGCTACAGGAATCCCATATACAGCGTATGCCTTTTCCCATTCAACAGAACTCTTGGGAACTGATTCTCTCTACACCCAGGATACAGAAATCCTGAAAACTGCATCTCGCTACATCCAAGAGACAGAGCTCCCGTAAGCTGCTTATTGTACCCTCATTGTAAAGTAAATGCACATTTAGCGTATGCCAATTTCCAGGATACAGAATTCCCATAAACTGCTTTTCCCCACACCCAGATACAGAACTCCGGTAAACTGTGTTCTCTACATCCAGGTTACAGAACTCCCATATGCTGCGTCTGCTACACTCAAGCTACAGAAATCCCATATACAGCGTATGCCTTCTCCCAGGCTGCAGAACTCTTGGAAACAGCTTCTTTCTACATGCAACCTACAGAACTCCTGGAAACTGCATCTCTCTACACCCAGGTAACAGAAGGCCAGCAAGCTGCTTCTGCTATACTCAGCATACAGAAAACCCGCATATAGCGAATACCTAATTCCAGGCTTCAGAATACCAGTAAACAGCTGCTCTCTACACGAAAGATAGAGAACTGCTGCAAACTGTGTCTCCCTGCATCTAGTTAACAGAGCTACCCTAAGCTGTGTCTCCTACACTCAGGATACAGAAAACCCGCATATTGCAAATGCGAAATCCATGACACAGAAGTAGGGTAAACTGCTTATCCCTATACCCCGATACAGAACTGCAAAATACTGCGTCTCTCTACCTCCAGTTTACACAGCTCCCTTGAGGTTCGTCTGTTACGCTTAGGCTACTCGAATCCCATATACAGCATATGCCTTCTCCCAGGCTACAGAACTCCTGGAAACGCTTCTCTCTACACCCAGGATACAGAACTCCTGAAAACTGCATCTCGCTACATCCAAGAGACAGAGCTCCCGTAAGCTGCTTATTGTACCCTCATTGTAAAGTAAATGCACATTTAGCGTATGCCTATTTCCAGGATACAGAATTCCCATAAACTGCTTTTCCCCACACCCAGATACAGAACTCCGGTAAACTGTGTTCTCTACATCCAGGTTACAGAACTCCCATATGCTGCGTCTGCTACACTCAAGCTACAGAAATCCCATATAGAGCGTATATCTTCTCCCAGGCTTCAGAACTCTTGGAAACAGCTTCTTTCTACATGCAACCTACAGAATGCCTGGAAACTGCATCTCTCTACACCCAGGTAACAGAACTCCCGTAAGCCACTTCTGCTATACTCAGCATACAGAAAACCCGCATATAGCGAATGCCTAATTCCAGGCTTCAGAATTCCAGTAAACAGCTGCTCTCTACACGAAAGATAGAGAACTGCTGCAAACTGTGTCTCCCTGCATCTAGTTAACAGAGCTACCCTAAGCTGTGTCTCCTACACTCAGGATACAGAAAACCCGCATATTGCGAATGCGAAATCCATGACACAGAAGTAGGGTAAACTGCTTATCCTTATACCCCGATACAGAACTCCGAAATACTGCGTCTCTCTACCTCCAGTTTACACAGCTCCCTTGAGGTTCGTCTGTTACGCTTAGGCTACTCGAATCCCATATACAGCATATGCCTTCTCCCAGGCTACAGAACTCCTGGAAACGCTTCTCTCTACACCCAGGATACAGAACTCCTGAAAACTGCATCTCGCTACATCCAAGAGACAGAGCTCCCGTAAGCTGCTTATTGTACCCTCATTGTAAAGTAAATGCACATTTAGCGTATGCCTATTTCCAGGATACAGAATTCCCATAAACTGCTTTTCCCCACACCCAGATACAGAACTCCGGTAAACTGTGTTCTCTACATCCAGGTTACAGAACTCCCATATGCTGCGTCTGCTACACTCAAGCTACAGAAATCCCATATAGAGCGTATATCTTCTCCCAGGCTTCAGAACTCTTGGAAACAGCTTCTTTCTACATGCAACCTACAGAATGCCTGGAAACTGCATCTCTCTACACCCAGGTAACAGAACTCCCGTAAGCCGCTTCTGCTATACTCAGCATACAGAAAACCCGCATATAGCGAATGCCTAATTCCAGGCTTCAGAATACCAGTAAACAGCTGCTCTCTACACGAAAGATAGAGAACTGCTGCAAACTGTGTCTCCCTGCATCTAGTTAACAGAGCTACCCTAAACTGTGTCTCCTACACGCAGGATACAGAAAACCCGCATATTGCGAATGCCAAGTCCATGACACAGAAGTAGGGTAAACTGCTTATCCCTATACCCCGATACAGAAATCCAAAATACTGCGTCTCTCTACCTCCAGTTTACACAGCTCCCTTGAGGTTCGTCTGTTACGCTTAGGCTACTCGAATCCCATATACAGCATATGCCTTCTCCCAGGCTACAGAACTCCTGGAAACGCTTCTCTCTACACCCAGGATACAGAACTCCTGAAAACTGCATCTCGCTACATCCAAGAGACAGAGCTCCCGTAAGCTGCTTATTGTACCCTCATTGTAAAGTAAATGCACATTTAGCGTATGCCTATTTCCAGGATACAGAATTCCCATAAACTGCTTTTCCCCACACCCAGATACAGAACTCCGGTAAACTGTGTTCTCTACATCCAGGTTACAGAACTCCCATATGCTGCGTCTGCTACACTCAAGCTACAGAAATCCCATATAGAGCGTATATCTTCTCCCAGGCTTCAGAACTCTTGGAAACAGCTTCTTTCTACATGCAACCTACAGAATGCCTGGAAACTGCATCTCTCTACACCCAGGTAACAGATCTCCCGTAAGCCGCTTCTGCTATACTCAGCATACAGAAAACCCGCATATAGCGAATGCCTAATTCCAGGCTTCAGAATACCAGTAAACAGCTGCTCTCTACACGAAAGATAGAGAACTGCTGCAAACTGTGTCTCCCTGCATCTAGTTAACAGAGCTACCCTAAGCTGTGTCTCCTACACTCAGGATACAGAAAACCCGCATATTGCGAATGCGAAATCCATGACACAGAAGTAGGGTAAACTGCTTATCCTTATACCCCGATACAGAACTCCGAAATACTGCGTCTCTCTACCTCCAGTTTACACAGCTCCCTTGAGGTTCGTCTGTTACGCTTAGGCTACTCGAATCCCATATACAGCATATGCCTTCTCCCAGGCTACAGAACTCCTGGAAACGCTTCTCTCTACACCCAGGATACAGAACTCCTGAAAACTGCATCTCGCTACATCCAAGAGACAGAGCTCCCGTAAGCTGCTTATTGTACCCTCATTGTAAAGTAAATGCACATTTAGCGTATGCCTATTTCCAGGATACAGAATTCCCATAAACTGCTTTTCCCCACACCCAGATACAGAACTCCGGTAAACTGTGTTCTCTACATCCAGGTTACAGAACTCCCATATGCTGCGTCTGCTACACTCAAGCTACAGAAATCCCATATAGAGCGTATATCTTCTCCCAGGCTTCAGAACTCTTGGAAACAGCTTCTTTCTACATGCAACCTACAGAATGCCTGGAAACTGCATCTCTCTACACCCAGGTAACAGAACTCCCGTAAGCCGCTTCTGCTATACTCAGCATACAGAAAACCCGCATATAGCGAATGCCTAATTCCAGGCTTCAGAATTCCCGTAAACAGCTCCTCTCTACACGAAAGATAGAGAACTGCTGCAAACTGTGTCTCCCTGCATCTAGTTAACAGAGCTACCCTAAGCTGTGTCTTCTACACTCACGATACGGAACACCCACATATTGCGAATGCCAAAGCCATGACACAGAAGTACTGTAAACTGCTTATTCCTATACCCCGATACAGAACTCTGGAATACTGAGTCTCTCTACCTCCAAGTTACAGAGCTCCCTTGAGGTTCGTCTGTTACGCTCAGGCTACAGGAATCCCATACACAGCGTATGCCTTTTCCCATTCAACAGAACTCTTGGGAACTGATTCTCTCTACACCCAGGATACAGAAATCCTGAAAACTGCATCTCGCTACATGCAGGAGACAGAGCTCCAATAAGCTGCTTATTATACCCTCAGGGTACAGTAAACACACATTTAGCGTATGCCAATTTCCAGGATACAGAATTCCCATAAACTGCTTTTCCCCACACCCAGATACAGAACTCCGGTAAACTGTGTTCTCTACATCCAAGTTACAGAACTCCCATATGCTGCGTCTGCTACACTCAAGCTACAGAAATCCCATATACAGCGTATGCCTTCTCCCAGGCTGCAGAACTCTTGGAAACAGCTTCTTTCTACATGCAACCTACAGAACTCCTGGAAACTGCATCTCTCTACACCCAGGTAACAGAACTCCCGTAAGCCGCTTCTGCTATACTCAGCATACAGAAAACCCGCATATAGCGAATGCCTAATTCCAGGCTTCAGAATACCAGTAAACAGCTGCTCTCTACACGAAAGATAGAGAACTGCTGCAAACTGTGTCTCCCTGCATCTAGTTAACAGAGCTACCCTAAGCTGTGTCTCCTACACTCAGGATACAGAAAACCCGCATATTGCGAATGCGAAATCCATGACACAGAAGTAGGGTAAACTGCTTATCCTTATACCCCGATACAGAACTGCAAAATACTGCGTCTCTCTACCTCCAGTTTACACAGCTCCCTTGAGGTTCGTCTGTTACGCTTAGGCTACTCGAATCCCATATACAGCATATGCCTTCTCCCAGGCTACAGAACTCCTGGAAACGCTTCTCTCTACACCCAGGATACAGAACTCCTGAAAACTGCATCTCGCTACATCCAAGAGACAGAGCTCCCGTAAGCTGCTTATTGTACCCTCATTGTAAAGTAAATGCACATTTAGCGTATGCCTATTTCCAGGATACAGAATTCCCATAAACTGCTTTTCCCCACACCCAGATACAGAACTCCGGTAAACTGTGTTCTCTACATCCAGGTTACAGAACTCCCATATGCTGCGTCTGCTACACTCAAGCTACAGAAATCCCATATAGAGCGTATATCTTCTCCCAGGCTTCAGAACTCTTGGAAACAGCTTCTTTCTACATGCAACCTACAGAACTCCTGGAAACTGCATCTCTCTACACCCAGGTAACAGAACTCCCGTAAGCCGCTTCTGCTATACTCAGCATACAGAAAACCCGCATATAGCGAATGCCTAATTCCAGGCTTCAGAATTCCAGTAAACAGCTCCTCTCTACACGAAAGATAGAGAACTGCTGCAAACTGTGTCTCCCTGCATCTAGTTAACAGAGCTACCCTAAGCTGTGTCTCCTACACTCAGGATACAGAAAACCCGCATATTGCGAATGCGAAATCCATGACACAGAAGTAGGGTAAACTGCTTATCCTTATACCCCGATACAGAACTCCGAAATACTGCGTCTCTCTACCTCCAGTTTACACAGCTCCCTTGAGGTTCGTCTGTTACGCTTAGGCTACTCGAATCCCATATACAGCATATGCCTTCTCCCAGGCTACAGAACTCCTGGAAACGCTTCTCTCTACACCCAGGATACAGAACTCCTGAAAACTGCATCTCGCTACATCCAAGAGACAGAGCTCCCGTAAGCTGCTTATTGTACCCTCATTGTAAAGTAAATGCACATTTAGCGTATGCCTATTTCCAGGATACAGAATTCCCATAAACTGCTTTTCCCCACACCCAGATACAGAACTCCGGTAAACTGTGTTCTCTACATCCAGGTTACAGAACTCCCATATGCTGCGTCTGCTACACTCAAGCTACAGAAATTCCATATAGAGCGTATATCTTCTCCCAGGCTTCAGAACTCTTGGAAACAGCTTCTTTCTACATGCAACCTACAGAATGCCTGGAAACTGCATCTCTCTACACCCAGGTAACAGAACTCCCGTAAGCCGCTTCTGCTATACTCAGCATACAGAAAACCCGCATATAGCGAATGCCTAATTCCAGGCTTCAGAATTCCCGTAAACAGCTCCTCTCTACACGAAAGATAGAGAACTGCTGCAAACTGTGTCTCCCTGCATCTAGTTAACAGAGCTACCCTAAGCTGTGTCTTCTACACTCACGATACGGAACACCCACATATTGCGAATGCCAAAGCCATGACACAGAAGTACTGTAAACTGCTTATTCCTATACCCCGATACAGAACTCTGGAATACTGCGTCTCTCTACCTCCAAGTTACAGAGCTCCCTTGAGGTTCGTCTGCTACGCTCAGGCTACAGGAATCCCATATACAGCGTATGCCTTTTCCCATTCAACAGAACTCTTGGGAACTGATTCTCTCTACACCCAGGATACAGAAATCCTGAAAACTGCATCTCGCTACATGCAGGAGACAGAGCTCCCATAAGCTGCTTATTATACCCTCAGGGTACAGTAAACACACATTTAGCGTATGCCAATTTCCAGGATACAGAATTCCCATAAACTGCTTTTCCCCACACCCAGATACAGAACTCCGGTAAACTGTGTTCTCTACATCCAAGTTACAGAACTCCCATATGCTGCGTCTGCTACACTCAAGCTACAGAAATCCCATATACAGCGTATGCCTTCTCCCAGGCTGCAGAACTCTTGGAAACAGCTTCTTTCTACATGCAACCTACAGAACTCCTGGAAACTGCATCTCTCTACACCCAGGTAACAGAACTCCCGTAAGCCGCTTCTGCTATACTCAGCATACAGAAAACCCGCATATAGTGAATGCCTAATTCCAGGCTTCAGAATACCAGTAAACAGCTGCTCTCTACACGAAAGATAGAGAACTGCTGCAAACTGTGTCTCCCTGCATCTAGTTAACAGAGCTACCCTAAGCTGTGTCTCCTACACTCAGGATACAGAAAACCCGCATATTGCGAATGCGAAATCCATGACACAGAAGTAGGGTAAACTGCTTATCCTTATACCCCGATACAGAACTGCAAAATACTGCGTCTCTCTACCTCCAGTTTACACAGCTCCCTTGAGGTTCGTCTGTTACGCTTAGGCTACTCGAATCCCATATACAGCATATGCCTTCTCCCAGGCTACAGAACTCCTGGAAACGCTTCTCTCTACACCCAGGATACAGAACTCCTGAAAACTGCATCTCGCTACATCCAAGAGACAGAGCTCCCGTAAGCTGCTTATTGTACCCTCATTGTAAAGTAAATGCACATTTAGCGTATGCCTATTTCCAGGATACAGAATTCCCATAAACTGCTTTTCCCCACACCCAGATACAGAACTCCGGTAAACTGTGTTCTCTACATCCAGGTTACAGAACTCCCATATGCTGCGTCTGCTACACTCAAGCTACAGAAATCCCATATACAGCCTATGCCTTCTCCCAGGCTGCAGAACTCTTGGAAACAGCTTCTTTCTACATGCAACCTACAGAATGCCTGGAAACTGCATCTCTCTACACCCAGGTAACAGAAGGCCAGCAAGCTGCTTCTGCTCTACTCAGCATACAGAAAACCGGCATATAGCGAATGCCTAATTCCAGGCTTCAGAATACCAGTAAACAGCTGCTCTCTACACGAAAGATAGAGAACTGCTGCAAACTGTGTCTCCCTGCATCTAGTTAACAGAGCTACCCTAAGCTGTGTCTCCTACACTCAGGATACAGAAAACCCGCATATTGCAAATGCGAAATCCATGACACAGAAGTAGGGTAAACTGCTTATCCCTATACCCCGATACAGAACTCCGAAATACTGCGTCTCTCTACCTCCAGTTTACACAGCTCCCTTGAGGTTCGTCTGTTACGCTTAGGCTACTCGAATCCCATATACAGCATATGCCTTCTCCCAGGCTACAGAACTCCTGGAAACGCTTCTCTCTACACCCAGGATACAGAACTCCTGAAAACTGCATCTCGCTACATCCAAGAGACAGAGCTCCCGTAAGCTGCTTATTGTACCCTCATTGTAAAGTAAATGCACATTTAGCGTATGCCTATTTCCAGGATACAGAATTCCCATAAACTGCTTTTCCCCACACCCAGATACAGAACTCCGGTAAACTGTGTTCTCTACATCCAGGTTACAGAACTCCCATATGCTGCGTCTGCTACACTCAAGCTACAGAAATCCCATATAGAGCGTATATCTTCTCCCAGGCTTCAGAACTCTTGGAAACAGCTTCTTTCTACATGCAACCTACAGAATGCCTGGAAACTGCATCTCTCTACACCCAGGTAACAGAACTCCCGTAAGCCGCTTCTGCTATACTCAGCATACAGAAAACCCGCATATAGCGAATGCCTAATTCCAGGCTTCAGAATTCCCGTAAACAGCTCCTCTCTACACGAAAGATAGAGAACTGCTGCAAACTGTGTCTCCCTGCATCTAGTTAACAGAGCTACCCTAAGCTGTGTCTTCTACACTCACGATACGGAACACCCACATATTGCGAATGCCAAAGCCATGACACAGAAGTACTGTAAACTGCTTATTCCTATACCCCGATACAGAACTCTGGAATACTGCGTCTCTCTACCTCCAAGTTACAGAGCTCCCTTGAGGTTCGTCTGCTAAGCTCAGGCTACAGGAATCCCATATACAGCGTATGCCTTTTCCCATTCAACAGAACTCTTGGGAACTGATTCTCTCTACACCCAGGATACAGAAATCCTGAAAACTGCATCTCGCTACATCCAGGAGACAGAGCTCCCGTAAGCTGCTTATTGTACCCTCATTGTAAAGTAAATGCACATTTAGCGTATGCCTATTTCCAGGATACAGAATTCCCATAAACTGCTTTTCACCACACCCAGATACAGAACTCCGGTAAACTCTGTTCTCTACATCCAGGTTACAGAACTCCCTTAAGCTGCTTCTGCTACACTCAGCACTCTGAAAACCCGCATATAGCAAAAGCCTAATTCCAGGTTTCAGAATTCCAGTAAACAGCTCCTCTCTACACGAAAGATAGAGAACTGCTGCAAACTGTGTCTCCCTGCATCTAGTTAACAGAGCTACCCTAAGCTGTGTCTTCTACACTCAGGATACGGAACACCCACATATTGCGAATGCCAAAGCCATGACACAGAAGTACTGTAAACTGCTTATCCCTATACCCTGATACAGAACTCCAAAATACTGCGTCTCTCTAACTCCAGTTTACACAGCTCCCTTGAGGTTCGTCTGTTATGCTTAGGCTACTCGAATCCCATATACAGCATATGCCTTCTCCCAGGCTACAGAACTCCTGGAAACGCTTCTCTCTACACCCAGGATACAGAAATCCTGAAAACTGCATCTCGCTACATCCAAGAGACAGAGCTCCCGTAAGCTGCTTATTGTACCCTCATTGTAAAGTAAATGCACATTTAGCGTATGCCTTTTTCCAGGATACAGAATTCCCATAAACTGCTTTTCCCCACACCCAGATACAGAACTCCGGTAAACTGTGTTCTCTACATCCAGGTTACAGAACTCCCATATGCTGCGTCTGCTACACTCAAGCTACAGAAATCCCATATACAGCGTATGCCTTCTCCCAGGCTGCAGAACTCTTGGAAACAGCTTCTTTCTACATGCAACCTACAGAACTCCTGGAAACTGCATCTCTCTACACCCAGGTAACAGAAGGCCAGCAAGCTGCTTCTGCTATACTCAGCATACAGAAAACCCGCATATAGCGAATGCCTAATTCCAGGCTTCAGAATACCAGTAAACAGCTGCTCTCTACACGAAAGATAGAGAACTGCTGCAAACTGTGTCTCCCTGCATCTAGTTAACAGAGCTACCCTAAGCTGTGTCTCCTACACTCAGGATACAGAAAACCCGCATATTGCAAATGCGAAATCCATGACACAGAAGTAGGGTAAACTGCTTATCCCTATACCCCGATACAGAACTCTGAAATACTGCGTCTCTCTACCTCCAGTTTACACAGCTCCCTTTAGGTTCGTCTGTTACGCTTAGGCTACTCGAATCCCATATACAGCATATGCCTTCTCCCAGGCTACAGAACTCCTGGAAACGCTTCTCTCTACACCCAGGATACAGAACTCCTGAAAACTGCATCTCGCTACATCCAAGAGACAGAGCTCCCGTAAGCTGCTTATTGTACCCTCATTGTAAAGTAAATGCACATTTAGCGTATGCCTATTTCCAGGATACAGAATTCCCATAAACTGCTTTTCCCCACACCCAGATACAGAACTCCGGTAAACTGTGTTCTCTACATCCAGGTTACAGAACTCCCATATGCTGCGTCTGCTACACTCAAGCTACAGAAATCCCATATAGAGCGTATATCTTCTCCCAGGCTTCAGAACTCTTGGAAACAGCTTCTTTCTACATGCAACCTACAGAATGCCTGGAAACTGCATCTCTCTACACCCAGGTAACAGAACTCCCGTAAGCCGCTTCTGCTATACTCAGCATACAGAAAACCCGCATATAGCGAATGCCTAATTCCAGGCTTCAGAATTCCCGTAAACAGCTCCTCTCTACACGAAAGATAGAGAACTGCTGCAAACTGTGTCTCCCTGCATCTAGTTAACAGAGCTACCCTAAGCTGTGTCTTCTACACTCACGATACGGAACACCCACATATTGCGAATGCCAAAGCCATGACACAGAAGTACTCTAAACTGCTTATTCCTATACCCCGATACAGAACTCTGGAATACTGCGTCTCTCTACCTCCAAGTTACAGAGCTCCCTTGAGGTTCGTCTGCTAAGCTCAGGCTACAGGAATCCCATATACAGCGTATGCCTTTTCCCATTCAACAGAACTCTTGGGAACTGATTCTCTCTACACCCAGGATACAGAACTCCTGAAAACTGCATCTCGCTACATCCAGGAGACAGAGCTCCCGTAAGCTGCTTATTGTACCCTCATTGTAAAGTAAATGCACATTTAGCGTATGCCTATTTCCAGGATACAGAATTCCCATAAACTGCTTTTCACCACACCCAGATACAGAACTCCGGTAAACTCTGTTCTCTACATCCAGGTTACAGAACTCCCTTAAGCTGCTTCTGCTACACTCAGCACTCTGAAAACCCGCATATAGCAAAAGCCTAATTCCAGGTTTCAGAATTCCAGTAAACAGCTCCTCTCTACACGAAAGATAGAGAACTGCTGCAAACTGTGTCTCCCTGCATCTAGTTAACAGAGCTACCCTAAGCTGTGTCTTCTACACTCAGGATACGGAACACCCACATATTGCGAATGCCAAAGCCATGACACAGAAGTACTGTAAACTGCTTATCCCTATACCCTGATACAGAACTCCAAAATACTGCGTCTCTCTAACTCCAGTTTACACAGCTCCCTTGAGGTTCGTCTGTTATGCTTAGGCTACTCGAATCCCATATACAGCATATGCCTTCTCCCAGGCTACAGAACTCCTGGAAACGCTTCTCTCTACACCCAGGATACAGAAATCCTGAAAACTGCATCTCGCTACATCCAAGAGACAGAGCTCCCGTAAGCTGCTTATTGTACCCTCATTGTAAAGTAAATGCACATTTAGCGTATGCCTTTTTCCAGGATACAGAATTCCCATAAACTGCTTTTCCCCACACCCAGATACAGAACTCCGGTAAACTGTGTTCTCTACATCCAGGTTACAGAACTCCCATATGCTGCGTCTGCTACACTCAAGCTACAGAAATCCCATATACAGCGTATGCCTTCTCCCAGGCTGCAGAACTCTTGGAAACAGCTTCTTTCTACATGCAACCTACAGAACTCCTGGAAACTGCATCTCTCTACACCCAGGTAACAGAAGGCCAGCAAGCTGCTTCTGCTATACTCAGCATACAGAAAACCCGCATATAGCGAATGCCTAATTCCAGGCTTCAGAATACCAGTAAACAGCTGCTCTCTACACGAAAGATAGAGAACTGCTGCAAACTGTGTCTCCCTGCATCTAGTTAACAGAGCTACCCTAAGCTGTGTCTCCTACACTCAGGATACAGAAAACCCGCATATTGCAAATGCGAAATCCATGACACAGAAGTAGGGTAAACTGCTTATCCCTATACCCCGATACAGAACTCTGAAATACTGCGTCTCTCTACCTCCAGTTTACACAGCTCCCTTTAGGTTCGTCTGTTACGCTTAGGCTACTCGAATCCCATATACAGCATATGCCTTCTCCCAGGCTACAGAACTCCTGGAAACGCTTCTCTCTACACCCAGGATACAGAACTCCTGAAAACTGCATCTCGCTACATCCAAGAGACAGAGCTCCCGTAAGCTGCTTATTGTACCCTCATTGTAAAGTAAATGCACATTTAGCGTATGCCTATTTCCAGGATACAGAATTCCCATAAACTGCTTTTCCCCACACCCAGATACAGAACTCCGGTAAACTGTGTTCTCTACATCCAGGTTACAGAACTCCCATATGCTGCGTCTGCTACACTCAAGCTACAGAAATCCCATATAGAGCGTATATCTTCTCCCAGGCTTCAGAACTCTTGGAAACAGCTTCTTTCTACATGCAACCTACAGAATGCCTGGAAACTGCATCTCTCTACACCCAGGTAACAGAACTCCCGTAAGCCGCTTCTGCTATACTCAGCATACAGAAAACCCGCATATAGCGAATGCCTAATTCCAGGCTTCAGAATTCCCGTAAACAGCTCCTCTCTACACGAAAGATAGAGAACTGCTGCAAACTGTGTCTCCCTGCATCTAGTTAACAGAGCTACCCTAAGCTGTGTCTTCTACACTCACGATACGGAACACCCACATATTGCGAATGCCAAAGCCATGACACAGAAGTACTCTAAACTGCTTATTCCTATACCCCGATACAGAACTCTGGAATACTGCGTCTCTCTACCTCCAAGTTACAGAGCTCCCTTGAGGTTCGTCTGCTAAGCTCAGGCTACAGGAATCCCATATACAGCGTATGCCTTTTCCCATTCAACAGAACTCTTGGGAACTGATTCTCTCTACACCCAGGATACAGAACTCCTGAAAACTGCATCTCGCTACATCCAGGAGACAGAGCTCCCGTAAGCTGCTTATTGTACCCTCATTGTAAAGTAAATGCACATTTAGCGTATGCCTATTTCCAGGATACAGAATTCCCATAAACTGCTTTTCACCACACCCAGATACAGAACTCCGGTAAACTCTGTTCTCTACATCCAGGTTACAGAACTCCCTTAAGCTGCTTCTGCTACACTCAGCACTCTGAAAACCCGCATATAGCAAAAGCCTAATTCCAGGTTTCAGAATTCCAGTAAACAGCTCCTCTCTACACGAAAGATAGAGAACTGCTGCAAACTGTGTCTCCCTGCATCTAGTTAACAGAGCTACCCTAAGCTGTGTCTTCTACACTCAGGATACGGAACACCCACATATTGCGAATGCCAAAGCCATGACACAGAACTACTGTAAACTGCTTATCCCTATACCCTGATACAGAACTCCAAAATACTGCGTCTCTCTAACTCCAGTTTACACAGCTCCCTTGAGGTTCGTCTGTTATGCTTAGGCTACTCGAATCCCATATACAGCATATGCCTTCTCCCAGGCTACAGAACTCCTGGAAACGCTTCTCTCTACACCCAGGATACAGAAATCCTGAAAACTGCATCTCGCTACATCCAAGAGACAGAGCTCCCGTAAGCTGCTTATTGTACCCTCATTGTAAAGTAAATGCACATTTAGCGTATGCCTTTTTCCAGGATACAGAATTCCCATAAACTGCTTTTCCCCATACCCAGATACAGAACTCCGGTAAACTGTGTTCTCTACATCCAGGTTACAGAACTCCCATATGCTGCGTCTGCTACACTCAAGCTACAGAAATCCCATATACAGCGTATGCCTTCTCCCAGGCTGCAGAACTCTTGGAAACAGCTTCTTTCTACATGCAACCTACAGAACTCCTGGAAACTGCATCTCTCTACACCCAGGTAACAGAAGGCCAGCAAGCTGCTTCTGCTATACTCAGCATACAGAAAACCCGCATATAGCGAATGCCTAATTCCAGGCTTCAGAATACCAGTAAACAGCTGCTCTCTACACGAAAGATAGAGAACTGCTGCAAACTGTGTCTCCCTGCATCTAGTTAACAGAGCTACCCTAAGCTGTGTCTCCTACACTCAGGATACAGAAAACCCGCATATTGCGAATGCGAAATCCATGACACAGAAGTAGGGTAAACTGCTTATCCCTATACCCCGATACAGAACTCTGAAATACTGCGTCTCTCTACCTCCAGTTTACACAGCTCCCTTTAGGTTCGTCTGTTACGCTTAGGCTACTCGAATCCCATATACAGCATATGCCTTCTCCCAGGCTACAGAACTCCTGGAAACGCTTCTCTCTACACCCAGGATACAGAACTCCTGAAAACTGCATCTCGCTACATCCAAGAGACAGAGCTCCCGTAAGCTGCTTATTGTACCCTCATTGTAAAGTAAATGCACATTTAGCGTATGCCTATTTCCAGGATACAGAATTCCCATAAACTGCTTTTCCCCACACCCAGATACAGAACTCCGGTAAACTGTGTTCTCTACATCCAGGTTACAGAACTCCCATATGCTGCGTCTGCTACACTCAAGCTACAGAAATCCCATATAGAGCGTATATCTTCTCCCAGGCTTCAGAACTCTTGGAAACAGCTTCTTTCTACATGCAACCTACAGAATGCCTGGAAACTGCATCTCTCTACACCCAGGTAACAGAACTCCCGTAAGCCGCTTCTGCTATACTCAGCATACAGAAAACCCGCATATAGCGAATGCCTAATTCCAGGCTTCAGAATTCCAGTAAACAGCTCCTCTCTACACGAAAGATAGAGAACTGCTGCAAACTGTGTCTCCCTGCATCTAGTTAACAGAGCTACCCTAAGCTGTGTCTCCTACACTCAGGATACAGAAAACCCGCATATTGCGAATGCCAAGTCCATGACACAGAAGTAGGGTAAACTGCTTATCCTTATACCCCGATACAGAACTCCGAAATACTGCGTCTCTCTACCTCCAGTTTACACAGCTCCCTTGAGGTTCGTCTGTTACGCTTAGGCTACTCGAATCCCATATACAGCATATGCCTTCTCCCAGGCTACAGAACTCCTGGAAACGCTTCTCTCTACACCCAGGATACAGAACTCCTGAAAACTGCATCTCGCTACATCCAAGAGACAGAGCTCCCGTAAGCTGCTTATTGTACCCTCATTGTAAAGTAAAAGCACATTTAGCGTATGCCTATTTCCAGGATACAGAATTCCCATAAACTGCTTTTCCCCACACCCAGATACAGAACTCCGGTAAACTGTGTTCTCTACATCCAGGTTACAGAACTCCCATATGCTGCGTCTGCTACACTCAAGCTACAGAAATCCCATATAGAGCGTATATCTTCTCCCAGGCTTCAGAACTCTTGGAAACAGCTTCTTTCTACATGCAACCTACAGAATGCCTGGAAACTGCATCTCTCTACACCCAGGTAACAGAACTCCCGTAAGCCGCTTCTGCTATACTCAGCATACAGAAAACCCGCATATAGCGAATGCCTAATTCCAGGCTTCAGAATACCAGTAAACAGCTGCTCTCTACACGAAAGATAGAGAACTGCTGCAAACTGTGTCTCCCTGCATCTAGTTAACAGAGCTACCCTAAGCTGTGTCTCCTACACTCAGGATACAGAAAACCCGCATATTGCGAATGCGAAATCCATGACACAGAAGTAGGGTAAACTGCTTATCCTTATACCCCGATACAGAACTCCGAAATACTGCGTCTCTCTAGCTCCAGTTTACACAGCTCCCTTGAGGTTCATCTGTTACGCTTAGGCTACTCGAATCCCATATACAGCATATGCCTTCTCCCAGGCTACAGAACCCCTGGAAACGCTTCTCTCTACACCCAGGATACAGAACTCCTGAAAACTGCATCTCGCTACATCCAGGAGACAGAGCTCCCGTAAGCTGCTTATTGTACCCTCATTGTAAAGTAAATGCACATTTAGCGTATGCCTATTTCCAGGATACAGAATTCCCATAAACTGCTTTTCCCCACACCCAGATACAGAACTCCGGTAAACTGTGTTCTCTACATCCAGGTTACAGAACTCCCTTAAGCTGCTTCTGCTACACTCAGCACTCAGAAAACCCGCATATAGCAAAAGCCTAATTCCAGGTTTCAGAATTCCAGTAAACAGCTCCTCTCTACACGAAAGATAGAGAACTGCTGCAAACTGTGTCTCCCTGCATCTAGTTAACAGAGCTACCCTAAGCTGTGTCTTCTACACTCACGATACGGAACACCCACATATTGCGAATGCCAAAGCCATGACACAGAAGTACTGTAAACTGCTTATCCCTATACCCTGATACAGAACTCCAAAATACTGCGTCTCTCTACCTCCAGTTTACACAGCTCCCTTGAGGTTCGTCTGTTACGCTTAGGCTACTCGAATCCCATATACAGCATATGCCTTCTCCCAGGCTACAGAACTCCTGGAAACGCTTCTCTCTACACCCAGGATACAGAACTCCTGAAAACTGCATCTCGCTACATCCAAGAGACAGAGCTCCCGTAAGCTGCTTATTGTACCCTCATTGTAAAGTAAATGCACATTTAGCGTATGCCTATTTCCAGGATACAGAATTCCCATAAACTGCTTTTCCCCACACCCAGATACAGAACTCCGGTAAACTGTGTTCTCTACATCCAGGTTACAGAATTCCCATATGCTGCGTCTGCTACACTCAAGCTACAGAAATCCCATATACAGCGTATGCCTTCTCCCAGGCTGCAGAACTCTTGGAAACAGCTTCTTTCTACATGCAACCTACAGAACTCCTGGAAACTGCATCTCTCTACACCCAGGTAACAGAACTCCCGTAAGCCGCTTCTGCTATACTCAGCATACAGAAAACCCGCATATAGCGAATGCCTAATTCCAGGCTTCAGAATACCAGTAAACAGCTGCTCTCTACACGAAAGATAGAGAACTGCTACAAACTGTGTCTCCCTGCATCTAGTTAACAGAGCTACCCTAAGCTGTGTCTCCTACACTCAGGATACAGAAAACCCGCATATTGCGAATGCCAAGTCCATGACACAGAAGTAGGGTAAACTGCTTATCCTTATACCCCGATACAGAACTCCGAAATACTGCGTCTCTCTACCTCCAGTTTACACAGCTCCCTTGAGGTTCGTCTGTTACGCTTAGGCTACTCGAATCCCATATACAGCATATGCCTTCTCCCAGGCTACAGAACTCCTGGAAACGCTTCTCTCTACACCCAGGATACAGAACTCCTGAAAACTGCATCTCGCTACATCCAAGAGACAGAGCTCCCGTAAGCTGCTTATTGTACCCTCATTGTAAAGTAAATGCACATTTAGCGTATGCCTATTTCCAGGATACAGAATTCCCATAAACTGCTTTACCCCACACCCAGATACAGAACTCCGGTAAACTGTGTTCTCTACATCCAGGTTACAGAACTCCCATATGCTGCGTCTGCTACACTCAAGCTACAGAAATCCCATATAGAGCGTATATCTTCTCCCAGGCTTCAGAACTCTTGGAAACAGCTTCTTTCTACATGCAACCTACAGAATGCCTGGAAACTGCATCTCTCTACACCCAGGTAACAGAACTCCCGTAAGCCGCTTCTGCTATACTCAGCATACAGAAAACCCGCATATAGCGAATGCCTAATTCCAGGCTTCAGAATACCAGTAAACAGCTGCTCTCTACACGAACGATAGAGAACTGCTGCAAACTGTGTCTCCCTGCATCTAGTTAACAGAGCTACCCTAAGCTGTGTCTCCTACACTCAGGATACAGAAAACCCGCATATTGCGAATGCGAAATCCATGACACAGAAGTAGGGTAAACTGCTTATCCTTATACCCCGATACAGAACTCCGAAATACTGCGTCTCTCTACCTCCAGTTTACACAGCTCCCTTGAGGTTCGTCTGTTACGCTTAGGCTACTCGAATCCCATATACAGCATATGCCTTCTCCCAGGCTACAGAACTCCTGGAAACGCTTCTCTCTACACCCAGGATACAGAACTCCTGAAAACTGCATCTCGCTACATCCAAGAGACAGAGCTCCCGTAAGCTGCTTATTGTACCCTCATTGTAAAGTAAATGCACATTTAGCGTATGCCTATTTCCAGGATACAGAATTCCCATAAACTGCTTTTCCCCACACCCAGATACAGAACTCCGGTAAACTGTGTTCTCTACATCCAGGTTACAGAACTCCCATATGCTGCGTCTGCTACACTCAAGCTACAGAAATCCCATATAGAGCGTATATCTTCTCCCAGGCTTCAGAACTCTTGGAAACAGCTTCTTTCTACATGCAACCTACAGAATGCCTGGAAACTGCATCTCTCTACACCCAGGTAACAGAACTCCCGTAAGCCGCTTCTGCTATACTCAGCATACAGAAAACCCGCATATAGCGAATGCCTAATTCCAGGCTTCAGAATACCAGTAAACAGCTGCTCTCTACACGAAAGATAGAGAACTGCTGCAAACTGTGTCTCCCTGCATCTAGTTAACAGAGCTACCCTAAGCTGTGTCTCCTACACTCAGGATACAGAAAACCCGCATATTGCGAATGCGAAATCCATGACACAGAAGTAGGGTAAACTGCTTATCCTTATACCCCGATACAGAACTCCGAAATACTGCGTCTCTCTACCTCCAGTTTACACAGCTCCCTTGAGGTTCATCTGTTACGCTTAGGCTACTCGAATCCCATATACAGCATATGCCTTCTCCCAGGCTACAGAACTCCTGGAAACGCTTCTCTCTACACCCAGGATACAGAACTCCTGAAAACTGCATCTCGCTACATCCAGGAGACAGAGCTCCCGTAAGCTGCTTATTGTACCCTCATTGTAAAGTAAATGCACATTTAGCGTATGCCTATTTCCAGGATACAGAATTCCCATAAACTGCTTTTCCCCACACCCAGATACAGAACTCCGGTAAACTCTGTTCTCTACATCCAGGTTACAGAACTCCCTTAAGCTGCTTCTGCTACACTCAGCACTCAGAAAACCCGCATATAGCAAAAGCCTAATTCCAGGTTTCAGAATTCCAGTAAACAGCTCCTCTCTACACGAAAGATAGAGAACTGCTGCAAACTGTGTCTCCCTGCATCTAGTTAACAGAGCTACCCTAAGCTGTGTCTTCTACACTCACGATATGGAACACCCACATATTGTGAATGCCAAAGCCATGACACAGAAGTACTGTAAACTGCTTATCCCTATACCCTGATACAGAACTCCAAAATACTGCGTCTCTCTACCTCCAGTTTACACAGCTCCCTTGAGGTTCGTCTGTTACGCTTAGGCTACTCGAATCCCATATACAGCATATGCCTTCTCCCAGGCTACAGAACTCCTGGAAACGCTTCTCTCTACACCCAGGATACAGAACTCCTGAAAACTGCATCTCGCTACATCCAAGAGACAGAGCTCCCGTAAGCTGCTTATTGTACCCTCATTGTAAAGTAAATGCACATTTAGCGTATGCCTATTTCCAGGATACAGAATTCCCATAAACTGCTTTTCCCCACACCCAGATACAGAACTCCGGTAAACTGTGTTCTCTACATCCAGGTTACAGAACTCCCATATGCTGCGTCTGCTACACTCAAGCTACAGAAATCCCATATACAGCGTATGCCTTCTCCCAGGCTGCAGAACTCTTGGAAACAGCTTCTTTCTACATGCAACCTACAGAATGCCTGGAAACTGCATCTCTCTACACCCAGGTAACAGAACTCCCGTAAGCCGCTTCTGCTATACTCAGCATACAGAAAACCCGCATATAGCGAATGCCTAATTCCAGGCTTCAGAATACCAGTAAACAGCTGCTCTCTACACGAAAGATAGAGAACTGCTACAAACTGTGTCTCCCTGCATCTAGTTAACAGAGCTACCCTAAGCTGTGTCTTCTACACTCACGATACGGAACACCCACATATTGCGAATGCCAAAGCCATGACACAGAAGTACTGTAAACTGCTTATTCCTATACCCCGATACAGAACTCTGGAATACTGTGTCTCTCTACCTCCAAGTTACAGAGCTCCCTTGAGGTTCGTCTGCTACGCTCAGGCTACAGGAATCCCATATACAGCGTATGCCTTTTCCCATTCAACAGAACTCTTGGGAACTGATTCTCTCTACACCCAGGATACAGAAATCCTGAAAACTGCATCTCGCTACATGCAGGAGACAGAGCTCCCATAAGCTGCTTATTATACCCTCAGGGTACAGTAAACACACATTTAGCGTATGCCAATTTCCAGGATACAGAATTCCCATAAACTGCTTTTCCCCACACCCAGATACAGAACTCCGGTAAACTCTGTTCTCTACATCCAGGTTACAGAACTCCCATATGCTGCATCTGCTACATTCAAGCTACAGAAATCCCATATACAGCGTATGCCTTCTCCCAGGCTGCAGAACTCTTGGAAACAGCTTCTTTCTACATGCAACCTACAGAACTCCTGGAAACTGCATCTCTCTACACCCAGGTAACAGAACTCCCGTAAGCCGCTTCTGCTATACTCAGCATACAGAAAACCCGCATATAGCGAATGCCTAATTCCAGGCTTCAGAATTCCAGTAAACAGCTCCTCTCTACACGAAAGATAGAGAACTGCTGCAAACTGTGTCTCCCTGCATCTAGTTAACAGAGCTACCCTAAGCTGTGTCTCCTACACTCAGGATACAGAAAACCCGCATATTGCGAATGTGAAATCCATGACACAGAAGTAGGGTAAACTGCTTATCCTTATACCCCGATACAGAACTCCGAAATACTGCGTCTCTCTACCTCCAGTTTACACAGCTCCCTTGAGGTTCGTCTGTTACGCTTAGGCTACTCGAATCCCATATACAGCATATGCCTTCTCCCAGGCTACAGAACTCCTGGAAACGCTTCTCTCTACACCCAGGATACAGAACTCCTGAAAACTGCATCTCGCTACATCCAAGAGACAGAGCTCCCGTAAGCTGCTTATTGTACCCTCATTGTAAAGTAAATGCACATTTAGTGTATGCCTATTTCCAGGATACAGAATTCCCATAAACTGCTTTTCCCCACACCCAGATACAGAACTCCGGTAAACTGTGTTCTCTACATCCAGGTTACAGAACTCCCATATGCTGCGTCTGCTACACTCAAGCTACAGAAATCCCATATAGAGCGTATATCTTCTCCCAGGCTTCAGAACTCTTGGAAACAGCTTCTTTCTACATGCAACCTACAGAATGCCTGGAAACTGCATCTCTCTACACCCAGGTAACAGAACTCCCGTAAGCCGCTTCTGCTATACTCAGCATACAGAAAACCCGCATATAGCGAATGCCTAATTCCAGGCTTCAGAATTCCAGTAAACAGCTCCTCTCTACACGAACGATAGAGAACTGCTGCAAACTGTGTCTCCCTGCATCTAGTTAACAGAGCTACCCTAAGCTGTGTCTCCTACACTCAGGATACAGAAAACCCGCATATTGCGAATGCGAAATCCATGACACAGAAGTAGGGTAAAATGCTTATCCTTATACCCCGATACAGAACTCCGAAATACTGCGTCTCTCTACCTCCAGTTTACACAGCTCCCTTGAGGTTCGTCTGTTACGCTTAGGCTACTCGAATCCCATATACAGCATATGCCTTCTCCCAGGCTACAGAACTCCTGGAAACGCTTCTCTCTACACCCAGGATACAGAACTCCTGAAAACTGCATCTCGCTACATCCAAGAGACAGAGCTCCCGTAAGCTGCTTATTGTACCCTCATTGTAAAGTAAATGCACATTTAGCGTATGCCTATTTCCAGGATACAGAATTCCCATAAACTGCTTTTCCCCACACCCAGATACAGAACTCCGGTAAACTCTGTTCTCTACATCCAGGTTACAGAACTCCCTTAAGCTGCTTCTGCTACACTCAGCACTCAGAAAACCCTCATATAGCAAAAGCCTAATTCCAGGCTTCAGAATTCCAGTAAACAGCTCCTCTGTACACGAAAGATAGAGAACTGCTGCAAACTGTGTCTCCCTGCATCTAGTTAACAGAGCTACCCTAAGCTGTGTCTTCTACACTCACGATACGGAACACCCACATATTGCGAATGCCAAAGCCATGACACAGAAGTACTGTAAACTGCTTATCCCTATACCCTGATACAGAACTCCAAAATACTGCGTCTCTCTACCTCCAGTTTACACAGCTCCTTTGAGGTTCGTCTGTTACGCTTAGGCTACTCGAATCCCATATACAGCATATGCCTTCTCCCAGGCTACAGAACTCCTGGAAACGCTTCTCTCTACACCCAGGATACAGAACTCCTGAAAACTGCATCTCGCTACATCCAAGAGACAGAGCTCCCGTAAGCTGCTTATTGTACCCTCATTGTAAAGTAAATGCACATTTAGCGTATGCCTATTTCCAGGATACAGAATTCCCATAAACTGCTTTTCCCCACACCCAGATACAGAACTCCGGTAAACTGTGTTCTCTACATCCAGGTTACAGAACTCCCATATGCTGCGTCTGCTACACTCAAGCTACAGAAATCCCATATAGAGCGTATATCTTCTCCCAGGCTTCAGAATTCCAGTAAACAGCTCCTCTCTACACGTAAGATAGAGAACTGCTGCAAACTGTGTCTCCCTGCATCTAGTTAACAGAGCTACCCTAAGCTGTGTCTTCTACACTCACGATACGGAACACCCACATATTGCGAATGCCAAAGCCATGACACAGAAGTACTGTAAACTGCTTATTCCTATACCCCGATACAGAACTCTGGAATACTGCGTCTCTCTACCTCCAAGTTACAGAGCTCCCTTGAGGTTCGTCTGCTACGCTCAGGCTACAGGAATCCCATATACAGCGTATGCCTTTTCCCATTCAACAGAACTCTTGGGAACTGATTCTCTCTACACCCAGGATACAGAAATCCTGAAAACTGCATCTCCCTACATGCAGGAGACAGAGCTCCCATAAGCTGCTTATTATACTCTCAGGGTACAGTAAACACACATTTAGCGTATGCCTATTTCCAGGATACAGAATTCCCATAAACTGCTTTTCCCCACACCCAGATACAGAACTCCGGTAAACTGTGTTCTCTACATCCAGGTTACAGAACTCCCATATGCTGCGTCTGCTACACTCAAGCTACAGAAATCCCATATACAGCGTATGCCTTCTCCCAGGCTGCAGAACTCTTGGAAACAGCTTCTTTCTACATGCAACCTACAGAACTCCTGGAAACTGCATCTCTCTACACCCAGGTAACAGAACTCCCGTAAGCCGCTTCTGCTATACTCAGCATACAGAAAACCCGCATATAGCGAATGCCTAATTCCAGGCTTCAGAATACCAGTAAACAGCTGCTCTCTACACGAAAGATAGAGAACTGCTACAAACTGTGTCTCCCTGCATCTAGTTAACAGAGCTACCCTAAGCTGTGTCTCCTACACTCAGGATACAGAAAACCCGCATATTGCGAATGCCAAGTCCATGACACAGAAGTAGGGTAAACTGCTTATCCTTATACCCCGATACAGAACTCCGAAATACTGCGTCTCTCTACCTCCAGTTTACACAGCTCCCTTGAGGTTCGTCTGTTACGCTTAGGCTACTCGAATCCCATATACAGCATATGCCTTCTCCCAGGCTACAGAACTCCTGGAAACGCTTCTCTCTACACCCAGGATACAGAACTCCTGAAAACTGCATCTCGCTACATCCAAGAGACAGAGCTCCCGTAAGCTGCTTATTGTACCCTCATTGTAAAGTAAATGCACATTTAGCGTATGCCTATTTCCAGGATACAGAATTCCCATAAACTGCTTTTCCCCACACCCAGATACAGAACTCCGGTAAACTGTGTTCTCTACATCCAGGTTACAGAACTCCCATATGCTGCGTCTGCTACACTCAAGCTACAGAAATCCCATATAGAGCGTATATCTTCTCCCAGGCTTCAGAACTCTTGGAAACAGCTTCTTTCTACATGCAACCTACAGAATGCCTGGAAACTGCATCTCTCTACACCCAGGTAACAGAACTCCCGTAAGCCGCTTCTGCTATACTCAGCATACAGAAAACCCGCATATAGCGAATGCCTAATTCCAGGCTTCAGAATACCAGTAAACAGCTGCTCTCTACACGAAAGATAGAGAACTGCTGCAAACTGTGTCTCCCTGCATCTAGTTAACAGAGCTACCCTAAGCTGTGTCTCCTACACTCAGGATACAGAAAACCCGCATATTGCGAATGCGAAATCCATGACACAGAAGTAGGGTAAACTGCTTATCCTTATACCCCGATACAGAACTCCGAAATACTGCGTCTCTCTACCTCCAGTTTACACAGCTCCCTTGAGGTTCATCTGTTACGCTTAGGCTACTCGAATCCCATATACAGCATATGCCTTCTCCCAGGCTACAGAACTCCTGGAAACGCTTCTCTCTACACCCAGGATACAGAACTCCTGAAAACTGCATCTCGCTACATCCAGGAGACAGAGCTCCCGTAAGCTGCTTATTGTACCCTCATTGTAAAGTAAATGCACATTTAGCGTATGCCTATTTCCAGGATACAGAATTCCCATAAACTGCTTTTCCCCACACCCAGATACAGAACTCCGGTAAACTCTGTTCTCTACATCCAGGTTACAGAACTCCCTTAAGCTGCTTCTGCTACACTCAGCACTCAGAAAACCCGCATATAGCAAAAGCCTAATTCCAGGTTTCAGAATTCCAGTAAACAGCTCCTCTCTACACGAAAGATAGAGAACTGCTGCAAACTGTGTCTCCCTGCATCTAGTTAACAGAGCTACCCTAAGCTGTGTCTTCTACACTCACGATATGGAACACCCACATATTGCGAATGCCAAAGCCATGACACAGAAGTACTGTAAACTGCTTATCCCTATACCCTGATACAGAACTCCAAAATACTGCGTCTCTCTACCTCCAGTTTACACAGCTCCCTTGAGGTTCGTCTGTTACGCTTAGGCTACTCGAATCCCATATACAGCATATGCCTTCTCCCAGGCTACAGAACTCCTGGAAACGCTTCTCTCTACACCCAGGATACAGAACTCCTGAAAACTGCATCTCGCTACATCCAAGAGACAGAGCTCCCGTAAGCTGCTTATTGTACCCTCATTGTAAAGTAAATGCACATTTAGCGTATGCCTATTTCCAGGATACAGAATTCCCATAAACTGCTTTTCCCCACACCCAGATACAGAACTCCGGTAAACTGTGTTCTCTACATCCAGGTTACAGAACTCCCATATGCTGCGTCTGCTACACTCAAGCTACAGAAATCCCATATACAGCGTATGCCTTCTCCCAGGCTGCAGAACTCTTGGAAACAGCTTCTTTCTACATGCAACCTACAGAATGCCTGGAAACTGCATCTCTCTACACCCAGGTAACAGAACTCCCGTAAGCCGCTTCTGCTATACTCAGCATACAGAAAACCCGCATATAGCGAATGCCTAATTCCAGGCTTCAGAATACCAGTAAACAGCTGCTCTCTACACGAAAGATAGAGAACTGCTACAAACTGTGTCTCCCTGCATCTAGTTAACAGAGCTACCCTAAGCTGTGTCTCCTACACTCAGGATACAGAAAACCCGCATATTGCGAATGCCAAGTCCATGACACAGAAGTAGGGTAAACTGCTTATCCTTATACCCCGATACAGAACTCCGAAATACTGCGTCTCTCTACCTCCAGTTTACACAGCTCCCTTGAGGTTCGTCTGTTACGCTTAGGCTACTCGAATCCCATATACAGCATATGCCTTCTCCCAGGCTACAGAACTCCTGGAAACGCTTCTCTCTACACCCAGGATACAGAACTCCTGAAAACTGCATCTCGCTACATCCAAGAGACAGAGCTCCCGTAAGCTGCTTATTGTACCCTCATTGTAAAGTAAATGCACATTTAGCGTATGCCTATTTCCAGGATACAGAATTCCCATAAACTGCTTTTCCCCACACCCAGATACAGAACTCCGGTAAACTGTGTTCTCTACATCCAGGTTACAGAACTCCCATATGCTGCGTCTGCTACACTCAAGCTACAGAAATCCCATATAGAGCGTATATCTTCTCCCAGGCTTCAGAACTCTTGGAAACAGCTTCTTTCTACATGCAACCTACAGAATGCCTGGAAACTGCATCTCTCTACACCCAGGTAACAGAACTCCCGTAAGCCGCTTCTGCTATACTCAGCATACAGAAATCCCGCATATAGCGAATGCCTAATTCCAGGCTTCAGAATACCAGTAAACAGCTGCTCTCTACACGAAAGATAGAGAACTGCTGCAAACTGTGTCTCCCTGCATCTAGTTAACAGAGCTACCCTAAGCTGTGTCTCCTACACTCAGGATACAGAAAACCCGCATATTGCGAATGCCAAGTCCATGACACAGAAGTAGGGTAAACTGCTTATCCCTATACCCCAATACAGAACTCCGAAATACTGCGTCTCTCTACCTCCAGTTTACACAGCTCCCTTGAGGTTCGTCTGTTACGCTTAGGCTACTCGAATCCCATATACAGCATATGCCTTCTCCCAGGCTACAGAACTCCTGGAAACGCTTCTCTCTACACCCAGGATACAGAACTCCTGAAAACTGCATCTCGCTACATCCAAGAGACAGAGCTCCCGTAAGCTGCTTATTGTACCCTCATTGTAAAGTAAATGCACATTTAGCGTATGCCTATTTCCAGGATACAGAATTCCCATAAACTGCTTTTCCCCACACCCAGATACAGAACTCCGGTAAACTGTGTTCTCTACATCCAGGTTACAGAACTCCCATATGCTGCGTCTGCTACACTCAAGCTACAGAAATCCCATATAGAGCGTATATCTTCTCCCAGGCTTCAGAACTCTTGGAAACAGCTTCTTTCTACATGCAACCTACAGAATGCCTGGAAACTGCATCTCTCTACACCCAGGTAACAGAACTCCCGTAAGCCGCTTCTGCTATACTCAGCATACAGAAAACCCGCATATAGCGAATGCCTAATTCCAGGCTTCAGAATACCAGTAAACAGCTGCTCTCTACACGAAAGATAGAGAACTGCTGCAAACTGTGTCTCCCTGCATCTAGTTAACAGAGCTACCCTAAGCTGTGTCTCCTACACTCAGGATACAGAAAACCCGCATATTGTGAATGCCAAGTCCATGACACAGAAGTAGGGTAAACTGCTTATCCCTATACCCCGATACAGAACTCTGGAATACTGCGTCTCTCTACCTCCAAGTTGCAGAGCTCCCTTGAGGTTCGTCTGCTAAGCTCAGGCTACAGGAATCCCATATACAGCGTATGCCTTTTCCCATTCAACAGAACTCTTGGGAACTGATTCTCTCTACACCCAGGATACAGAAATCCTGAAAACTGCATCTCGCTACATGCAGGAGACAGAGCTCCCATAAGCTGCTTATTATACCCTCAGGGTACAGTAAACACACATTTAGCGTATGCCAATTTCCAGGATACAGAATTCCCATAAACTGCTTTTCCCCACACCCAGATACAGAACTCCGGTAAACTGTGTTCTCTACATCCAAGTTACAGAACTCCCATATGCTGCGTCTGCTACATTCAAGCTACAGAAATCCCATATACAGCGTATGCCTTCTCCCAGGCTGCAGAACTCTTGGAAACAGCTTCTTTCTACATGCAACCTACAGAACTCCTGGAAACTGCATCTCTCTACACCCAGGTAACAGAACTCCCGTAAGCCGCTTCTGCTATACTCAGCATACAGAAAACCCGCATATAGCGAATGCCTAATTCCAGGCTTCAGAATACCAGTAAACAGCTCCTCTCTACACGAAAGATAGAGAACTGCTGCAAACTGTGTCTCCCTGCATCTAGTTAACAGAGCTACCCTAAGCTGTGTCTCCTACACTCAGGATACAGAAAACCCGCATATTGCGAATGCGAAATCCATGACACAGAAGTAGGGTAAACTGCTTATCCTTATACCCCGATAGAGAACTCCGAAATACTGCGTCTCTCTAACTCCAGTTTACACAGCTCCCTTGAGGTTCGTCTGTTACGCTTAGGCTACTCGAATCCCATATACAGCATATGCCTTCTCCCAGGCTACAGAACTCCTGGAAACGCTTCTCTCTACACCCAGGATACAGAACTCCTGAAAACTGCATCTCGCTACATCCAAGAGACAGAGCTCCCGTAAGCTGCTTATTGTACCCTCATTGTAAAGTAAATGCACATTTAGCGTATGCCTATTTCCAAGATACAGAATTCCCATAAACTGCTTTTCCCCACACCCAGATACAGAACTCCGGTAAACTCTGTTCTCTACATCCAGGTTACAGAACTCCCATATGCTGCGTCTGCTACACTCAAGCTACAGAAATCCCATATAGAGCGTATATCTTCTCCCAGGCTTCAGAACTCTTGGAAACAGCTTCTTTCTACATGCAACCTACAGAATGCCTGGAAACTGCATCTCTCTACACCCAGGTAACAGAACTCCCGTAAGCCGCTTCTGCTATACTCAGCATACAGAAAACCCGCATATAGCGAATGCCTAATTCCAGGCTTCAGAATACCAGTAAACAGCTGCTCTCTACACGAAAGATAGAGAACTGCTGCAAACTGTGTCTCCCTGCATCTAGTTAACAGAGCTACCCTAAGCTGTGTCTCCTACACTCAGGATACAGAAAACCCGCATATTGCGAATGCGAAATCCATGACACAGAAGTAGGGTAAACTGCTTATCCTTATACCCCGATACAGAACTCCGAAATACTGCGTCTCTCTACCTCCAGTTTACACAGCTCCCTTGAGGTTCGTCTGTTACGCTTAGGCTACTCGAATCCCATATACAGCATATGCCTTCTCCCAGGCTACAGAACTCCTGGAAACGCTTCTCTCTACACCCAGGATACAGACCTCCTGAAAACTGCATCTCGCTACATCCAAGAGACAGAGCTCCCGTAAGCTGCTTATTGTACCCTCATTGTAAAGTAAATGCACATTTAGCGTATGCCTATTTCCAGGATACAGAATTCCCATAAACTGCTTTTCCCCACACCCAGATACAGAACTCCGGTAAACTGTGTTCTCTACATCCAGGTTACAGAACTCCCATATGCTGCGTCTGCTACACTCAAGCTACAGAAATCCCATATAGAGCGTATATCTTCTCCCAGGCTTCAGAACTCTTGGAAACAGCTTCTTTCTACATGCAACCTACAGAATGCCTGGAAACTGCATCTCTCTACACCCAGGTAACAGAACTCCCGTAAGCCGCTTCTGCTATACTCAGCATACAGAAAACCCGCATATAGCGAATGCCTAATTCCAGGCTTCAGAATACCAGTAAACAGCTGCTCTCTACACGAAAGATAGAGAACTGCTGCAAACTGTGTCTCCCTGCATCTAGTTAACAGAGCTACCCTAAGCTGTGTCTCCTACACTCAGGATACAGAAAACCCGCATATTGCGAATGCCAAGTCCATGACACAGAAGTAGGGTAAACTGCTTATCCCTATACCCCGATACAGAACTCCAAAATACTGCGTCTCTCTACCTCCAGTTTACACAGCTCCCTTGAGGTTCGTCTGTTACGCTTAGGCTACTCGAATCCCATATACAGCATATGCCTTCTCCCAGGCTACAGAACTGCTGGAAACGCTTCTCTCTACACCCAGGATACAGAACTCCTGAAAACTGCATCTCGCTACATCCAAGAGACAGAGCTCCCGTAAGCTGCTTATTGTACCCTCATTGTAAAGTAAATGCACATTTAGCGTATGCCTATTTCCAGGATACAGAATTCCCATAAACTGCTTTTCCCCACACCCAGATACAGAACTCCGGTAAACTGTGTTCTCTACATCCAGGTTACAGAACTCCCATATGCTGCGTCTCCTACACTCAAGCTACAGAAATCCCATATAGAGCGTATATCTTCTCCCAGGCTTCAGAACTCTTGGAAACAGCTTCTTTCTACATGCAACCTACAGAATGCCTGGAAACTGCATCTCTCTACACCCAGGTAACAGAACTCCCGTAAGCCGCTTCTGCTATACTCAGCATACAGAAAACCCGCATATAGCGAATGCCTAATTCCAGGCTTCAGAATTCCCGTAAACAGCTCCTCTCTACACGAAAGATAGAGAACTGCTGCAAACTGTGTCTCCCTGCATCTAGTTAACGGAGCTACCCTAAGCTGTGTCTTCTACACTCACGATACGGAACACCCACATATTGCGAATGCCAAAGCCATGACACAGAAATACTGTAAACTGCTTATTGCTATACCCCGATACAGAACTCTGGAATACTGCGTCTCTCTACCTCCAAGTTACAGAGCTCCCTTGAGGTTCGTCTGCTACGCTCAGGCTACAGGAATCCCATATACAGCGTATGCCTTTTCCCATTCAACAGAACTCTTGGGAACTGATTCTCTCTACACCCAGGATACAGAAATCCTGAAAACTGCATCTCGCTACATGCAGGAGACAGAGCTCCCATAAGCTGCTTATTGTACCCTCAGGGTACAGTAAACACACATTTAGCGTATGCCTATTTCCAGGATACAGAATTCCCATAAACTGCTTTTCCCCACACCCAGATACAGAACTCCGGTAAACTGTGTTCTCTACATCCAAGTTACAGAACTCCCATATGCTGCGTCTGCTACACTCAAGCTATAGAAATCCCATATAGAGCGTATATCTTCTCCCAGGCTTCAGAACTCTTGGAAACAGGTTCTTTCTACATGCAACCTACAGAATGCCTGGAAACTGCATCTCTCTACACCCAGGTAACAGAACTCCCGTAAGCCGCTTCTGCTATACTCAGCATACAGAAAACCCGCATATAGCGAATGCCTAATTCCAGGCTTCAGAATTCCCGTAAACAGCTCCTCTCTACACGAAAGATAGAGAACTGCTGCAAACTGTGTCTCCCTGCATCTAGTTAACAGAGCTACCCTAAGCTGTGTCTTCTACACTCACGATACGGAACACCCACATATTGCGAATGCCAAGTCCATGACACAGAAGTAGGGTAAACTGCTTATCCCTATACCCCGATACAGAACTCCAAAATACTGCGTCTCTCTACCTCCAAGTTACAGAGCTCCCTTGAGGTTCGTCTGCTACGCTCAGGCTACAGGAATCCCATATACAGCGTATGCCTTTTCCCATTCAACAGAACTCTTGGGAACTGATTCTCTCTACACCCAGGATACAGAAATCCTGAAAACTGCATCTCGCTACATGCAGGAGACAGAGCTCCCATAAGCTGCTTATTATACCCTCAGGGTACAGTAAACACACATTTAGCGTATGCCAATTTCCAGGATACAGAATTCCCATAAACTGCTTTTCCCCACACCCAGATACAGAACTCCGGTAAACTGTGTTCTCTACATCCAAGTTACAGAACTCCCATATGCTGCGTCTGCTACATTCGAGCTACAGAAATCCCATATACAGCGTATGCCTTCTCCCAGGCTGCAGAACTCTTGGAAACAGCTTCTTTCTACATGCAACCTACAGAATGCCTGGAAACTGCATCTCTCTACACCCAGGTAACAGAACTCCCGTAAGCCGCTTCTGCTATACTCAGCATACAGAAAACCCGCATATAGCGAATGCCTAATTCCAGGCTTCAGAATACCAGTAAACAGCTGCTCTCTACACGAACGATAGAGAACTGCTGCAAACTGTGTCTCCCTGCATCTAGTTAACAGAGCTACCCTAAGCTGTGTCTCCTACACTCAGGATACAGAAAACCCGCATATTGCGAATGCGAAATCCATGACACAGAAGTAGGGTAAACTGCTTATCCTTATACCCCGATACAGAACTCCGAAATACTGCGTCTCTCTACCTCCAGTTTACACAGCTCCCTTGAGGTTCGTCTGTTACGCTTAGGCTACTCGAATCCCATATACAGCATATGCCTTCTCCCAGGCTACAGAACTCCTGGAAACGCTTCTCTCTACACCCAGGATACAGAACTCCTGAAAACTGCATCTCGCTACATCCAAGAGACAGAGCTCCCGTAAGCTGCTTATTGTACCCTCATTGTAAAGTAAATGCACATTTAGCGTATGCCTATTTCCAGGATACAGAATTCCCATAAACTGCTTTTCCCCACACCCAGATACAGAACTCCGGTAAACTGTGTTCTCTACATCCAGGTTACAGAACTCCCATATGCTGCGTCTGCTACACTCAAGCTACAGAAATCCCATATAGAGCGTATATCTTCTCCCAGGCTTCAGAACTCTTGGAAACAGCTTCTTTCTACATGCAACCTACAGAATGCCTGGAAACTGCATCTCTCTACACGCAGGTAACAGAACTCCCGTAAGCCGCTTCTGCTATACTCAGCATACAGAAAACCCGCATATAGCGAATGCCTAATTCCAGGCTTCAGAATACCAGTAAACAGCTGCTCTCTACACGAAAGATAGAGAACTGCTGCAAACTGTGTCTCCCTGCATCTAGTTAACAGAGCTACCCTAAGCTGTGTCTCCTACACTCAGGATACAGAAAACCCGCATATTGCGAATGCGAAATCCATGACACAGAAGTAGGGTAAACTGCTTATCCTTATACCCCGATACAGAACTCCGAAATACTGCGTCTCTCTACCTCCAGTTTACACAGCTCCCTTGAGGTTCGTCTGTTACGCTTAGGCTACTCGAATCCCATATACAGCATATGCCTTCTCCCAGGCTACAGAACTCCTGGAAACGCTTCTCTCTACACCCAGGATACAGACCTCCTGAAAACTGCATCTCGCTACATCCAAGAGACAGAGCTCCCGTAAGCTGCTTATTGTACCCTCATTGTAAAGTAAATGCACATTTAGCGTATGCCTATTTCCAGGATACAGAATTCCCATAAACTGCTTTTCCCCACACCCAGATACAGAACTCCGGTAAACTGTGTTCTCTACATCCAGGTTACAGAACTCCCATATGCTGCGTCTGCTACACTCAAGCTACAGAAATCCCATATAGAGCGTATATCTTCTCCCAGGCTTCAGAACTCTTGGAAACAGCTTCTTTCTACATGCAACCTACAGAATGCCTGGAAACTGCATCTCTCTACACGCAGGTAACAGAACTCCCGTAAGCCGCTTCTGCTATACTCAGCATACAGAAAACCCGCATATAGCGAATGCCTAATTCCAGGCTTCAGAATACCAGTAAACAGCTGCTCTCTACACGAAAGATAGAGAACTGCTGCAAACTGTGTCTCCCTGCATCTAGTTAACAGAGCTACCCTAAGCTGTGTCTCCTACACTCAGGATACAGAAAACCCGCATATTGCGAATGCGAAATCCATGACACAGAAGTAGGGTAAACTGCTTATCCTTATACCCCGATACAGAACTCCGAAATACTGCGTCTCTCTACCTCCAGTTTACACAGCTCCCTTGAGGTTCGTCTGTTACGCTTAGGCTACTCGAATCCCATATACAGCATATGCCTTCTCCCAGGCTACAGAACTCCTGGAAACGCTTCTCTCTACACCCAGGATACAGACCTCCTGAAAACTGCATCTCGCTACATCCAAGAGACAGAGCTCCCGTAAGCTGCTTATTGTACCCTCATTGTAAAGTAAATGCACATTTAGCGTATGCCTATTTCCAGGATACAGAATTCCCATAAACTGCTTTTCCCCACACCCAGATACAGAACTCCGGTAAACTGTGTTCTCTACATCCAGGTTACAGAACTCCCATATGCTGCGTCTGCTACACTCAAGCTACAGAAATCCCATATAGAGCGTATATCTTCTCCCAGGCTTCAGAACTCTTGGAAACAGCTTCTTTCTACATGCAACCTACAGAATGCCTGGAAACTGCATCTCTCTACACCCAGGTAACAGAACTCCCGTAAGCCGCTTCTGCTATACTCAGCATACAGAAAACCCGCATATAGCGAATGCCTAATTCCAGGCTTCAGAATTCCAGTAAAGAGCTGCTCTCTACACGTAAGATAGAGAACTGCTGCAAACTGTGTCTCCCTGCATCTAGTTAACAGAGCTACCCTAAGCTGTGTCTCCTACACTCAGGATACAGAAAACCCGCATATTGCGAATGCGAAATCCATGACACAGAAGTAGGGTAAACTGCTTATCCTTATACCCCGATAGAGAACTCCGAAATACTGCGTCTCTCTACCTCCAGTTTACACAGCTCCCTTGAGGTTCGTCTGTTACGCTTAGGCTACTCGAATCCCATATACAGCATATGCCTTCTCCCAGGCTACAGAACTCCTGGAAACGCTTCTCTCTACACCCAGGATACAGAACTCCTGAAAACTGCATCTCGCTACATCCAAGAGACAGAGCTCCCGTAAGCTGCTTATTGTACCCTCATTGTAAAGTAAATGCACATTTAGCGTATGCCTATTTCCAGGATACAGAATTCCCATAAACTGCTTTACCCCACACCCAGATACAGAACTCCGGTAAACTGTGTTCTCTACATCCAGGTTACAGAACTCCCATATGCTGCGTCTGCTACACTCAAGCTACAGAAATCCCATATAGAGCGTATATCTTCTCCCAGGCTTCAGAACTCTTGGAAACAGCTTCTTTCTACATGCAACCTACAGAATGCCTGGAAACTGCATCTCTCTACACCCAGGTAACAGAACTCCCGTAAGCCGCTTCTGCTATACTCAGCATACAGAAAACCCGCATATAGCGAATGCCTAATTCCAGGCTTCAGAATACCAGTAAACAGCTGCTCTCTACACGAACGATAGAGAACTGCTGCAAACTGTGTCTCCCTGCATCTAGTTAACAGAGCTACCCTAAGCTGTGTCTCCTACACTCAGGATACAGAAAACCCGCATATTGCGAATGCGAAATCCATGACACAGAAGTAGGGTAAACTGCTTATCCTTATACCCCGATACAGAACTCCGAAATACTGCGTCTCTCTACCTCCAGTTTACACAGCTCCCTTGAGGTTCGTCTGTTACGCTTAGGCTACTCGAATCCCATATACAGCATATGCCTTCTCCCAGGCTACAGAACTCCTGGAAACGCTTCTCTCTACACCCAGGATACAGAACTCCTGAAAACTGCATCTCGCTACATCCAAGAGACAGAGCTCCCGTAAGCTGCTTATTGTACCCTCATTGTAAAGTAAAAGCACATTTAGCGTATGCCTATTTCCAGGATACAGAATTCCCATAAACTGCTTTTCCCCACACCCAGATACAGAACTCCGGTAAACTGTGTTCTCTACATCCAGGTTACAGAACTCCCATATGCTGCGTCTGCTACACTCAAGCTACAGAAATCCCATATAGAGCGTATATCTTCTCCCAGGCTTCAGAACTCTTGGAAACAGCTTCTTTCTACATGCAACCTACAGAATGCCTGGAAACTGCATCTCTCTACACCCAGGTAACAGAACTCCCGTAAGCCGCTTCTGCTATACTCAGCATACAGAAAACCCGCATATAGCGAATGCCTAATTCCAGGCTTCAGAATACCAGTAAACAGCTGCTCTCTACACGAAAGATAGAGAACTGCTGCAAACTGTGTCTCCCTGCATCTAGTTAACAGAGCTACCCTAAGCTGTGTCTCCTACACTCAGGATACAGAAAACCCGCATATTGCGAATGCGAAATCCATGACACAGAAGTAGGGTAAACTGCTTATCCTTATACCCCGATACAGAACTCCGAAATACTGCGTCTCTCTACCTCCAGTTTACACAGCTCCCTTGAGGTTCGTCTGTTACGCTTAGGCTACTCGAATCCCATATACAGCATATGCCTTCTCCCAGGCTACAGAACTCCTGGAAACGCTTCTCTCTACACCCAGGATACAGAACTCCTGAAAACTGCATCTCGCTACATCCAAGAGACAGAGCTCCCGTAAGCTGCTTATTGTACCCTCATTGTAAAGTAAATGCACATTTAGCGTATGCCTATTTCCAGGATACAGAATTCCCATAAACTGCTTTTCCCCACACCCAGATACAGAACTCCGGTAAACTGTGTTCTCTACATCCAGGTTACAGAACTCCCATATGCTGCGTCTGCTACACTCAAGCTACAGAAATCCCATATAGAGCGTATATCTTCTCCCAGGCTTCAGAACTCTTGGAAACAGCTTCTTTCTACATGCAACCTACAGAATGCCTGGAAACTGCATCTCTCTACACCCAGGTAACAGAACTCCCGTAAGCCGCTTCTGCTATACTCAGCATACAGAAAACCCGCATATAGCGAATGCCTAATTCCAGGCTTCAGAATACCAGTAAACAGCTGCTCTCTACACGAAAGATAGAGAACTGCTGCAAACTGTGTCTCCCTGCATCTAGTTAACAGAGCTACCCTAAGCTGTGTCTCCTACACTCAGGATACAGAAAACCCGCATATTGCGAATGCGAAATGCATGACACAGAAGTAGGGTAAACTGCTTATCCTTATACCCCGATACAGAACTCCGAAATACTGCGTCTCTCTACCTCCAGTTTACACAGCTCCCTTGAGGTTCGTCTGTTACGCTTAGGCTACTCGAATCCCATATACAGCATATGCCTTCTCCCAGGCTACAGAACTCCTGGAAACGCTTCTCTCTACACCCAGGATACAGAACTCCTGAAAACTGCATCTCGCTACATCCAAGAGACAGAGCTCCCGTAAGCTGCTTATTGTACCCTCATTGTAAAGTAAATGCACATTTAGCGTATGCCTATTTCCAGGATACAGAATTCCCATAAACTGCTTTTCCCCACACCCAGATACAGAACTCCGGTAAACTGTGTTCTCTACATCCAGGTTACAGAACTCCCATATGCTGCGTCTGCTACACTCAAGCTACAGAAATCCCATATAGAGCGTATATCTTCTCCCAGGCTTCAGAACTCTTGGAAACAGCTTCTTTCTACATGCAACCTACAGAATGCCTGGAAACTGCATCTCTCTACACCCAGGTAACAGAACTCCCGTAAGCCGCTTCTGCTATACTCAGCATACAGAAAACCCGCATATAGCGAATGCCTAATTCCAGGCTTCAGAATTCCCGTAAACAGCTGCTCTCTACACGAAAGATAGAGAACTGCTGCAAACTGTGTCTCCCTGCATCTAGTTAACAGAGCTACCCTAAGCTGTGTCTCCTACACTCAGGATACAGAAAACCCGCATATTGCGAATGCGAAATCCATGACACAGAAGTAGGGTAAACTGCTTATCCTTATACCCCGATACAGAACTCCGAAATACTGCGTCTCTCTACCTCCAGTTTACACAGCTCCCTTGAGGTTCGTCTGTTACGCTTAGGCTACTCGAATCCCATATACAGCATATGCCTTCTCCCAGGCTACAGAACTCCTGGAAACGCTTCTCTCTACACCCAGGATACAGAACTCCTGAAAACTGCATCTCGCTACATCCAAGAGACAGAGCTCCCGTAAGCTGCTTATTGTACCCTCATTGTAAAGTAAATGCACATTTAGCGTATGCCTATTTCCAGGATACAGAATTCCCATAAACTGCTTTTCCCCACACCCAGATACAGAACTCCGGTAAACTGTGTTCTCTACATCCAGGTTACAGAACTCCCATATGCTGCGTCTGCTACACTCAAGCTACAGAAATCCCATATAGAGCGTATATCTTCTCCCAGGCTTCAGAACTCTTGGAAACAGCTTCTTTCTACATGCAACCTACAGAATGCCTGGAAACTGCATCTCTCTACACCCAGGTAACAGAACTCCCGTAAGCCGCTTCTGCTATACTCAGCATACAGAAAACCCGCATATAGCGAATGCCTAATTCCAGGCTTCAGAATACCAGTAAACAGCTGCTCTCTACACGAAAGATAGAGAACTGCTACAAACTGTGTCTCCCTGCATCTAGTTAACAGAGCTACCCTAAGCTGTGTCTCCTACACTCAGGATACAGCAAACCCGCATATTGCGAATGCCAAGTCCATGACACAGAAGTAGGGTAAACTGCTTATCCCTATACCCCGATACAGAACTCCGAAATACTGCGTCTCTCTACCTCCAGTTTACACAGCTCCCTTGAGGTTCGTCTGTTACGCTTAGGCTACTCGAATCCCATATACAGCATATGCCTTCTCCCAGGCTACAGAACTCCTGGAAACGCTTCTCTCTACACCCAGGATACAGAACTCCTGAAAACTGCATCTCGCTACATCCAAGAGACAGAGCTCCCGTAAGCTGCTTATTGTACCCTCATTGTAAAGTAAATGCACATTTAGCGTATGCCTATTTCCAGGATACAGAATTCCCATAAACTGCTTTTCCCCACACTCAGATACAGAACTCCGGTAAACTGTGTTCTCTACATCCAGGTTACAGAACTCCCATATGCTGCGTCTGCTACACTCAAGCTACAGAAATCCCATATAGAGCGTATATCTTCTCCCAGGCTTCAGAACTCTTGGAAACAGCTTCTTTCTACATGCAACCTACAGAATGCCTGGAAACTGCATCTCTCTACACCCAGGTAACAGAACTCCCGTAAGCCGCTTCTGCTATACTCAGCATACAGAAAACCCGCATATAGCGAATGCCTAATTCCAGGCTTCAGAATTCCCGTAAACAGCTCCTCTCTACACGAAAGATAGAGAACTGCTGCAAACTGTGTCTCCCTGCATCTAGTTAACAGAGCTACCCTAAGCTGTGTCTTCTACACTCACGATACGGAACACCCACATATTGCGAATGCCAAAGCCATGACACAGAAGTACTGTAAACTGCTTATTCCTATACCCCGATACAGAACTCTGGAATACTGCGTCTCTCTACCTCGAAGTTACAGAGCTCCCTTGAGGTTCGTCTGCTACGCTCAGGCTACAGGAATCCCATATACAGCGTATGCCTTTTCCCATTCAACAGAACTCTTGGGAACTGATTCTCTCTACACCCAGGATACAGAAATCCTGAAAACTGCATCTCGCTACATGCAGGAGACAGAGCTCCCATAAGCTGCTTATTATACCCTCAGGGTACAGTAAACACACATTTAGCGTATGCCAATTTCCAGGATACAGAATTCCCATAAACTGCTTTTCCCCACACCCAGATACAGAACTCCGGTAAACTGTGTTCTCTACATCCAGGTTACAGAACTCCCATATGCTGCGTCTGCTACACTCAAGCTACAGAAATCCCATATAGAGCGTATATCTTCTCCCAGGCTTCAGAACTCTTGGAAACAGCTTCTTTCTACATGCAACCTACAGAATGCCTGGAAACTGCATCTCTCTACACCCAGGTAACAGAACTCCCGTAAGCCGCTTCTGCTATACTCAGCATACAGAAAACCCGCATATAGCGAATGCCTAATTCCAGGCTTCAGAATACCAGTAAACAGCTGCTCTCTACACGAAAGATAGAGAACTGCTGCAAACTGTGTCTCCCTGCATCTAGTTAACAGAGCTACCCTAAGCTGTGTCTCCTACACTCAGGATACAGAAAACCCGCATATTGCGAATGCGAAATCCATGACACAGAAGTAGGGTAAACTGCTTATCCTTATACCCCGATACAGAACTCCGAAATACTGCGTCTCTCTACCTCCAGTTTACACAGCTCCCTTGAGGTTCGTCTGTTACGCTTAGGCTACTCGAATCCCATATACAGCATATGCCTTCTCCCAGGCTACAGAACTCCTGGAAACGCTTCTCTCTACACCCAGGACACAGAACTCCTGAAAACTGCATCTCGCTACATCCAAGAGACAGAGCTCCCGTAAGCTGCTTATTGTACCCTCATTGTAAAGTAAATGCACATTTAGCGTATGCCTATTTCCAGGATACAGAATTCCCATAAACTGCTTTTCCCCACACCCAGATACAGAACTCCGGTAAACTGTGTTCTCTACATCCAGGTTACAGAACTCCCATATGCTGCGTCTGCTACACTCAAGCTACAGAAATCCCATATAGAGCGTATATCTTCTCCCAGGCTTCAGAACTCTTGCAAACAGCTTCTTTCTACATGCAACCTACAGAATGCCTGGAAACTGCATCTCTCTACACCCAGGTAACAGAACTCCCGTAAGCCGCTTCTGCTATACTCAGCATACAGAAAACCCGCATATAGCGAATGCCTAATTCCAGGCTTCAGAATTCCAGTAAACAGCTCCTCTCTACACGAAAGATAGAGAACTGCTGCAAACTGTGTCTCCCTGCATCTAGTTAACAGAGCTACCCTAAGCTGTGTCTCCTACACTCAGGATACAGAAAACCCGCATATTGCGAATGCGAAATCCATGACACAGAAGTAGGGTAAACTGCTTATCCTTATACCCCGATACAGAACTCCGAAATACTGCGTCTCTCTACCTCCAGTTTACACAGCTCCCTTGAGGTTCGTCTGTTACGCTTAGGCTACTCGAATCCCATATACAGCATATGCCTTCTCCCAGGCTACAGAACTCCTGGAAACGCTTCTCTCTACACCCAGGATACAGAACTCCTGAAAACTGCATCTCGCTACATCCAAGAGACAGAGCTCCCGTAAGCTGCTTATTGTACCCTCATTGTAAAGTAAATGCACATTTAGCGTATGCCTATTTCCAGGATACAGAATTCCCATAAACTGCTTTTCCCCACACCCAGATACAGAACTCCGGTAAACTGTGTTCTCTACATCCAGGTTACAGAACTCCCATATGCTGCGTCTGCTACACTCAAGCTACAGAAATCCCATATAGAGCGTATATCTTCTCCCAGGCTTCAGAACTCTTGGAAACAGCTTCTTTCTACATGCAACCTACAGAACGCCTGGAAACTGCATCTCTCTACACCCAGGTAACAGAACTCCCGTAAGCCGCTTCTGCTATACTCAGCATACAGAAAACCCGCATATAGCGAATGCCTAATTCCAGGCTTCAGAATTCCCGTAAACAGCTGCTCTCTACACGAAAGATAGAGAACTGCTGCAAACTGTGTCTCCCTGCATCTAGTTAACAGAGCTACCCTAAGCTGTGTCTCCTACACTCAGGATACAGCAAACCCGCATATTGCTAATGCGAAATCCATGACACAGAAGTAGGGTAAACTGCTTATCCTTATACCCCGATACAGAACTCCGAAATACTGCGTCTCTCTACCTCCAGTTTACACAGCTCCCTTGAGGTTCGTCTGTTACGCTTAGGCTACTCGAATCCCATATACAGCATATGCCTTCTCCCAGGCTACAGAACTCCTGGAAACGCTTCTCTCTACACCCAGGATACAGAACTCCTGAAAACTGCATCTCGCTACATCCAAGAGACAGAGCTCCCGTAAGCTGCTTATTGTACCCTCATTGTAAAGTAAATGCACATTTAGCGTATGCCTATTTCCAGGATACAGAATTCCCATAAACTGCTTTTCCCCACACCCAGATACAGAACTCCGGTAAACTGTGTTCTCTACATCCAGGTTACAGAACTCCCATATGCTGCGTCTGCTACACTCAAGCTACAGAAATCCCATATAGAGCGTATATCTTCTCCCAGGCTTCAGAACTCTTGGAAACAGCTTCTTTCTACATGCAACCTACAGAATGCCTGGAAACTGCATCTCTCTACACCCAGGTAACAGAACTCCCGTAAGCCGCTTCTGCTATACTCAGCATACAGAAAACCCGCATATAGCGAATGCCTAATTCCAGGCTTCAGAATACCAGTAAACAGCTGCTCTCTACACGAAAGATAGAGAACTGCTGCAAACTGTGTCTCCCTGCATCTAGTTAACAGAGCTACCCTAAGCTGTGTCTCCTACACTCAGGATACAGAAAACCCGCATATTGCGAATGCGAAATCCATGACACAGAAGTAGGGTAAACTGCTTATCCTTATACCCCGATACAGAACTCCGAAATACTGCGTCTCTCTACCTCCAGTTTACACAGCTCCCTTGAGGTTCGTCTGTTACGCTTAGGCTACTCGAATCCCATATACAGCATATGCCTTCTCCCAGGCTACAGAACTCCTGGAAACGCTTCTCTCTACACCCAGGATACAGAACTCCTGAAAACTGCATCTCGCTACATGCAGGAGACAGAGCTCCCGTAAGCTGCTTATTGTACCCTCATTGTAAAGTAAATGCACATTTAGCGTATGCCTATTTCCAGGATACAGAATTCCCATAAACTGCTTTTCCCCACACCCAGATACAGAACTCCGGTAAACTGTGTTCTCTACATCCAGGTTACAGAACTCCCATATGCTGCGTCTGCTACACTCAAGCTACAGAAATCCCATATAGAGCGTATATCTTCTCCCAGGCTTCAGAACTCTTGGAAACAGCTTCTTTCTACATGCAACCTACAGAATGCCTGGAAACTGCATCTCTCTACACCCAGGTAACAGAACTCCCGTAAGCCGCTTCTGCTATACTCAGCATACAGAAAACCCGCATATAGCGAATGCCTAATTCCAGGCTTCAGAATTCCCGTAAACAGCTCCTCTCTACACGAAAGATAGAGAACTGCTGCAAACTGTGTCTCCCTGCATCTAGTTAACAGAGCTACCCTAAGCTGTGTCTTCTACACTCACGATACGGAACACCCACATATTGCGAATGCCAAAGCCATGACACAGAAGTACTGTAAACTGCTTATTCCTATACCCCGATACAGAACTCTGGAATACTGCGTCTCTCTACCTCCAAGTTACAGAGCTCCCTTGAGGTTCGTCTGCTACGCTCAGGCTACAGGAATCCCATATACAGCGTATGCCTTTTCCCATTCAACAGAACTCTTGGGAACTGATTCTCTCTACACCCAGGATACAGAAATCCTGAAAACTGCATCTCGCTACATGCAGGAGACAGAGCTCCCATAAGCTGCTTATTATACCCTCAGGGTACAGTAAACACACATTTAGCGTATGCCAATTTCCAGGATACAGAATTCCCATAAACTGCTTTTCCCCACACCCAGATACAGAACTCCGGTAAACTGTGTTCTCTACATCCAAGTTACAGAACTCCCATATGCTGCGTCTGCTACATTCAAGCTACAGAAATCCCATATACAGCGTATGCCTTCTCCCAGGCTTCAGAACTCTTGGAAACAGCTTCTTTCTACATGCAACCTACAGAATGCCTGGAAACTGCATCTCTCTACACCCAGGTAACAGAACTCCCGTAAGCCGCTTCTGCTATACTCAGCATACAGAAAACCCGCATATAGCGAATGCCTAATTCCAGGCTTCAGAATACCAGTAAACAGCTGCTCTCTACACGAAAGATAGAGAACTGCTGCAAACTGTGTCTCCCTGCATCTAGTTAACAGAGCTACCCTAAGCTGTGTCTCCTACACTCAGGATACAGCAAACCCGCATATTGCGAATGCGAAATCCATGACACAGAAGTAGGGTAAACTGCTTATCCTTATACCCCGATACAGAACTGAAAAATACTGCGTCTCTCTACCTCCAGTTTACACAGCTCCCTTGAGGTTCGTCTGTTACGCTTAGGCTACTCGAATCCCATATACAGCATATGCCTTCTCCCAGGCTACAGAACTCCTGGAAACGCTTCTCTCTACATCCAGGATACAGAACTCCTGAAAACTGCATCTCGCTACATCCAAGAGACAGAGCTCCCGTAAGCTGCTTATTGTACCCTCATTGTAAAGTAAATGCACATTTAGCGTATGCCTATTTCCAGGATACAGAATTCCCATAAACTGCTTTACCCCACACCCAGATACAGAACTCCGGTAAACTGTGTTCTCTACATCCAGGTTACAGAACTCCCATATGCTGCGTCTGCTACACTCAAGCTACAGAAATCCCATATAGAGCGTATATCTTCTCCCAGGCTTCAGAACTCTTGGAAACAGCTTCTTTCTACATGCAACCTACAGAATGCCTGGAAACTGCATCTCTCTACACCCAGGTAACAGAACTCCCGTAAGCCGCTTCTGCTATACTCAGCATACAGAAAACCCGCATATAGCGAATGCCTAATTCCAGGCTTCAGAATTCCAGTAAACAGCTCCTCTCTACACGAAAGATAGAGAACTGCTGCAAACTGTGTCTCCCTGCATCTAGTTAACAGAGCTACCCTAAGCTGTGTCTCCTACACTCAGGATACAGAAAACCCGCATATTGCGAATGCGAAATCCATGACACAGAAGTAGGGTAAACTGCTTAACCTTATACCCCGATACAGAACTCCGAAATACTGCGTCTCTCTACCTCCAGTTTACACAGCTCCCTTGAGGTTCGTCTGTTACGCTTAGGCTACTCGAATCCCATATACAGCATATGCCTTCTCCCAGGCTACAGAACTCCTGGAAACGCTTCTCTCTACACCCAGGATACAGAACTCCTGAAAACTGCATCTCGCTACATCCAAGAGACAGAGCTCCCGTAAGCTGCTTATTGTACCCTCATTGTAAAGTAAATGCACATTTAGCGTATGCCTATTTCCAGGATACAGAATTCCCATAAACTGCTTTTCCCCACACCCAGATACAGAACTCCGGTAAACTGTGTTCTCTACATCCAGGTTACAGAACTCCCATATGCTGCGTCTGCTACACTCAAGCTACAGAAATCCCATATAGAGCGTATATCTTCTCCCAGGCTTCAGAACTCTTGGAAACAGCTTCTTTCTACATGCAACCTACAGAATGCCTGGAAACTGCATCTCTCTACACCCAGGTAACAGAACTCCCGTAAGCCGCTTCTGCTATACTCAGCATACAGAAAACCCGCATATAGCGAATGCCTAATTCCAGGCTTCAGAATACCAGTAAACAGCTGCTCTCTACACGAAAGATAGAGAACTGCTGCAAACTGTGTCTCCCTGCATCTAGTTAACAGAGCTACCCTAAGCTGTGTCTCCTACACTCAGGATACAGAAAACCCGCATATTGCGAATGCGAAATCCATGACACAGAAGTAGGGTAAACTGCTTATCCTTATACCCCGATACAGAACTCCGAAATACTGCGTCTCTCTACCTCCAGTTTACACAGCTCCCTTGAGGTTCGTCTGTTACGCTTAGGCTACTCGAATCCCATATACAGCATATGCCTTCTCCCAGGCTACAGAACTCCTGGAAACGCTTCTCTCTACACCCAGGATACAGAACTCCTGAAAACTGCATCTCGCTACATCCAGGAGACAGAGCTCCCGTAAGCTGCTTATTGTACCCTCATTGTAAAGTAAATGCACATTTAGCGTATGCCTATTTCCAGGATACAGAATTCCCATAAACTGCTTTTCCCCACACCCAGATACAGAACTCCGGTAAACTGTGTTCTCTACATCCAGGTTACAGAACTCCCATATGCTGCGTCTGCTACACTCAAGCTACAGAAATCCCATATAGAGCGTATATCTTCTCCCAGGCTTCAGAACTCTTGGAAACAGCTTCTTTCTACATGCAACCTACAGAATGCCTGGAAACTGCATCTCTCTACACCCAGGTAACAGAACTCCCGTAAGCCGCTTCTGCTATACTCAGCATACAGAAAACCCGCATATAGCGAATGCCTAATTCCAGGCTTCAGAATACCAGTAAACAGCTGCTCTCTACACGAAAGATAGAGAACTGCTGCAAACTGTGTCTCCCTGCATCTAGTTAACAGAGCTACCCTAAGCTGTGTCTCCTACACTCAGGATACAGAAAACCCGCATATTGCGAATGCGAAATCCATGACACAGAAGTAGGGTAAACTGCTTATCCTTATACCCCGATACAGAACTCCGAAATACTGCGTCTCTCTACCTCCAGTTTACACAGCTCCCTTGAGGTTCGTCTGTTACGCTTAGGCTACTCGAATCCCATATACAGCATATGCCTTCTCCCAGGCTACAGAACTCCTGGAAACGCTTCTCTCTACACCCAGGATACAGACCTCCTGAAAACTGCATCTCGCTACATCCAAGAGACAGAGCTCCCGTAAGCTGCTTATTGTACCCTCATTGTAAAGTAAATGCACATTTAGCGTATGCCTATTTCCAGGATACAGAATTCCCATAAACTGCTTTTCCCCACACCCAGATACAGAACTCCGGTAAACTGTGTTCTCTACATCCAGGTTACAGAACTCCCATATGCTGCGTCTGCTACACTCAAGCTACAGAAATCCCATATAGAGCGTATATCTTCTCCCAGGCTTCAGAACTCTTGGAAACAGCTTCTTTCTACATGCAACCTACAGAATGCCTGGAAACTGCATCTCTCTACACCCAGGTAACAGAACTCCCGTAAGCCGCTTCTGCTATACTCAGCATACAGAAAACCCGCATATAGCGAATGCCTAATTCCAGGCTTCAGAATTCCCGTAAACAGCTCCTCTCTACACGAAAGATAGAGAACTGCTGCAAACTGTGTCTCCCTGCATCTAGTTAACAGAGCTACCCTAAGCTGTGTCTTCTACACTCACGATACGGAACACCCACATATTGCGAATGCCAAAGCCATGACACAGAAGTACTGTAAACTGCTTGTTCCTATACCCCGATACAGAACTCCAAAATACTGCGTCTCTCTACCTCCAAGTTACAGAGCTCCCTTGAGGTTCGTCTGCTACGCTCAGGCTACAGGAATCCCATATACAGCGTATGCCTTTTCCCATTCAACAGAACTCTTGGGAACTGATTCTCTCTACACCCAGGATACAGAAATCCTGAAAACTGCATCTCGCTACATCCAAGAGACAGAGCTCCCATAAGCTGCTTATTATACCCTCAGGGTACAGTAAACACACATTTAGCGTATGCCTATTTCCAGGATACAGAATTCCCATAAACTGCTTTTCCCCACACCCAGATACAGAACTCCGGTAAACTGTGTTCTCTACATCCAAGTTACAGAACTCCCATATGCTGCGTCTGCTACATTCAAGCTACAGAAATCCCATATACAGCGTATGCCTTCTCCCAGGCTTCAGAACTCTTGGAAACAGCTTCTTTCTACATGCAACCTACAGAATGCCTGGAAACTGCATCTCTCTACACCCAGGTAACAGAACTCCCGTAAGCCGCTTCTGCTATACTCAGCATACAGAAAACCCGCATATAGCGAATGCCTAATTCCAGGCTTCAGAATACCAGTAAACAGCTGCTCTCTACACGAAAGATAGAGAACTGCTGCAAACTGTGTCTCCCTGCATCTAGTTAACAGAGCTACCCTAAGCTGTGTCTCCTACACTCAGGATACAGCAAACCCGCATATTGCGAATGCGAAATCCATGACACAGAAGTAGGGTAAACTGCTTATCCTTATACACCGATACAGAACTGCAAAATACTGCGTCTCTCTACCTCCAGTTTATACAGCTCCCTTGAGGTTCGTCTGTTACGCTTAGGCTACTCGAATCCCATATACAGCATATGCCTTCTCCCAGGCTACAGAACTCCTGGAAACGCTTCTCTCTACATCCAGGATACAGAACTCCTGAAAACTGCATCTCGCTACATCCAAGAGACAGAGCTCCCGTAAGCTGCTTACTGTACCCTCATTGTAAAGTAAATGCACATTTAGCGTATGCCTATTTCCAGGATACAGAATTCCCATAAACTGCTTTACCCCACACCCAGATACAGAACTCCGGTAAACTGTGTTCTCTACATCCAGGTTACAGAACTCCCATATGCTGCGTCTGCTACACTCAAGCTACAGAAATCCCATATAGAGCGTATATCTTCTCCCAGGCTTCAGAACTCTTGGAAACAGCTTCTTTCTACATGCAACCTACAGAATGCCTGGAAACTGCATCTCTCTACACCCAGGTAACAGAACTCCCGTAAGCCGCTTCTGCTATACTCAGCATACAGAAAACCCGCATATAGCGAATGCCTAATTCCAGGCTTCAGAATACCAGTAAACAGCTGCTCTCTACACGAAAGATAGAGAACTGCTGCAAACTGTGTCTCCCTGCATCTAGTTAACAGAGCTACCCTAAGCTGTGTCTCCTACACTCAGGATACAGAAAACCCGCATATTGCGAATGCCAAGTCCATGACACAGAAGTAGGGTAAACTGCTTATCCCTATACCCCAATACAGAACTCCAAAATACTGCGTCTCTCTACCTCCAGTTTACACAGCTCCCTTGAGGTTCGTCTGTTACGCTTAGGCTACTCGAATCCCATATACAGCATATGCCTTCTCCCAGGCTACAGAACTCCTGGAAACGCTTCTCTCTACACCCAGGATACAGAACTCCTGAAAACTGCATCTCGCTACATCCAAGAGACAGAGCTCCCGTAAGCTGCTTATTGTACCCTCATTGTAAAGTAAATGCACATTTAGCGTATGCCTATTTCCAGGATACAGAATTCCCATAAACTGCTTTTCCCCACACCCAGATACAGAACTCCGGTAAACTGTGTTCTCTACATCCAGGTTACAGAACTCCCATATGCTGCGTCTGCTACACTCAAGCTACAGAAATCCCATATAGAGCGTATATCTTCTCCCAGGCTTCAGAACTCTTGGAAACAGCTTCTTTCTACATGCAACCTACAGAATGCCTGGAAACTGCATCTCTCTACACCCAGGTAACAGAACTCCCGTAAGCCGCTTCTGCTATACTCAGCATACAGAAAACCCGCATATAGCGAATGCCTAATTCCAGGCTTCAGAATACCAGTAAACAGCTGCTCTCTACACGAAAGATAGAGAACTGCTGCAAACTGTGTCTCCCTGCATCTAGTTAACAGAGCTACCCTAAGCTGTGTCTCCTACACTCAGGATACAGCAAACCCGCATATTGCGAATGCGAAATCCATGACACAGAAGTAGGGTAAACTGCTTATCCTTATACCCCGATACAGAACTGCAAAATACTGCGTCTCTCTACCTCCAGTTTACACAGCTCCCTTGAGGTTCGTCTGTTACGCTTAGGCTACTCGAATCCCATATACAGCATATGCCTTCTCCCAGGCTACAGAACTCCTGGAAACGCTTCTCTCTACATCCAGGATACAGAACTCCTGAAAACTGCATCTCGCTACATCCAAGAGACAGAGCTCCCGTAAGCTGCTTATTGTACCCTCATTGTAAAGTAAATGCACATTTAGCGTATGCCTATTTCCAGGATACAGAATTCCCATAAACTGCTTTTCCCCACACCCAGATACAGAACTCCGGTAAACTGTGTTCTCTACATCCAGGTTACAGAACTCCCATATGCTGCGTCTGCTACACTCAAGCTACAGAAATCCCATATAGAGCGTATATCTTCTCCCAGGCTTCAGAACTCTTGGAAACAGCTTCTTTCTACATGCAACCTACAGAATGCCTGGAAACTGCATCTCTCTACACCCAGGTAACAGAACTCCCGTAAGCCGCTTCTGCTATACTCAGCATACAGAAAACCCGCATATAGCGAATGCCTAATTCCAGGCTTCAGAATTCCAGTAAACAGCTCCTCTCTACACGAAAGATAGAGAACTGCTGCAAACTGTGTCTCCCTGCATCTAGTTAACAGAGCTACCCTAAGCTGTGTCTCCTACACTCAGGATACAGAAAACCCGCATATTGCGAATGCGAAATCCATGACACAGAAGTAGGGTAAACTGCTTATCCTTATACCCCGATACAGAACTCCGAAATACTGCGTCTCTCTACCTCCAGTTTACACAGCTCCCTTGAGGTTCGTCTGCTACGCTCAGGCTACAGGAATCCCATATACAGCGTATGCCTTTTCCCATTCAACAGAACTCTTGGGAACTGATTCTCTCTACACCCAGGATACAGAAATCCTGAAAACTGCATCTCGCTACATGCAGGAGACAGAGCTCCCATAAGCTGCTTATTATACCCTCAGGGTACAGTAAACACACATTTAGCGTATGCCAATTTCCAGGATACAGAATTCCCATAAACTGCTTTTCCCCACACCCAGATACAGAACTCCGGTAAACTGTGTTCTCTACATCCAAGTTACAGAACTCCCATATGCTGCGTCTGCTACATTCAAGCTACAGAAATCCCATATACAGCGTATGCCTTCTCCCAGGCTGCAGAACTCTTGGAAACAGCTTCTTTCTACATGCAACCTACAGAATGCCTGGAAACTGCATCTCTCTACACCCAGGTAACAGAACTCCCGTAAGCCGCTTCTGCTATACTCAGCATACAGAAAACCCGCATATAGCGAATGCCTAATTCCAGGCTTCAGAATACCAGTAAACAGCTGCTCTCTACACGAAAGATAGAGAACTGCTGCAAACTGTGTCTCCCTGCATCTAGTTAACAGAGCTACCCTAAGCTGTGTCTCCTACACTCAGGATACAGCAAACCCACATATTGCGAATGCGAAATCCATGACACAGAAGTAGGGTAAACTGCTTATCCTTATACCCCGATACAGAACTGCAAAATACTGCGTCTCTCTACCTCCAGTTTATACAGCTCCCTTGAGGTTCGTCTGTTACGCTTAGGCTACTCGAATCCCATATACAGCATATGCCTTCTCCCAGGCTACAGAACTCCTGGAAACGCTTCTCTCTACATCCAGGATACAGAACTCCTGAAAACTGCATCTCGCTACATCCAAGAGACAGAGCTCCCGTAAGCTGCTTATTGTACCCTCATTGTAAAGTAAATGCACATTTAGCGTATGCCTATTTCCAGGATACAGAATTCCCATAAACTGCTTTACCCCACACCCAGATACAGAACTCCGGTAAACTGTGTTCTCTACATCCAGGTTACAGAACTCCCATATGCTGCGTCTGCTACACTCAAGCTACAGAAATCCCATATAGAGCGTATATCTTCTCCCAGGCTTCAGAACTCTTGGAAACAGCTTCTTTCTACATGCAACCTACAGAATGCCTGGAAACTGCATCTCTCTACACCCAGGTAACAGAACTCCCGTAAGCCGCTTCTGCTATACTCAGCATACAGAAAACCCGCATATAGCGAATGCCTAATTCCAGGCTTCAGAATTCCAGTAAACAGCTCCTCTCTACACGAAAGATAGAGAACTGCTGCAAACTGTGTCTCCCTGCATCTAGTTAACAGAGCTACCCTAAGCTGTGTCTCCTACACTCAGGATACAGCAAACCCGCATATTGCGAATGCGAAATCCATGACACAGAAGTAGGGTAAACTGCTTATCCTTATACCCCGATACAGAACTCCGAAATACTGCATCTCTCTACCTCCAGTTTACACAGCTCCCTTGAGGTTCGTCTGTTACGCTTAGGCTACTCGAATCCCATATACAGCATATGCCTTCTCCCAGGCTACAGAACTCCTGGAAACGCTTCTCTCTACACCCAGGATACAGAACTCCTGAAAACTGCATCTCGCTACATCCAAGAGACAGAGCTCCCGTAAGCTGCTTATTGTACCCTCATTGTAAAGTAAATGCACATTTAGCGTATGCCTATTTCCAGGATACAGAATTCCCATAAACTGCTTTTCCCCACACCCAGATACAGAACTCCGGTAAACTGTGTTCTCTACATCCAGGTTACAGAACTCCCATATGCTGCGTCTGCTACACTCAAGCTACAGAAATCCCATATAGAGCGTATATCTTCTCCCAGGCTTCAGAACTCTTGGAAACAGCTTCTTTCTACATGCAACCTACAGAATGCCTGGAAACTGCATCTCTCTACACCCAGGTAACAGAACTCCCGTAAGCCGCTTCTGCTATACTCAGCATACAGAAAACCCGCATATAGCGAATGCCTAATTCCAGGCTTCAGAATTCCCGTAAACAGCTCCTCTCTACACGAAAGATAGAGAACTGCTGCAAACTGTGTCTCCCTGCATCTAGTTAACAGAGCTACCCTAAGCTGTGTCTTCTACACTCACGATACGGAACACCCACATATTGCGAATGCCAAAGCCATGACACAGAAGTACTGTAAACTGCTTATTCCTATACCCCGATACAGAACTCTGGAATACTGCGTCTCTCTACCTCCAAGTTACAGAGCTCCCTTGAGGTTCGTCTGCTACGCTCAGGCTACAGGAATCCCATATACAGCGTATGCCTTTTCCCATTCAACAGAACTCTTGGGAACTGATTCTCTCTACACCCAGGATACAGAAATCCTGAAAACTGCATCTCGCTACATGCAGGAGACAGAGCTCCCATAAGCTGCTTATTATACCCTCAGGGTACAGTAAACACACATTTAGCGTATGCCAATTTCCAGGATACAGAATTCCCATAAACTGCTTTTCCCCACACCCAGATACAGAACTCCGGTAAACTGTGTTCTCTACATCCAAGTTACAGAACTCCCATATGCTGCGTCTGCTACATTCAAGCTACAGAAATCCCATATACAGCGTATGCCTTCTCCCAGGCTGCAGAACTCTTGGAAACAGCTTCTTTCTACATGCAACCTACAGAATGCCTGGAAACTGCATCTCTCTACACCCAGGTAACAGAACTCCCGTAAGCCGCTTCTGCTATACTCAGCATACAGAAAACCCGCATATAGCGAATGCCTAATTCCAGGCTTCAGAATACCAGTAAACAGCTGCTCTCTACACGAAAGATAGAGAACTGCTGCAAACTGTGTCTCCCTGCATCTAGTTAACAGAGCTACCCTAAGCTGTGTCTCCTACACTCAGGATACAGCAAACCCGCATATTGCGAATGCGAAATCCATGACACAGAAGTAGGGTAAACTGCTTATCCTTATACCCCGATACAGAACTGAAAAATACTGCGTCTCTCTACCTCCAGTTTACACAGCTCCCTTGAGGTTCGTCTGCTACGCTCAGGCTACAGGAATCCCATATACAGCGTATGCCTTTTCCCATTCAACAGAACTCTTGGGAACTGATTCTCTCTACACCCAGGATACAGAAATCCTGAAAACTGCATCTCGCTACATCCAAGAGACAGAGCTCCCATAAGCTGCTTATTATACCCTCAGGGTACAGTAAACACACATTTAGCGTATGCCTATTTCCAGGATACAGAATTCCCATAAACTGCTTTTCCCCACACCCAGATACAGAACTCCGGTAAACTGTGTTCTCTACATCCAAGTTACAGAACTCCCATATGCTGCGTCTGCTACATTCAAGCTACAGAAATCCCATATACAGCGTATGCCTTCTCCCAGGCTTCAGAACTCTTGGAAACAGCTTCTTTCTACATGCAACCTACAGAATGCCTGGAAACTGCATCTCTCTACACCCAGGTAACAGAACTCCCGTAAGCCGCTTCTGCTATACTCAGCCTACAGAAAACCCGCATATAGCGAATGCCTAATTCCAGGCTTCAGAATACCAGTAAACAGCTCCTCTCTACACGAAAGATAGAGAACTGCTGCAAACTGTGTCTCCCTGCATCTAGTTAACAGAGCTACCCTAAGCTGTGTCTCCTACACTCAGGATACAGCAAACCCGCATATTGCGAATGTGAAATCCATGACACAGAAGTAGGGTAAACTGCTTATCCTTATACCCCGATACAGAACTGCAAAATCTGCGTCTCTCTACCTCCAGTTTACACAGCTCCCTTGAGGTTCGTCTGTTACGCTTAGGCTACTCGAATCCCATATACAGCATATGCCTTCTCCCAGGCTACAGAACTCCTGGAAACGCTTCTCTCTACATCCAGGATACAGAACTCCTGAAAACTGCATCTCGCTACATCCAAGAGACAGAGCTCCCGTAAGCTGCTTATTGTACCCTCATTGTAAAGTAAATGCACATTTAGCGTATGCCTATTTCCAGGATACAGAATTCCCATAAACTGCTTTTCCCCACACCCAGATACAGAACTCCGGTAAACTGTGTTCTCTACATCCAGGTTACAGAACTCCCATATGCTGCGTCTGCTACACTCAAGCTACAGAAATCCCATATAGAGCGTATATCTTCTCCCAGGCTTCAGAACTCTTGGAAACAGCTTCTTTCTACATGCAACCTACAGAATGCCTGGAAACTGCATCTCTCTACACCCAGGTAACAGAACTCCCGTAAGCCGCTTCTGCTATACTCAGCATACAGAAAACCCGCATATAGCGAATGCCTAATTCCAGGCTTCAGAATTCCAGTAAACAGCTCCTCTCTACACGAAAGATAGAGAACTGCTGCAAACTGTGTCTCCCTGCATCTAGTTAACAGAGCTACCCTAAGCTGTGTCTCCTACACTCAGGATACAGAAAACCCGCATATTGCGAATGCGAAATCCATGACACAGAAGTAGGGTAAACTGCTTATCCTTATACCCCGATACAGAACTCCGAAATACTGCGTCTCTCTACCTCCAGTTTACACAGCTCCCTTGAGGTTCGTCTGCTACGCTCAGGCTACAGGAATCCCATATACAGCGTATGCCTTTTCCCATTCAACAGAACTCTTGGGAACTGATTCTCTCTACACCCAGGATACAGAAATCCTGAAAACTGCATCTCGCTACATGCAGGAGACAGAGCTCCCATAAGCTGCTTATTATACCCTCAGGGTACAGTAAACACACATTTAGCGTATGCCAATTTCCAGGATACAGAATTCCCATAAACTGCTTTTCCCCACACCCAGATACAGAACTCCGGTAAACTGTGTTCTCTACATCCAAGTTACAGAACTCCCATATGCTGCGTCTGCTACATTCAAGCTACAGAAATCCCATATACAGCGTATGCCTTCTCCCAGGCTTCAGAACTCTTGGAAACAGCTTCTTTCTACATGCAACCTACAAAATGCCTGGAAACTGCATCTCTCTACACCCAGGTAACAGAACTCCCGTAAGCCGCTTCTGCTATACTCAGCATACAGAAAACCCGCATATAGCGAATGCCTAATTCCAGGCTTCAGAATACCAGTAAACAGCTGCTCTCTACACGAAAGATAGAGAACTGCTGCAAACTGTGTCTCCCTGCATCTAGTTAACAGAGCTACCCTAAGCTGTGTCTCCTACACTCAGGATACAGCAAACCCGCATATTGCGAATGCGAAATCCATGACACAGAAGTAGGGTAAACTGCTTATCCTTATACCCCGATACAGAACTGCAAAATACTGCGTCTCTCTACCTCCAGTTTATACAGCTCCCTTGAGGTTCGTCTGTTACGCTTAGGCTACTCGAATCCCATATACAGCATATGCCTTCTCCCAGGCTACAGAACTCCTGGAAACGCTTCTCTCTACATCCAGGATACAGAACTCCTGAAAACTGCATCTCGCTACATCCAAGAGACAGAGCTCCCGTAAGCTGCTTACTGTACCCTCATTGTAAAGTAAATGCACATTTAGCGTATGCCTATTTCCAGGATACAGAATTCCCATAAACTGCTTTACCCCACACCCAGATACAGAACTCCGGTAAACTGTGTTCTCTACATCCAGGTTACAGAACTCCCATATGCTGCGTCTGCTACACTCAAGCTACAGAAATCCCATATAGAGCGTATATCTTCTCCCAGGCTTCAGAACTCTTGGAAACAGCTTCTTTCTACATGCAACCTACAGAATGCCTGGAAACTGCATCTCTCTACACCCAGGTAACAGAACTCCCGTAAGCCGCTTCTGCTATACTCAGCATACAGAAAACCCGCATATAGCGAATGCCTAATTCCAGGCTTCAGAATACCAGTAAACAGCTGCTCTCTACACGAAAGATAGAGAACTGCTGCAAACTGTGTCTCCCTGCATCTAGTTAACAGAGCTACCCTAAGCTGTGTCTCCTACACTCAGGATACAGAAAACCCGCATATTGCGAATGCCAAGTCCATGACACAGAAGTAGGGTAAACTGCTTATCCCTATACCCCGATACAGAACTCCAAAATACTGCGTCTCTCTACCTCCAGTTTACACAGCTCCCTTGAGGTTCGTCTGTTACGCTTAGGCTACTCGAATCCCATATACAGCATATGCCTTCTCCCAGGCTACAGAACTCCTGGAAACGCTTCTCTCTACACCCAGGATACAGAACTCCTGAAAACTGCATCTCGCTACATCCAAGAGACAGAGCTCCCGTAAGCTGCTTATTGTACCCTCATTGTAAAGTAAATGCACATTTAGCGTATGCCTATTTCCAGGATACAGAATTCCCATAAACTGCTTTTCCCCACACCCAGATACAGAACTCCGGTAAACTGTGTTCTCTACATCCAGGTTACAGAACTCCCATATGCTGCGTCTGCTACACTCAAGCTACAGAAATCCCATATAGAGCGTATATCTTCTCCCAGGCTTCAGAACTCTTGGAAACAGCTTCTTTCTACATGCAACCTACAGAATGCCTGGAAACTGCATCTCTCTACACCCAGGTAACAGAACTCCCGTAAGCCGCTTCTGCTATACTCAGCATACAGAAAACCCGCATATAGCGAATGCCTAATTCCAGGCTTCAGAATACCAGTAAACAGCTGCTCTCTACACGAAAGATAGAGAACTGCTGCAAACTGTGTCTCCCTGCATCTAGTTAACAGAGCTACCCTAAACTGTGTCTCCTACACTCAGGATACAGCAAACCCGCATATTGCGAATGCGAAATCCATGACACAGAAGTAGGGTAAACTGCTTATCCTTATACCCCGATACAGAACTGCAAAATACTGCGTCTCTCTACCTCCAGTTTACACAGCTCCCTTGAGGTTCGTCTGTTACGCTTAGGCTACTCGAATCCCATATACAGCATATGCCTTCTCCCAGGCTACAGAACTCCTGGAAACGCTTCTCTCTACATCCATGATACAGAACTCCTGAAAACTGCATCTCGCTACATCCAAGAGACAGAGCTCCCGTAAGCTGCTTATTGTACCCTCATTGTAAAGTAAATGCACATTTAGCGTATGCCTATTTCCAGGATACAGAATTCCCATAAACTGCTTTTCCCCACACCCAGATACAGAACTCCGGTAAACTGTGTTCTCTACATCCAGGTTACAGAACTCCCATATGCTGCGTCTGCTACACTCAAGCTACAGAAATCCCATATAGAGCGTATATCTTCTCCCAGGCTTCAGAACTCTTGGAAACAGCTTCTTTCTACATGCAACCTACAGAATGCCTGGAAACTGCATCTCTCTACACCCAGGTAACAGAACTCCCGTAAGCCGCTTCTGCTATACTCAGCATACAGAAAACCCGCATATAGCGAATGCCTAATTCCAGGCTTCAGAATTCCAGTAAACAGCTCCTCTCTACACGAAAGATAGAGAACTGCTGCAAACTGTGTCTCCCTGCATCTAGTTAACAGAGCTACCCTAAGCTGTGTCTCCTACACTCAGGATACAGAAAACCCGCATATTGCGAATGCGAAATCCATGACACAGAAGTAGGGTAAACTGCTTATCCTTATACCCCGATACAGAACTCCGAAATACTGCGTCTCTCTACCTCCAGTTTACACAGCTCCCTTGAGGTTCGTCTGCTACGCTCAGGCTACAGGAATCCCATATACAGCGTATGCCTTTTCCCATTCAACAGAACTCTTGGGAACTGATTCTCTCTACACCCAGGATACAGAAATCCTGAAAACTGCATCTCGCTACATGCAGGAGACAGAGCTCCCATAAGCTGCTTATTATACCCTCAGGGTACAGTAAACACACATTTAGCGTATGCCAATTTCCAGGATACAGAATTCCCATAAACTGCTTTTCCCCACACCCAGATACAGAACTCCGGTAAACTGTGTTCTCTACATCCAAGTTACAGAACTCCCATATGCTGCGTCTGCTACATTCAAGCTACAGAAATCCCATATACAGCGTATGCCTTCTCCCAGGCTTCAGAACTCTTGGAAACAGCTTCTTTCTACATGCAACCTACAGAATGCCTGGAAACTGCATCTCTCTACACCCAGGTAACAGAACTCCCGTAAGCCGCTTCTGCTATACTCAGCATACAGAAAACCCGCATATAGCGAATGCCTAATTCCAGGCTTCAGAATACCAGTAAACAGCTGCTCTCTACACGAAAGATAGAGAACTGCTGCAAACTGTGTCTCCCTGCATCTAGTTAACAGAGCTACCCTAAGCTGTGTCTCCTACACTCAGGATACAGCAAACCCACATATTGCGAATGCGAAATCCATGACACAGAAGTAGGGTAAACTGCTTATCCTTATACCCCGATACAGAACTGCAAAATACTGCGTCTCTCTACCTCCAGTTTATACAGCTCCCTTGAGGTTCGTCTGTTACGCTTAGGCTACTCGAATCCCATATACAGCATATGCCTTCTCCCAGGCTACAGAACTCCTGGAAACGCTTCTCTCTACATCCAGGATACAGAACTCCTGAAAACTGCATCTCGCTACATCCAAGAGACAGAGCTCCCGTAAGCTGCTTATTGTACCCTCATTGTAAAGTAAATGCACATTTAGCGTATGCCTATTTCCAGGATACAGAATTCCCATAAACTGCTTTACCCCACACCCAGATACAGAACTCCGGTAAACTGTGTTCTCTACATCCAGGTTACAGAACTCCCATATGCTGCGTCTGCTACACTCAAGCTACAGAAATCCCATATAGAGCGTATATCTTCTCCCAGTCTTCAGAACTCTTGGAAACAGCTTCTTTCTACATGCAACCTACAGAATGCCTGGAAACTGCATCTCTCTACACCCAGGTAACAGAACTCCCGTAAGCCGCTTCTGCTATACTCAGCATACAGAAAACCCGCATATAGCGAATGCCTAATTCCAGGCTTCAGAATTCCAGTAAACAGCTCCTCTCTACACGAAAGATAGAGAACTGCTGCAAACTGTGTCTCCCTGCATCTAGTTAACAGAGCTACCCTAAGCTGTGTCTCCTACACTCAGGATACAGCAAACCCGCATATTGCGAATGCGAAATCCATGACACAGAAGTAGGGTAAACTGCTTATCCTTATACCCCGATACAGAACTCCGAAATACTGCGTCTCTCTACCTCCAGTTTACACAGCTCCCTTGAGGTTCGTCTGTTACGCTTAGGCTACTCGAATCCCATATACAGCATATGCCTTCTCCCAGGCTACAGAACTCCTGGAAACGCTTCTCTCTACACCCAGGATACAGAACTCCTGAAAACTGCATCTCGCTACATCCAAGAGACAGAGCTCCCGTAAGCTGCTTATTGTACCCTCATTGTAAAGTAAATGCACATTTAGCGTATGCCTATTTCCAGGATACAGAATTCCCATAAACTGCTTTTCCCCACACCCAGATACAGAACTCCGGTAAACTGTGTTCTCTACATCCAGGTTACAGAACTCCCATATGCTGCGTCTGCTACACTCAAGCTACAGAAATCCCATATAGAGCGTATATCTTCTCCCAGGCTTCAGAACTCTTGGAAACAGCTTCTTTCTACATGCAACCTACAGAATGCCTGGAAACTGCATCTCTCTACACCCAGGTAACAGAACTCCCGTAAGCCGCTTCTGCTATACTCAGCATACAGAAAACCCGCATATAGCGAATGCCTAATTCCAGGCTTCAGAATTCCCGTAAACAGCTCCTCTCTACACGAAAGATAGAGAACTGCTGCAAACTGTGTCTCCCTGCATCTAGTTAACAGAGCTACCCTAAGCTGTGTCTTCTACACTCACGATACGGAACACCCACATATTGCGAATGCCAAAGCCATGACACAGAAGTACTGTAAACTGCTTATTCCTATACCCCGATACAGAACTCTGGAATACTGCGTCTCTCTACCTCCAAGTTACAGAGCTCCCTTGAGGTTCGTCTGCTACGCTCAGGCTACAGGAATCCCATATACAGCGTATGCCTTTTCCCATTCAACAGAACTCTTGGGAACTGATTCTCTCTACACCCAGGATACAGAAATCCTGAAAACTGCATCTCGCTACATGCAGGAGACAGAGCTCCCATAAGCTGCTTATTATACCCTCAGGGTACAGTAAACACACATTTAGCGTATGCCAATTTCCAGGATACAGAATTCCCATAAACTGCTTTTCCCCACACCCAGATACAGAACTCCGGTAAACTGTGTTCTCTACATCCAAGTTACAGAACTCCCATATGCTGCGTCTGCTACACTCAAGCTACAGAAATCCCATATAGAGCGTATATCTTCTCCCAGGCTTCAGAACTCTTGGAAACAGCTTCTTTCTACATGCAACCTACAGAATGCCTGGAAACTGCATCTCTCTACACCCAGGTAACAGAACTCCCGTAAGCCGCTTCTGCTATACTCAGCATACAGAAAACCGGCATATAGCGAATGCCTAATTCCAGGCTTCAGAATACCAGTAAACAGCTCCTCTCTACACGAAAGATAGAGAACTGCTGCAAACTGTGTCTCCCTGCATCTAGTTAACAGAGCTACCCTAAGCTGTGTCTCCTACACTCAGGATACAGCAAACCCGCATATTGCGAATGCGAAATCCATGACACAGAAGTAGGGTAAACTGCTTATCCTTATACCCCGATACAGAACTGCAAAATACTGCGTCTCTCTACCTCCAGTTTACACAGCTCCCTTGAGGTTCGTCTGTTACGCTTAGGCTACTCGAATCCCATATACAGCATATGCCTTCTCCCAGGCTACAGAACTCCTGGAAACGCTTCTCTCTACATCCAGGATACAGAACTCCTGAAAACTGCATCTCGCTACATCCAAGAGACAGAGCTCCCGTAAGCTGCTTATTGTACCCTCATTGTAAAGTAAATGCACATTTAGCGTATGCCTATTTCCAGGATACAGAATTCCCATAAACTGCTTTTCCCCACACCCAGATACAGAACTCCGGTAAACTGTGTTCTCTACATCCAGGTTACAGAACTCCCATATGCTGCGTCTGCTACACTCAAGCTACAGAAATCCCATATAGAGCGTATATCTTCTCCCAGGCTGCAGAACTCTTGGAAACAGCTTCTTTCTACAGGCAACCTACAGAATGCCTGGAAACTGCATCTCTCTACACCCAGGTAACAGAACTCCCGTAAGCCGCTTCTGCTATACTCAGCATACAGAAAACCCGCATATAGCGAATGCCTAATTCCAGGCTTCAGAATTCCCGTAAACAGCTCCTCTCTACACGAAAGATAGAGAACTGCTGCAAACTGTGTCTCCCTGCATCTAGTTAACAGAGCTACCCTAAGCTGTGTCTCCTACACTCAGGATACAGAAAACCCGCATATTGCGAATGCGAAATCCATGACACAGAAGTAGGGTAAACTGCTTATCCTTATACCCCGATACAGAACTCCGAAATACTGCGTCTCTCTACCTCCAGTTTACACAGCTCCCTTGAGGTTCGTCTGCTACGCTCAGGCTACAGGAATCCCATATACAGCGTATGCCTTTTCCCATTCAACAGAACTCTTGGGAACTGATTCTCTCTACACCCAGGATACAGAAATCCTGAAAACTGCATCTCGCTACATGCAGGAGACAGAGCTCCCATAAGCTGCTTATTATACCCTCAGGGTACAGTAAACACACATTTAGCGTATGCCAATTTCCAGGATACAGAATTCCCATAAACTGCTTTTCCCCACACCCAGATACAGAACTCCGGTAAACTGTGTTCTCTACATCCAGGTTACAGAACTCCCATATGCTGCGTCTGCTACATTCAAGCTACAGAAATCCCATATACAGCGTATGCCTTCTCCCAGGCTGCAGAACTCTTGGAAACAGCTTCTTTCTACATGCAACCTACAGAATGCCTGGAAACTGCATCTCTCTACACCCAGGTAACAGAACTCCCGTAAGCCGCTTCTGCTATACTCAGCATACAGAAAACCCGCATATAGCGAATGCCTAATTCCAGGCTTCAGAATACCAGTAAACAGCTGCTCTCTACACGAAAGATAGAGAACTGCTGCAAACTGTGTCTCCCTGCATCTAGTTAACAGAGCTACCCTAAGCTGTGTCTCCTACACTCAGGATACAGCAAACCCGCATATTGCGAATGCGAAATCCATGACACAGAAGTAGGGTAAACTGCTTATCCTTATACCCCGATACAGAACTGCAAAATACTGCGTCTCTCTACCTCCAGTTTACACAGCTCCCTTGAGGTTCGTCTGCTACGCTCAGGCTACAGGAATCCCATATACAGCGTATGCCTTTTCCCATTCAACAGAACTCTTGGGAACTGATTCTCTCTACACCCAGGATACAGAAATCCTGAAAACTGCATCTCGCTACATGCAGGAGACAGAGCTCCCATAAGCTGCTTATTATACCCTCAGGGTACAGTAAACACACATTTAGCGTATGCCAATTTCCAGGATACAGAATTCCCATAAACTGCTTTTCCCCACACCCAGATACAGAACTCCGGTAAACTGTGTTCTCTACATCCAAGTTACAGAACTCCCATATGCTGCGTCTGCTACATTCAAGCTACAGAAATCCCATATACAGCGTATGCCTTCTCCCAGGCTTCAGAACTCTTGGAAACAGCTTCTTTCTACATGCAACCTACAGAATGCCTGGAAACTGCATCTCTCTACACCCAGGTAACAGAACTCCCGTAAGCCGCTTCTGCTATACTCAGCATACAGAAAACCCGCATATAGCGAATGCCTAATTCCAGGCTTCAGAATACCAGTAAACAGCTGCTCTCTACACGAAAGATAGAGAACTGCTGCAAACTGTGTCTCCCTGCATCTAGTTAACAGAGCTACCCTAAGCTGTGTCTCCTACACTCAGGATACAGCAAACCCGCATATTGCGAATGCGAAATCCATGACACAGAAGTAGGGTAAACTGCTTATCCTTATACCCCGATACAGAACTGCAAAATACTGCGTCTCTCTACCTCCAGTTTATACCGCTCCCTTAAGGTTCGTCTGTTATGCTTAGGCTACTCGAATCCCATATACAGCATATGCCTTCTCCCAGGCTACAGAACTCCTGGAAACGCTTCTCTCTACACCCAGGATACAGAACTCCTGAAAACTGCATCTCGCTACATCCAAGAGACAGAGCTCCCGTAAGCTGCTTATTGTACCCTCATTGTAAAGTAAATGCACATTTAGCGTATGCCTATTTCCAGGATACAGAATTCCCATAAACTGCTTTACCCCACACCCAGATACAGAACTCCGGTAAACTGTGTTCTCTACATCCAGGTTACAGAACTCCCATATGCTGCGTCTGCTACACTCAAGCTACAGAAATCCCATATAGAGCGTATATCTTCTCCCAGGCTTCAGAACTCTTGGAAACAGCTTCTTTCTACATGCAACCTACAGAATGCCTGGAAACTGCATCTCTCTACACCCAGGTAACAGAACTCCCGTAAGCCGCTTCTGCTATACTCAGCATACAGAAAACCCGCATATAGCGAATGCCTAATTCCAGGCTTCAGAATACCAGTAAACAGCTGCTCTCTACACGAAAGATAGAGAACTGCTGCAAACTGTGTCTCCCTGCATCTAGTTAACAGAGCTACCCTAAGCTGTGTCTCCTACACTCAGGATACAGCAAACCCGCATATTGCGAATGCGAAATCCATGACACAGAAGTAGGGTAAACTGCTTATCCTTATACCCCGATACAGAACTGCAAAATACTGCGTCTCTCTACCTCCAGTTTACACAGCTCCCTTGAGGTTCGTCTGCTATGCTCAGGCTACAGGAATCCCATATACAGCGTATGCCTTTTCCCATTCAACAGAACTCTTGGGAACTGATTCTCTCTACACCCAGGATACAGAAATCCTGAAAACTGCATCTCGCTACATGCAGGAGACAGAGCTCCCATAAGCTGCTTATTATACCCTCAGGGTACAGTAAACACACATTTAGCGTATGCCAATTTCCAGGATACAGAATTCCCATAAACTGCTTTTCCCCACACCCAGATACAGAACTCCGGTAAACTGTGTTCTCTACATCCAAGTTACAGAACTCCCATATGCTGCGTCTGCTACATTCAAGCTACAGAAATCCCATATACAGCGTATGCCTTCTCCCAGGCTTCAGAACTCTTGGAAACAGCTTCTTTCTACATGCAACCTACAGAATGCCTGGAAACTGCATCTCTCTACACCCAGGTAACAGAACTCCCGTAAGCCGCTTCTGCTATACTCAGCATACAGAAAACCCGCATATAGCGAATGCCTAATTCCAGGCTTCAGAATACCAGTAAACAGCTGCTCTCTACACGAAAGATAGAGAACTGCTGCAAACTGTGTCTCCCTGCATCTAGTTAACAGAGCTACCCTAAGCTGTGTCTCCTACACTCAGGATACAGCAAACCCGCATATTGCGAATGCGAAATCCATGACACAGAAGTAGGGTAAACTGCTTATCCTTATACCCCGATACAGAACTGCAAAATACTGCGTCTCTCTACCTCCAGTTTATACCGCTCCCTTAAGGTTCGTCTGTTATGCTTAGGCTACTCGAATCCCATATACAGCATATGCCTTCTCCCAGGCTACAGAACTCCTGGAAACGCTTCTCTCTACACCCAGGATACAGAACTCCTGAAAACTGCATCTCGCTACATCCAAGAGACAGAGCTCCCGTAAGCTGCTTATTGTACCCTCATTGTAAAGTAAATGCACATTTAGCGTATGCCTATTTCCAGGATACAGAATTCCCATAAACTGCTTTACCCCACACCCAGATACAGAACTCCGGTAAACTGTGTTCTCTACATCCAGGTTACAGAACTCCCATATGCTGCGTCTGCTACACTCAAGCTACAGAAATCCCATATAGAGCGTATATATTCTCCCAGGCTTCAGAACTCTTGGAAACAGCTTCTTTCTACATGCAACCTACAGAATGCCTGGAAACTGCATCTCTCTACACCCAGGTAACAGAACTCCCGTAAGCCGCTTCTGCTATACTCAGCATACAGAAAACCCGCATATAGCGAATGCCTAATTCCAGGCTTCAGAATACCAGTAAACAGCTCCTCTCTACACGAAAGATAGAGAACTGCTGCAAACTGTGTCTCCCTGCATCTAGTTAACAGAGCTACCCTAAGCTGTGTCTCCTACACTCAGGATACAGCAAACCCGCATATTGCGAATGCGAAATCCATGACACAGAAGTAGGGTAAACTGCTTATCCTTATACCCCGATACAGAACTCCGAAATACTGCGTCTCTCTACCTCCAGTTTACACAGCTCCCTTGAGGTTCGTCTGTTACGCTTAGGCTACTCGAATCCCATATACAGCATATGCCTTCTCCCAGGCTACAGAACTCCTGGAAACGCTTCTCTCTACACCCAGGATACAGAACTCCTGAAAACTGCATCTCGCTACATCCAAGAGACAGAGCTCCCGTAAGCTGCTTATTGTACCCTCATTGTAAAGTAAATGCACATTTAGCGTATGCCTATTTCCAGGATACAGAATTCCCATAAACTGCTTTTCCCCACACCCAGATACAGAACTCCGGTAAACTGTGTTCTCTACATCCAGGTTACAGAACTCCCATATGCTGCGTCTGCTACACTCAAGCTACAGAAATCCCATATAGAGCGTATATCTTCTCCCAGGCTTCAGAACTCTTGGAAACAGCTTCTTTCTACATGCAACCTACAGAATGCCTGGAAACTGCATCTCTCTACACCCAGGTAACAGAACTCCCGTAAGCCGCTTCTGCTATACTCAGCATACAGAAAACCCGCATATAGCGAATGCCTAATTCCAGGCTTCAGAATACCAGTAAACAGCTGCTCTCTACACGAAAGATAGAGAACTGCTGCAAACTGTGTCTCCCTGCATCTAGTTAACAGAGCTACCCTAAGCTGTGTCTCCTACACTCAGGATACAGAAAACCCGCATATTGCGAATGCGAAATCCATGACACAGAAGTAGGGTAAACTGCTTATCCTTATACCCCGATACAGAACTCCGAAATACTGCGTCTCTCTACCTCCAGTTTACACAGCTCCCTTGAGGTTCGTCTGTTACGCTTAGGCTACTCGAATCCCATATACAGCATATGCCTTCTCCCAGGCTACAGAACTCCTGGAAACGCTTCTCTCTACACCCAGGATACAGAACTCCTGAAAACTGCATCTCGCTACATCCAAGAGACAGAGCTCCCGTAAGCTGCTTATTGTACCCTCATTGTAAAGTAAATGCACATTTAGCGTATGCCTATTTCCAGGATACAGAATTCCCATAAACTGCTTTTCCCCACACCCAGATACAGAACTCCGGTAAACTGTGTTCTCTACATCCAGGTTACAGAACTCCCATATGCTGCGTCTGCTACACTCAAGCTACAGAAATCCCATATAGAGCGTATATCTTCTCCCAGGCTTCAGAACTCTTGGAAACAGCTTCTTTCTACATGCAACCTACAGAATGCCTGGAAACTGCATCTCTCTACACCCAGGTAACAGAACTCCCGTAAGCCGCTTCTGCTATACTCAGCATACAGAAAACCCGCATATAGCGAATGCCTAATTCCAGGCTTCAGAATTCCCGTAAACAGCTCCTCTCTACACGAAAGATAGAGAACTGCTGCAAACTGTGTCTCCCTGCATCTAGTTAACAGAGCTACCCTAAGCTGTGTCTTCTACACTCACGATACGGAACACCCACATATTGCGAATGCCAAAGCCATGACACAGAAGTACTGTAAACTGCTTATTCCTATACCCCGATACAGAACTCTGGAATACTGCGTCTCTCTACCTCCAAGTTACAGAGCTCCCTTGAGGTTCGTCTGCTACGCTCAGGCTACAGGAATCCCATATACAGCGTATGCCTTTTCCCATTCAACAGAACTCTTGGGAACTGATTCTCTCTACACCCAGGATACAGAAATCCTGAAAACTGCATCTCGCTACATGCAGGAGACAGAGCTCCCATAAGCTGCTTATTATACCCTCAGGGTACAGTAAACACACATTTAGCGTATGCCAATTTCCAGGATACAGAATTCCCATAAACTGCTTTTCCCCACACCCAGATACAGAACTCCGGTAAACTGTGTTCTCTACATCCAAGTTACAGAACTCCCATATGCTGCGTCTGCTACATTCAAGCTACAGAAATCCCATATACAGCGTATGCCTTCTCCCAGGCTTCAGAACTCTTGGAAACAGCTTCTTTCTACATGCAACCTACAGAATGCCTGGAAACTGCATCTCTCTACACCCAGGTAACAGAACTCCCGTAAGCCGCTTCTGCTATACTCAGCATACAGAAAACCCGCATATAGCGAATGCCTAATTCCAGGCTTCAGAATACCAGTAAACAGCTCCTCTCTACACGAAAGATAGAGAACTGCTGCAAACTGTGTCTCCCTGCATCTAGTTAACAGAGCTACCCTAAGCTGTGTCTCCTACACTCAGGATACAGCAAACCCGCATATTGCGAATGCGAAATCCATGACACAGAAGTAGGGTAAACTGCTTATCCTTATACCCCGATACAGAACTGCAAAATACTGCGTCTCTCTACCTCCAGTTTACACAGCTCCCTTGAGGTTCGTCTGTTACGCTTAGGCTACTCGAATCCCATATACAGCATATGCCTTCTCCCAGGCTACAGAACTCCTGGAAACGCTTCTCTCTACATCCAGGATACAGAACTCCTGAAAACTGCATCTCGCTACATCCAAGAGACAGAGCTCCCGTAAGCTGCTTATTGTACCCTCATTGTAAAGTAAATGCACATTTAGCGTATGCCTATTTCCAGGATACAGAATTCCCATAAACTGCTTTACCCCACACCCAGATACAGAACTCCGGTAAACTGTGTTCTCTACATCCAGGTTACAGAACTCCCATATGCTGCGTCTGCTACACTCAAGCTACAGAAATCCCATATAGAGCGTATATCTTCTCCCAGGCTTCAGAACTCTTGGAAACAGCTTCTTTCTACATGCAACCTACAGAATGCCTGGAAACTGCATCTCTCTACACCCAGGTAACAGAACTCCCGTAAGCCGCTTCTGCTATACTCAGCATACAGAAAACCCGCATATAGCGAATGCCTAATTCCAGGCTTCAGAATTCCAGTAAACAGCTCCTCTCTACACGAAAGATAGAGAACTGCTGCAAACTGTGTCTCCCTGCATCTAGTTAACAGAGCTACCCTAAGCTGTGTCTCCTACACTCAGGATACAGCAAACCCGCATATTGCGAATGCGAAATCCATGACACAGAAGTAGGGTAAACTGCTTATCCTTATACCCCGATACAGAACTCCGAAATACTGCGTCTCTCTACCTCCAGTTTACACAGCTCCCTTGAGGTTCGTCTGTTACGCTTAGGCTACTCGAATCCCATATACAGCATATGCCTTCTCCCAGGCTACAGAACTCCTGGAAACGCTTCTCTCTACACCCAGGATACAGAACTCCTGAAAACTGCATCTCGCTACATCCAAGAGACAGAGCTCCCGTAAGCTGCTTATTGTACCCTCATTGTAAAGTAAATGCACATTTAGCGTATGCCTATTTCCAGGATACAGAATTCCCATAAACTGCTTTTCCCCACACCCAGATACAGAACTCCGGTAAACTGTGTTCTCTACATCCAGGTTACAGAACTCCCATATGCTGCGTCTGCTACACTCAAGCTACAGAAATCCCATATAGAGCGTATATCTTCTCCCAGGCTTCAGAACTCTTGGAAACAGCTTCTTTCTACATGCAACCTACAGAATGCCTGGAAACTGCATCTCTCTACACCCAGGTAACAGAACTCCCGTAAGCCGCTTCTGCTATACTCAGCATACAGAAAACCCGCATATAGCGAATGCCTAATTCCAGGCTTCAGAATACCAGTAAACAGCTCCTCTCTACACGAAAGATAGAGAACTGCTGCAAACTGTGTCTCCCTGCATCTAGTTAACAGAGCTACCCTAAGCTGTGTCTCCTACACTCAGGATACAGCAAACCCGCATATTGCGAATGCGAAATCCATGACACAGAAGTAGGGTAAACTGCTTATCCTTATACCCCGATACAGAACTCCGAAATACTGCGTCTCTCTACCTCCAGTTTACACAGCTCCCTTGAGGTTCGTCTGTTACGCTTAGGCTACTCGAATCCCATATACAGCATATGCCTTCTCCCAGGCTACAGAACTCCTGGAAACGCTTCTCTCTACACCCAGGATACAGAACTCCTGAAAACTGCATCTCGCTACATCCAAGAGACAGAGCTCCCGTAAGCTGCTTATTGTACCCTCATTGTAAAGTAAATGCACATTTAGCGTATGCCTATTTCCAGGATACAGAATTCCCATAAACTGCTTTTCCCCACACCCAGATACAGAACTCCGGTAAACTGTGTTCTCTACATCCAGGTTACAGAACTCCCATATGCTGCGTCTGCTACACTCAAGCTACAGAAATCCCATATAGAGCGTATATCTTCTCCCAGGCTTCAGAACTCTTGGAAACAGCTTCTTTCTACATGCAACCTACAGAATGCCTGGAAACTGCATCTCTCTACACCCAGGTAACAGAACTCCCGTAAGCCGCTTCTGCTATACTCAGCATACAGAAAACCCGCATATAGCGAATGCCTAATTCCAGGCTTCAGAATACCAGTAAACAGCTGCTCTCTACACGAAAGATAGAGAACTGCTGCAAACTGTGTCTCCCTGCATCTAGTTAACAGAGCTACCCTAAGCTGTGTCTCCTACACTCAGGATACAGAAAACCCGCATATTGCGAATGCGAAATCCATGACACAGAAGTAGGGTAAACTGCTTATCCTTATACCCCGATACAGAACTCCGAAATACTGCGTCTCTCTACCTCCAGTTTACACAGCTCCCTTGAGGTTCGTCTGTTACGCTTAGGCTACTCGAATCCCATATACAGCATATGCCTTCTCCCAGGCTACAGAACTCCTGGAAACGCTTCTCTCTACACCCAGGATACAGAACTCCTGAAAACTGCATCTCGCTACATCCAAGAGACAGAGCTCCCGTAAGCTGCTTATTGTACCCTCATTGTAAAGTAAATGCACATTTAGCGTATGCCTATTTCCAGGATACAGAATTCCCATAAACTGCTTTTCCCCACACCCAGATACAGAACTCCGGTAAACTGTGTTCTCTACATCCAGGTTACAGAACTCCCATATGCTGCGTCTGCTACACTCAAGCTACAGAAATCCCATATAGAGCGTATATCTTCTCCCAGGCTTCAGAACTCTTGGAAACAGCTTCTTTCTACATGCAACCTACAGAATGCCTGGAAACTGCATCTCTCTACACCCAGGTAACAGAACTCCCGTAAGCCGCTTCTGCTATACTCAGCATACAGAAAACCCGCATATAGCGAATGCCTAATTCCAGGCTTCAGAATTCCCGTAAACAGCTCCTCTCTACACGAAAGATAGAGAACTGCTGCAAACTGTGTCTCCCTGCATCTAGTTAACAGAGCTACCCTAAGCTGTGTCTTCTACACTCACGATACGGAACACCCACATATTGCGAATGCCAAAGCCATGACACAGAAGTACTGTAAACTGCTTATTCCTATACCCCGATACAGAACTCTGGAATACTGCGTCTCTCTACCTCCAAGTTACAGAGCTCCCTTGAGGTTCGTCTGCTACGCTCAGGCTACAGGAATCCCATATACAGCGTATGCCTTTTCCCATTCAACAGAACTCTTGGGAACTGATTCTCTCTACACCCAGGATACAGAAATCCTGAAAACTGCATCTCGCTACATGCAGGAGACAGAGCTCCCATAAGCTGCTTATTATACCCTCAGGGTACAGTAAACACACATTTAGCGTATGCCTATTTCCAGGATACAGAATTCCCATAAACTGCTTTTCCCCACACCCAGATACAGAACTCCGGTAAACTGTGTTCTCTACATCCAAGTTACAGAACTCCCATATGCTGCGTCTGCTACATTCAAGCTACAGAAATCCCATATACAGCGTATGCCTTCTCCCAGGCTTCAGAACTCTTGGAAACAGCTTCTTTCTACATGCAACCTACAGAATGCCTGGAAACTGCATCTCTCTACACCCAGGTAACAGAACTCCCGTAAGCCGCTTCTGCTATACTCAGCATACAGAAAACCCGCATATAGCGAATGCCTAATTCCAGGCTTCAGAATACCAGTAAACAGCTCCTCTCTACACGAAAGATAGAGAACTGCTGCAAACTGTGTCTCCCTGCATCTAGTTAACAGAGCTACCCTAAGCTGTGTCTCCTACACTCAGGATACAGCAAACCCGCATATTGCGAATGCGAAATCCATGACACAGAAGTAGGGTAAACTGCTTATCCTTATACCCCGATACAGAACTGCAAAATACTGCGTCTCTCTACCTCCAGTTTACACAGCTCCCTTGAGGTTCGTCTGTTACGCTTAGGCTACTCGAATCCCATATACAGCATATGCCTTCTCCCAGGCTACAGAACTCCTGGAAACGCTTCTCTCTACATCCAGGATACAGAACTCCTGAAAACTGCATCTCGCTACATCCAAGAGACAGAGCTCCCGTAAGCTGCTTATTGTACCCTCATTGTAAAGTAAATGCACATTTAGCGTATGCCTATTTCCAGGATACAGAATTCCCATAAACTGCTTTACCCCACACCCAGATACAGAACTCCGGTAAACTGTGTTCTCTACATCCAGGTTACAGAACTCCCATATGCTGCGTCTGCTACACTCAAGCTACAGAAATCCCATATAGAGCGTATATCTTCTCCCAGGCTTCAGAACTCTTGGAAACAGCTTCTTTCTACATGCAACCTACAGAATGCCTGGAAACTGCATCTCTCTACACCCAGGTAACAGAACTCCCGTAAGCCGCTTCTGCTATACTCAGCATACAGAAAACCCGCATATAGCGAATGCCTAATTCCAGGCTTCAGAATTCCAGTAAAGAGCTCCTCTCTACACGAAAGATAGAGAACTGCTGCAAACTGTGTCTCCCTGCATCTAGTTAACAGAGCTACCCTAAGCTGTGTCTCCTACACTCAGGATACAGAAAACCCGCATATTGCGAATGCGAAATCCATGACACAGAAGTAGGGTAAACTGCTTATCCTTATACCCCGATACAGAACTCCGAAATACTGCGTCTCTCTACCTCCAGTTTACACAGCTCCCTTGAGGTTCGTCTGTTACGCTTAGGCTACTCGAATCCCATATACAGCATATGCCTTCTCCCAGGCTACAGAACTCCTGGAAACGCTTCTCTCTACACCCAGGATACAGAACTCCTGAAAACTGCATCTCGCTACATCCAAGAGACAGAGCTCCCGTAAGCTGCTTATTGTACCCTCATTGTAAAGTAAATGCACATTTAGCGTATGCCTATTTCCAGGATACAGAATTCCCATAAACTGCTTTTCCCCACACCCAGATACAGAACTCCGGTAAACTGTGTTCTCTACATCCAGGTTACAGAACTCCCATATGCTGCGTCTGCTACACTCAAGCTACAGAAATCCCATATAGAGCGTATATCTTCTCCCAGGCTTCAGAACTCTTGGAAACAGCTTCTTTCTACATGCAACCTACAGAATGCCTGGAAACTGCATCTCTCTACACCCAGGTAACAGAACTCCCGTAAGCCGCTTCTGCTATACTCAGCATACAGAAAACCCGCATATAGCGAATGCCTAATTCCAGGCTTCAGAATTCCCGTAAACAGCTCCTCTCTACACGAAAGATAGAGAACTGCTGCAAACTGTGTCTCCCTGCATCTAGTTAACAGAGCTACCCTAAGCTGTGTCTCCTACACTCAGGATACAGAAAACCCGCATATTGCGAATGCGAAATCCATGACACAGAAGTAGGGTAAACTGCTTATCCTTATACCCCGATACAGAACTCCGAAATACTGCGTCTCTCTACCTCCAGTTTACACAGCTCCCTTGAGGTTCGTCTGTTACGCTTAGGCTACTCGAATCCCATATACAGCATATGCCTTCTCCCAGGCTACAGAACTCCTGGAAACGCTTCTCTCTACACCCAGGATACAGAACTCCTGAAAACTGCATCTCGCTACATCCAAGAGACAGAGCTCCCGTAAGCTGCTTATTGTACCCTCATTGTAAAGTAAATGCACATTTAGCGTATGCCTATTTCCAGGATACAGAATTCCCATAAACTGCTTTTCCCCACACCCAGATACAGAACTCCGGTAAACTGTGTTCTCTACATCCAGGTTACAGAACTCCCATATGCTGCGTCTGCTACACTCAAGCTACAGAAATCCCATATAGAGCGTATATCTTCTCCCAGGCTTCAGAACTCTTGGAAACAGCTTCTTTCTACATGCAACCTACAGAATGCCTGGAAACTGCATCTCTCTACACCCAGGTAACAGAACTCCCGTAAGCCGCTTCTGCTATACTCAGCATACAGAAAACCCGCATATAGCGAATGCCTAATTCCAGGCTTCAGAATTCCAGTAAAGAGCTCCTCTCTACACGAAAGATAGAGAACTGCTGCAAACTGTGTCTCCCTGCATCTAGTTAACAGAGCTACCCTAAGCTGTGTCTCCTACACTCAGGATACAGCAAACCCGCATATTGCGAATGCGAAATCCATGACACAGAAGTAGGGTAAACTGCTTATCCTTATACCCCGATACAGAACTGCAAAATACTGCGTCTCTCTACCTCCAGTTTACACAGCTCCCTTGAGGTTCGTCTGTTACGCTTAGGCTACTCGAATCCCATATACAGCATATGCCTTCTCCCAGGCTACAGAACTCCTGGAAACGCTTCTCTCTACATCCAGGATACAGAACTCCTGAAAACTGCATCTCGCTACATCCAAGAGACAGAGCTCCCGTAAGCTGCTTATTGTACCCTCATTGTAAAGTAAATGCACATTTAGCGTATGCCTATTTCCAGGATACAGAATTCCCATAAACTGCTTTACCCCACACCCAGATACAGAACTCCGGTAAACTGTGTTCTCTACATCCAGGTTACAGAACTCCCATATGCTGCGTCTGCTACACTCAAGCTACAGAAATCCCATATAGAGCGTATATCTTCTCCCAGGCTTCAGAACTCTTGGAAACAGCTTCTTTCTACATGCAACCTACAGAATGCCTGGAAACTGCATCTCTCTACACCCAGGTAACAGAACTCCCGTAAGCCGCTTCTGCTATACTCAGCATACAGAAAACCCGCATATAGCGAATGCCTAATTCCAGGCTTCAGAATTCCAGTAAACAGCTCCTCTCTACACGAAAGATAGAGAACTGCTGCAAACTGTGTCTCCCTGCATCTAGTTAACAGAGCTACCCTAAGCTGTGTCTCCTACACTCAGGATACAGAAAACCCGCATATTGCGAATGCGAAATCCATGACACAGAAGTAGGGTAAACTGCTTATCCTTATACCCCGATACAGAACTCCGAAATACTGCGTCTCTCTACCTCCAGTTTACACAGCTCCCTTGAGGTTCGTCTGTTACGCTTAGGCTACTCGAATCCCATATACAGCATATGCCTTCTCCCAGGCTACAGAACTCCTGGAAACGCTTCTCTCTACACCCAGGATACAGAACTCCTGAAAACTGCATCTCGCTACATCCAAGAGACAGAGCTCCCGTAAGCTGCTTATTGTACCCTCATTGTAAAGTAAATGCACATTTAGCGTATGCCTATTTCCAGGATACAGAATTCCCATAAACTGCTTTTCCCCACACCCAGATACAGAACTCCGGTAAACTGTGTTCTCTACATCCAGGTTACAGAACTCCCATATGCTGCGTCTGCTACACTCAAGCTACAGAAATCCCATATAGAGCGTATATCTTCTCCCAGGCTTCAGAACTCTTGGAAACAGCTTCTTTCTACATGCAACCTACAGAATGCCTGGAAACTGCATCTCTCTACACCCAGGTAACAGAACTCCCGTAAGCCGCTTCTGCTATACTCAGCATACAGAAAACCCGCATATAGCGAATGCCTAATTCCAGGCTTCAGAATACCAGTAAACAGCTCCTCTCTACACGAAAGATAGAGAACTGCTGCAAACTGTGTCTCCCTGCATCTAGTTAACAGAGCTACCCTAAGCTGTGTCTCCTACACTCAGGATACAGCAAACCCGCATATTGCGAATGCGAAATCCATGACACAGAAGTAGGGTAAACTGCTTATCCTTATACCCCGATACAGAACTCCGAAATACTGCGTCTCTCTACCTCCAGTTTACACAGCTCCCTTGAGGTTCGTCTGTTACGCTTAGGCTACTCGAATCCCATATACAGCATATGCCTTCTCCCAGGCTACAGAACTCCTGGAAACGCTTCTCTCTACACCCAGGATACAGAACTCCTGAAAACTGCATCTCGCTACATCCAAGAGACAGAGCTCCCGTAAGCTGCTTATTGTACCCTCATTGTAAAGTAAATGCACATTTAGCGTATGCCTATTTCCAGGATACAGAATTCCCATAAACTGCTTTTCCCCACACCCAGATACAGAACTCCGGTAAACTGTGTTCTCTACATCCAGGTTACAGAACTCCCATATGCTGCGTCTGCTACACTCAAGCTACAGAAATCCCATATAGAGCGTATATCTTCTCCCAGGCTTCAGAACTCTTGGAAACAGCTTCTTTCTACATGCAACCTACAGAATGCCTGGAAACTGCATCTCTCTACACCCAGGTAACAGAACTCCCGTAAGCCGCTTCTGCTATACTCAGCATACAGAAAACCCGCATATAGCGAATGCCTAATTCCAGGCTTCAGAATACCAGTAAACAGCTGCTCTCTACACGAAAGATAGAGAACTGCTGCAAACTGTGTCTCCCTGCATCTAGTTAACAGAGCTACCCTAAGCTGTGTCTCCTACACTCAGGATACAGAAAACCCGCATATTGCGAATGCGAAATCCATGACACAGAAGTAGGGTAAACTGCTTATCCTTATACCCCGATACAGAACTCCGAAATACTGCGTCTCTCTACCTCCAGTTTACACAGCTCCCTTGAGGTTCGTCTGTTACGCTTAGGCTACTCGAATCCCATATACAGCATATGCCTTCTCCCAGGCTACAGAACTCCTGGAAACGCTTCTCTCTACACCCAGGATACAGAACTCCTGAAAACTGCATCTCGCTACATCCAAGAGACAGAGCTCCCGTAAGCTGCTTATTGTACCCTCATTGTAAAGTAAATGCACATTTAGCGTATGCCTATTTCCAGGATACAGAATTCCCATAAACTGCTTTTCCCCACACCCAGATACAGAACTCCGGTAAACTGTGTTCTCTACATCCAGGTTACAGAACTCCCATATGCTGCGTCTGCTACACTCAAGCTACAGAAATCCCATATAGAGCGTATATCTTCTCCCAGGCTTCAGAACTCTTGGAAACAGCTTCTTTCTACATGCAACCTACAGAATGCCTGGAAACTGCATCTCTCTACACCCAGGTAACAGAACTCCCGTAAGCCGCTTCTGCTATACTCAGCATACAGAAAACCCGCATATAGCGAATGCCTAATTCCAGGCTTCAGAATTCCCGTAAACAGCTCCTCTCTACACGAAAGATAGAGAACTGCTGCAAACTGTGTCTCCCTGCATCTAGTTAACAGAGCTACCCTAAGCTGTGTCTTCTACACTCACGATACGGAACACCCACATATTGCGAATGCCAAAGCCATGACACAGAAGTACTGTAAACTGCTTATTCCTATACCCCGATACAGAACTCTGGAATACTGCGTCTCTCTACCTCCAAGTTACAGAGCTCCCTTGAGGTTCGTCTGCTACGCTCAGGCTACAGGAATCCCATATACAGCGTATGCCTTTTCCCATTCAACAGAACTCTTGGGAACTGATTCTCTCTACACCCAGGATACAGAAATCCTGAAAACTGCATCTCGCTACATGCAGGAGACAGAGCTCCCATAAGCTGCTTATTATACCCTCAGGGTACAGTAAACACACATTTAGCGTATGCCTATTTCCAGGATACAGAATTCCCATAAACTGCTTTTCCCCACACCCAGATACAGAACTCCGGTAAACTGTGTTCTCTACATCCAAGTTACAGAACTCCCATATGCTGCGTCTGCTACATTCAAGCTACAGAAATCCCATATACAGCGTATGCCTTCTCCCAGGCTGCAGAACTCTTGGAAACAGCTTCTTTCTACATGCAACCTACAGAATGCCTGGAAACTGCATCTCTCTACACCCAGGTAACAGAACTCCCGTAAGCCGCTTCTGCTATACTCAGCATACAGAAAACCCGCATATAGCGAATGCCTAATTCCAGGCTTCAGAATACCAGTAAACAGCTCCTCTCTACACGAAAGATAGAGAACTGCTGCAAACTGTGTCTCCCTGCATCTAGTTAACAGAGCTACCCTAAGCTGTGTCTCCTACACTCAGGATACAGCAAACCCGCATATTGCGAATGCGAAATCCATGACACAGAAGTAGGGTAAACTGCTTATCCTTATACCCCGATACAGAACTCCGAAATACTGCGTCTCTCTACCTCCAGTTTACACAGCTCCCTTGAGGTTCGTCTGTTACGCTTAGGCTACTCGAATCCCATATACAGCATATGCCTTCTCCCAGGCTACAGAACTCCTGGAAACGCTTCTCTCTACATCCAGGATACAGAACTCCTGAAAACTGCATCTCGCTACATCCAAGAGACAGAGCTCCCGTAAGCTGCTTATTGTACCCTCATTGTAAAGTAAATGCACATTTAGCGTATGCCTATTTCCAGGATACAGAATTCCCATAAACTGCTTTACCCCACACCCAGATACAGAACTCCGGTAAACTGTGTTCTCTACATCCAGGTTACAGAACTCCCATATGCTGCGTCTGCTACACTCAAGCTACAGAAATCCCATATAGAGCGTATATCTTCTCCCAGGCTTCAGAACTCTTGGAAACAGCTTCTTTCTACATGCAACCTACAGAATGCCTGGAAACTGCATCTCTCTACACCCAGGTAACAGAACTCCCGTAAGCCGCTTCTGCTATACTCAGCATACAGAAAACCCGCATATAGCGAATGCCTAATTCCAGGCTTCAGAATTCCAGTAAAGAGCTCCTCTCTACACGAAAGATAGAGAACTGCTGCAAACTGTGTCTCCCTGCATCTAGTTAACAGAGCTACCCTAAGCTGTGTCTCCTACACTCAGGATACAGAAAACCCGCATATTGCGAATGCGAAATCCATGACACAGAAGTAGGGTAAACTGCTTATCCTTATACCCCGATACAGAACTCCGAAATACTGCGTCTCTCTACCTCCAGTTTACACAGCTCCCTTGAGGTTCGTCTGTTACGCTTAGGCTACTCGAATCCCATATACAGCATATGCCTTCTCCCAGGCTACAGAACTCCTGGAAACGCTTCTCTCTACACCCAGGATACAGAACTCCTGAAAACTGCATCTCGCTACATCCAAGAGACAGAGCTCCCGTAAGCTGCTTATTGTACCCTCATTGTAAAGTAAATGCACATTTAGCGTATGCCTATTTCCAGGATACAGAATTCCCATAAACTGCTTTTCCCCACACCCAGATACAGAACTCCGGTAAACTGTGTTCTCTACATCCAGGTTACAGAACTCCCATATGCTGCGTCTGCTACACTCAAGCTACAGAAATCCCATATAGAGCGTATATCTTCTCCCAGGCTTCAGAACTCTTGGAAACAGCTTCTTTCTACATGCAACCTACAGAATGCCTGGAAACTGCATCTCTCTACACCCAGGTAACAGAACTCCCGTAAGCCGCTTCTGCTATACTCAGCATACAGAAAACCCGCATATAGCGAATGCCTAATTCCAGGCTTCAGAATACCAGTAAACAGCTGCTCTCTACACGAAAGATAGAGAACTGCTGCAAACTGTGTCTCCCTGCATCTAGTTAACAGAGCTACCCTAAGCTGTGTCTCCTACACTCAGGATACAGAAAACCCGCATATTGCGAATGCGAAATCCATGACACAGAAGTAGGGTAAACTGCTTATCCTTATACCCCGATACAGAACTCCGAAATACTGCGTCTCTCTACCTCCAGTTTACACAGCTCCCTTGAGGTTCGTCTGTTACGCTTAGGCTACTCGAATCCCATATACAGCATATGCCTTCTCCCAGGCTACAGAACTCCTGGAAACGCTTCTCTCTACACCCAGGATACAGAACTCCTGAAAACTGCATCTCGCTACATCCAAGAGACAGAGCTCCCGTAAGCTGCTTATTGTACCCTCATTGTAAAGTAAATGCACATTTAGCGTATGCCTATTTCCAGGATACAGAATTCCCATAAACTGCTTTTCCCCACACCCAGATACAGAACTCCGGTAAACTGTGTTCTCTACATCCAGGTTACAGAACTCCCATATGCTGCGTCTGCTACACTCAAGCTACAGAAATCCCATATAGAGCGTATATCTTCTCCCAGGCTTCAGAACTCTTGGAAACAGCTTCTTTCTACATGCAACCTACAGAATGCCTGGAAACTGCATCTCTCTACACCCAGGTAACAGAACTCCCGTAAGCCGCTTCTGCTATACTCAGCATACAGAAAACCCGCATATAGCGAATGCCTAATTCCAGGCTTCAGAATACCAGTAAACAGCTGCTCTCTACACGAAAGATAGAGAACTGCTGCAAACTGTGTCTCCCTGCATCTAGTTAACAGAGCTACCCTAAGCTGTGTCTCCTACACTCAGGATACAGAAAACCCGCATATTGCGAATGCGAAATCCATGACACAGAAGTAGGGTAAACTGCTTATCCTTATACCCCGATACAGAACTCCGAAATACTGCGTCTCTCTACCTCCAGTTTACACAGCTCCCTTGAGGTTCGTCTGTTACGCTTAGGCTACTCGAATCCCATATACAGCATATGCCTTCTCCCAGGCTACAGAACTCCTGGAAACGCTTCTCTCTACACCCAGGATACAGAACTCCTGAAAACTGCATCTCGCTACATCCAAGAGACAGAGCTCCCGTAAGCTGCTTATTGTACCCTCATTGTAAAGTAAATGCACATTTAGCGTATGCCTATTTCCAGGATACAGAATTCCCATAAACTGCTTTTCCCCACACCCAGATACAGAACTCCGGTAAACTGTGTTCTCTACATCCAGGTTACAGAACTCCCATATGCTGCGTCTGCTACACTCAAGCTACAGAAATCCCATATAGAGCGTATATCTTCTCCCAGGCTTCAGAACTCTTGGAAACAGCTTCTTTCTACATGCAACCTACAGAATGCCTGGAAACTGCATCTCTCTACACCCAGGTAACAGAACTCCCGTAAGCCGCTTCTGCTATACTCAGCATACAGAAAACCCGCATATAGCGAATGCCTAATTCCAGGCTTCAGAATTCCCGTAAACAGCTCCTCTCTACACGAAAGATAGAGAACTGCTGCAAACTGTGTCTCCCTGCATCTAGTTAACAGAGCTACCCTAAGCTGTGTCTTCTACACTCACGATACGGAACACCCACATATTGCGAATGCCAAAGCCATGACACAGAAGTACTGTAAACTGCTTATTCCTATACCCCGATACAGAACTCTGGAATACTGCGTCTCTCTACCTCCAAGTTACAGAGCTCCCTTGAGGTTCGTCTGCTACGCTCAGGCTACAGGAATCCCATATACAACGTATGCCTTTTCCCATTCAACAGAACTCTTGGGAACTGATTCTCTCTACACCCAGGATACAGAAATCCTGAAAACTGCATCTCGCTACATGCAGGAGACAGAGCTCCCATAAGCTGCTTATTATACCCTCAGGGTACAGTAAACACACATTTAGCGTATGCCTATTTCCAGGATACAGAATTCCCATAAACTGCTTTTCCCCACACCCAGATACAGAACTCCGGTAAACTGTGTTCTCTACATCCAAGTTACAGAACTCCCATATGCTGCGTCTGCTACATTCAAGCTACAGAAATCCCATATACAGCGTATGCCTTCTCCCAGGCTTCAGAACTCTTGGAAACAGCTTCTTTCTACATGCAACCTACAGAATGCCTGGAAACTGCATCTCTCTACACCCAGGTAACAGAACTCCCGTAAGCCGCTTCTGCTATACTCAGCATACAGAAAACCCGCATATAGCGAATGCCTAATTCCAGGCTTCAGAATACCAGTAAACAGCTCCTCTCTACACGAAAGATAGAGAACTGCTGCAAACTGTGTCTCCCTGCATCTAGTTAACAGAGCTACCCTAAGCTGTGTCTCCTACACTCAGGATACAGCAAACCCGCATATTGCGAATGCGAAATCCATGACACAGAAGTAGGGTAAACTGCTTATCCTTATACCCCGATACAGAACTGCAAAATACTGCGTCTCTCTACCTCCAGTTTACACAGCTCCCTTGAGGTTCGTCTGTTACGCTTAGGCTACTCGAATCCCATATACAGCATATGCCTTCTCCCAGGCTACAGAACTCCTGGAAACGCTTCTCTCTACATCCAGGATACAGAACTCCTGAAAACTGCATCTCGCTACATCCAAGAGACAGAGCTCCCGTAAGCTGCTTATTGTACCCTCATTGTAAAGTAAATGCACATTTAGCGTATGCCTATTTCCAGGATACAGAATTCCCATAAACTGCTTTACCCCACACCCAGATACAGAACTCCGGTAAACTGTGTTCTCTACATCCAGGTTACAGAACTCCCATATGCTGCGTCTGCTACACTCAAGCTACAGAAATCCCATATAGAGCGTATATCTTCTCCCAGGCTTCAGAACTCTTGGAAACAGCTTCTTTCTACATGCAACCTACAGAATGCCTGGAAACTGCATCTCTCTACACCCAGGTAACAGAACTCCCGTAAGCCGCTTCTGCTATACTCAGCATACAGAAAACCCGCATATAGCGAATGCCTAATTCCAGGCTTCAGAATTCCAGTAAACAGCTCCTCTCTACACGAAAGATAGAGAACTGCTGCAAACTGTGTCTCCCTGCATCTAGTTAACAGAGCTACCCTAAGCTGTGTCTCCTACACTCAGGATACAGAAAACCCGCATATTGCGAATGCGAAATCCATGACACAGAAGTAGGGTAAACTGCTTATCCTTATACCCCGATACAGAACTCCGAAATACTGCGTCTCTCTACCTCCAGTTTACACAGCTCCCTTGAGGTTCGTCTGTTACGCTTAGGCTACTCGAATCCCATATACAGCATATGCCTTCTCCCAGGCTACAGAACTCCTGGAAACGCTTCTCTCTACACCCAGGATACAGAACTCCTGAAAACTGCATCTCGCTACATCCAAGAGACAGAGCTCCCGTAAGCTGCTTATTGTACCCTCATTGTAAAGTAAATGCACATTTAGCGTATGCCTATTTCCAGGATACAGAATTCCCATAAACTGCTTTTCCCCACACCCAGATACAGAACTCCGGTAAACTGTGTTCTCTACATCCAGGTTACAGAACTCCCATATGCTGCGTCTGCTACACTCAAGCTACAGAAATCCCATATAGAGCGTATATCTTCTCCCAGGCTTCAGAACTCTTGGAAACAGCTTCTTTCTACATGCAACCTACAGAATGCCTGGAAACTGCATCTCTCTACACCCAGGTAACAGAACTCCCGTAAGCCGCTTCTGCTATACTCAGCATACAGAAAACCCGCATATAGCGAATGCCTAATTCCAGGCTTCAGAATACCAGTAAACAGCTCCTCTCTACACGAAAGATAGAGAACTGCTGCAAACTGTGTCTCCCTGCATCTAGTTAACAGAGCTACCCTAAGCTGTGTCTCCTACACTCAGGATACAGAAAACCCGCATATTGCGAATGCGAAATCCATGACACAGAAGTAGGGTAAACTGCTTATCCTTATACCCCGATACAGAACTCCGAAATACTGCGTCTCTCTACCTCCAGTTTACACAGCTCCCTTGAGGTTCGTCTGTTACGCTTAGGCTACTCGAATCCCATATACAGCATATGCCTTCTCCCAGGCTACAGAACTCCTGGAAACGCTTCTCTCTACATCCAGGATACAGAACTCCTGAAAACTGCATCTCGCTACATCCAAGAGACAGAGCTCCCGTAAGCTGCTTATTGTACCCTCATTGTAAAGTAAATGCACATTTAGCGTATGCCTATTTCCAGGATACAGAATTCCCATAAACTGCTTTACCCCACACCCAGATACAGAACTCCGGTAAACTGTGTTCTCTACATCCAGGTTACAGAACTCCCATATGCTGCGTCTGCTACACTCAAGCTACAGAAATCCCATATAGAGCGTATATCTTCTCCCAGGCTTCAGAACTCTTGGAAACAGCTTCTTTCTACATGCAACCTACAGAATGCCTGGAAACTGCATCTCTCTACACCCAGGTAACAGAACTCCCGTAAGCCGCTTCTGCTATACTCAGCATACAGAAAACCCGCATATAGCGAATGCCTAATTCCAGGCTTCAGAATACCAGTAAACAGCTGCTCTCTACACGAAAGATAGAGAACTGCTGCAAACTGTGTCTCCCTGCATCTAGTTAACAGAGCTACCCTAAGCTGTGTCTCCTACACTCAGGATACAGAAAACCCGCATATTGCGAATGCGAAATCCATGACACAGAAGTAGGGTAAACTGCTTATCCTTATACCCCGATACAGAACTCCGAAATACTGCGTCTCTCTACCTCCAGTTTACACAGCTCCCTTGAGGTTCGTCTGTTACGCTTAGGCTACTCGAATCCCATATACAGCATATGCCTTCTCCCAGGCTACAGAACTCCTGGAAACGCTTCTCTCTACACCCAGGATACAGAACTCCTGAAAACTGCATCTCGCTACATCCAAGAGACAGAGCTCCCGTAAGCTGCTTATTGTACCCTCATTGTAAAGTAAATGCACATTTAGCGTATGCCTATTTCCAGGATACAGAATTCCCATAAACTGCTTTTCCCCACACCCAGATACAGAACTCCGGTAAACTGTGTTCTCTACATCCAGGTTACAGAACTCCCATATGCTGCGTCTGCTACACTCAAGCTACAGAAATCCCATATAGAGCGTATATCTTCTCCCAGGCTTCAGAACTCTTGGAAACAGCTTCTTTCTACATGCAACCTACAGAATGCCTGGAAACTGCATCTCTCTACACCCAGGTAACAGAACTCCCGTAAGCCGCTTCTGCTATACTCAGCATACAGAAAACCCGCATATAGCGAATGCCTAATTCCACGCTTCAGAATTCCCGTAAACAGCTCCTCTCTACACGAAAGATAGAGAACTGCTGCAAACTGTGTCTCCCTGCATCTAGTTAACAGAGCTACCCTAAGCTGTGTCTCCTACCCTCAGGATACAGCAAACCCGCATATTGCGAATGCGAAATCCATGACACAGAAGTAGGGTAAACTGCTTATCCTTATACCCCGATACAGAACTCCGAAATACTGCGTCTCTCTACCTCCAGTTTACACAGCTCCCTTGAGGTTCGTCTGTTACGCTTAGGCTACTCGAATCCCATATACAGCATATGCCTTCTCCCAGGCTACAGAACTCCTGGAAACGCTTCTCTCTACACCCAGGATACAGAACTCCTGAAAACTGCATCTCGCTACATCCAAGAGACAGAGCTCCCGTAAGCTGCTTATTGTACCCTCAGGGTAAAGTAAATGCACATTTAGCGTATGCCTATTTCCAGGATACAGAATTCCCATAAACTGCTTTTCCCCACACCCAGATACAGAACTCCGGTAAACTGTGTTCTCTACATCCAGGTTACAGAACTCCCATATGCTGCGTCTGCTACACTCAAGCTACAGAAATCCCATATAGAGCGTATATCTTCTCCCAGGCTTCAGAACTCTTGGAAACAGCTTCTTTCTACATGCAACCTACAGAATGCCTGGAAACTGCATCTCTCTACACCCAGGTAACAGAACTCCCGTAAGCCGCTTCTGCTATATTCAGCATACAGAAAACCCGCATATAGCGAATGCCTAATTCCAGGCTTCAGAATACCAGTAAACAGCTGCTCTCTACACGAAAGATAGAGAACTGCTGCAAACTGTGTCTCCCTGCATCTAGTTAACAGAGCTACCCTAAGCTGTGTCTCCTACACTCAGGATACAGCAAACCCGCATATTGCGAATGCGAAATCCATGACACAGAAGTAGGGTAAACTGCTTATCCTTATACCCCGATACAGAACTCCGAAATACTGCGTCTCTCTACCTCCAGTTTACACAGCTCCCTTGAGGTTCGTCTGTTACGCTTAGGCTACTCGAATCCCATATACAGCATATGCCTTCTCCCAGGCTACAGAACTCCTGGAAACGCTTCTCTCTACACCCAGGATACAGAACTCCTGAAAACTGCATCTCGCTACATCCAAGAGACAGAGCTCCCGTAAGCTGCTTATTGTACCCTCATTGTAAAGTAAATGCACATTTAGCGTATGCCTATTTCCAGGATACAGAATTCCCATAAACTGCTTTTCCCCACACCCAGATACAGAACTCCGGTAAACTGTGTTCTCTACATCCAGGTTACAGAACTCCCATATGCTGCGTCTGCTACACTCAAGCTACAGAAATCCCATATAGAGCGTATATCTTCTCCCAGGCTTCAGAACTCTTGGAAACAGCTTCTTTCTACATGCAACCTACAGAATGCCTGGAAACTGCATCTCTCTACACCCAGGTAACAGAACTCCCGTAAGCCGCTTCTGCTATACTCAGCATACAGAAAACCCGCATATAGCGAATGCCTAATTCCAGGCTTCAGAATTCCAGTAAACAGCTCCTCTCTACACGAAAGATAGAGAACTGCTGCAAACTGTGTCTCCCTGCATCTAGTTAACAGAGCTACCCTAAGCTGTGTCTCCTACACTCAGGATACAGAAAACCCGCATATTGCGAATGCGAAATGCATGACACAGAAGTAGGGTAAACTGCTTATCCTTATACCCCGATACAGAACTCCGAAATACTGTGTCTCTCTACCTCCAGTTTACACAGCTCCCTTGAGGTTCGTCTGTTACGCTTAGGCTACTCGAATCCCATATACAGCATATGCCTTCTCCCAGGCTACAGAACTCCTGGAAACGCTTCTCTCTACACCCAGGATACAGAACTCCTGAAAACTGCATCTCGCTACATCCAAGAGACAGAGCTCCCGTAAGCTGCTTATTGTACCCTCATTGTAAAGTAAATGCACATTTAGCGTATGCCTATTTCCAGGATACAGAATTCCCATAAACTGCTTTTCCCCACACCCAGATACAGAACTCCGGTAAACTGTGTTCTCTACATCCAGGTTACAGAACTCCCATATGCTGCGTCTGCTACACTCAAGCTACAGAAATCCCATATAGAGCGTATATCTTCTCCCAGGCTTCAGAACTCTTGGAAACAGCTTCTTTCTACATGCAACCTACAGAATGCCTGGAAACTGCATCTCTCTACACCCAGGTAACAGAACTCCCGTAAGCCGCTTCTGCTATACTCAGCATACAGAAAACCCGCATATAGCGAATGCCTAATTCCAGGCTTCAGAATACCAGTAAACAGCTGCTCTCTACACGAAAGATAGAGAACTGCTGCAAACTGTGTCTCCCTGCATCTAGTTAACAGAGCTACCCTAAGCTGTGTCTCCTACACTCAGGATACAGAAAACCCGCATATTGCGAATGCGAAATCCATGACACAGAAGTAGGGTAAACTGCTTATCCTTATACCCCGATACAGAACTCCGAAATACTGCGTCTCTCTACCTCCAGTTTACACAGCTCCCTTGAGGTTCGTCTGTTACGCTTAGGCTACTCGAATCCCATATACAGCATATGCCTTCTCCCAGGCTACAGAACTCCTGGAAACGCTTCTCTCTACATCCAGGATACAGAACTCCTGAAAACTGCATCTCGCTACATCCAAGAGACAGAGCTCCCGTAAGCTGCTTATTGTACCCTCATTGTAAAGTAAATGCACATTTAGCGTATGCCTATTTCCAGGATACAGAATTCCCATAAACTGCTTTTCCCCACACCCAGATACAGAACTCCGGTAAACTGTGTTCTCTACATCCAGGTTACAGAACTCCCATATGCTGCGTCTGCTACACTCAAGCTACAGAAATCCCATATAGAGCGTATATCTTCTCCCAGGCTTCAGAACTCTTGGAAACAGCTTCTTTCTACATGCAACCTACAGAATGCCTGGAAACTGCATCTCTCTACACCCAGGTAACAGAACTCCCGTAAGCCGCTTCTGCTATACTCAGCATACAGAAAACCCGCATATAGCGAATGCCTAATTCCAGGCTTCAGAATTCCCGTAAACAGCTCCTCTCTACACGAAAGATAGAGAACTGCTGCAAACTGTGTCTCCCTGCATCTAGTTAACAGAGCTACCCTAAGCTGTGTCTTCTACACTCACGATACGGAACACCCACATATTGCGAATGCCAAAGCCATGACACAGAAGTACTGTAAACTGCTTATTCCTATACCCCGATACAGAACTCCAAAATACTGCGTCTCTCTACCTCCAAGTTACAGAGCTCCCTTGAGGTTCGTCTGCTACGCTCAGGCTACAGGAATCCCATATACAGCGTATGCCTTTTCCCATTCAACAGAACTCTTGGGAACTGATTCTCTCTACACCCAGGATACAGAAATCCTGAAAACTGCATCTCGCTACATGCAGGAGACAGAGCTCCCATAAGCTGCTTATTATACCCTCAGGGTACAGTAAACACACATTTAGCGTATGCCAATTTCCAGGATACAGAATTCCCATAAACTGCTTTTCCCCACACCCAGATACAGAACTCCGGTAAACTGTGTTCTCTACATCCAAGTTACAGAACTCCCATATGCTGCGTCTGCTACATTCAAGCTACAGAAATCCCATATACAGCGTATGCCTTCTCCCAGGCTTCAGAACTCTTGGAAACAGCTTCTTTCTACATGCAACCTACAGAATGCCTGGAAACTGCATCTCTCTACACCCAGGTAACAGAACTCCCGTAAGCCGCTTCTGCTATACTCAGCATACAGAAAACCCGCATATAGCGAATGCCTAATTCCAGGCTTCAGAATACCAGTAAACAGCTGCTCTCTACACGAAAGATAGAGAACTGCTGCAAACTGTGTCTCCCTGCATCTAGTTAACAGAGCTACCCTAAGCTGTGTCTCCTACACTCAGGATACAGAAAACCCGCATATTGCGAATGCGAAATCCATGACACAGAAGTAGGGTAAACTGCTTATCCTTATACCCCGATACAGAACTGCAAAATACTGCGTCTCTCTACCTCCAGTTTACACAGCTCCCTTGAGGTTCGTCTGTTACGCTTAGGCTACTCGAATCCCATATACAGCATATGCCTTCTCCCAGGCTACAGAACTCCTGGAAACGCTTCTCTCTACACCCAGGATACAGAACTCCTGAAAACTGCATCTCGCTACATCCAAGAGACAGAGCTCCCTTAAGCTGCTTATTGTACCCTCATTGTAAAGTAAATGCACATTTAGCGTATGCCTATTTCCAGGATACAGAATTCCCATAAACTGCTTTACCCCACACCCAGATACAGAACTCCGGTAAACTGTGTTCTCTACATCCAGGTTACAGAACTCCCATATGCTGCGTCTGCTACACTCAAGCTACAGAAATCCCATATAGAGCGTATATCTTCTCCCAGGCTTCAGAACTCTTGGAAACAGCTTCTTTCTACATGCAACCTACAGAATGCCTGGAAACTGCATCTCTCTACACCCAGGTAACAGAACTCCCGTAAGCCGCTTCTGCTATACTCAGCATACAGAAAACCCGCATATAGCGAATGCCTAATTCCAGGCTTCAGAATTCCAGTAAACAGCTCCTCTCTACACGAAAGATAGAGAACTGCTGCAAACTGTGTCTCCCTGCATCTAATTTACAGAGCTACCCTAAGCTGTGTCTCCTACACTCAGGATACAGAAAACCCGCATATTGCGAATGCGAAATCCATGACACAGAAGTAGGGTAAACTGCTTATCCTTATACCCCGATACAGAACTCCGAAATACTGCGTCTCTCTACCTCCAGTTTACACAGCTCCCTTGAGGTTCGTCTGTTACGCTTAGGCTACTCGAATCCCATATACAGCATATGCCTTCTCCCAGGCTACAGAACTCCTGGAAACGCTTCTCTCTACACCCAGGATACAGAACTCCTGAAAACTGCATCTCGCTACATCCAAGAGACAGAGCTCCCGTAAGCTGCTTATTGTACCCTCATTGTAAAGTAAATGCACATTTAGCGTATGCCTATTTCCAGGATACAGAATTCCCATAAACTGCTTTTCCCCACACCCAGATACAGAACTCCGGTAAACTGTGTTCTCTACATCCAGGTTACAGAACTCCCATATGCTGCGTCTGCTACACTCAAGCTACAGAAATCCCATATAGAGCGTATATCTTCTCCCAGGCTTCAGAACTCTTGGAAACAGCTTCTTTCTACATGCAACCTACAGAATGCCTGGAAACTGCATCTCTCTACACCCAGGTAACAGAACTCCGTAAGCCGCTTCTGCTATACTCAGCATACAGAAAACCCGCATATAGCGAATGCCTAATTCCAGGCTTCAGAATACCAGTAAACAGCTGCTCTCTACACGAACGATAGAGAACTGCTGCAAACTGTGTCTCCCTGCATCTAGTTAACAGAGCTACCCTAAGCTGTGTCTCCTACACTCAGGATACAGCAAACCCGCATATTGCGAATGCGAAATGCATGACACAGAAGTAGGGTAAACTGCTTATCCTTATACCCCGATACAGAACTCCGAAATACTGCGTCTCTCTACCTCCAGTTTACACAGCTCCCTTGAGGTTCGTCTGTTACGCTTAGGCTACTCGAATCCCATATACAGCATATGCCTTCTCCCAGGCTACAGAACTCCTGGAAACGCTTCTCTCTACACCCAGGATACAGAACTCCTGAAAACTGCATCTCGCTACATCCAAGAGACAGAGCTCCCGTAAGCTGCTTATTGTACCCTCATTGTAAAGTAAATGCACATTTAGCGTATGCCTATTTCCAGGATACAGAATTCCCATAAACTGCTTTACCCCACACCCAGATACAGAACTCCGGTAAACTGTGTTCTCTACATCCAGGTTACGGAACTCCCATATGCTGCGTCTGCTACACTCAAGCTACAGAAATCCCATATAGAGCGTATATCTTCTCCCAGGCTTCAGAACTCTTGGAAATAGCTTCTTTCTACATGCAACCTACAGAATGCCTGGAAACTGCATCTCTCTACACCCAGGTAACAGAACTCCCGTAAGCCGCTTCTGCTATACTCAGCATACAGAAAACCCGCATATAGCGAATGCCTAATTCCAGGCTTCAGAATTCCCGTAAACAGCTCCTCTCTACACGAAAGATAGAGAACTGCTGCAAACTGTGTCTCCCTGCATCTAGTTAACAGAGCTACCCTAAGCTGTGTCTTCTACACTCACGATACGGAACACCCACATATTGCGAATGCCAAAGCCATGACACAGAAGTACTGTAAACTGCTTATTCCTATACCCCGATACAGAACTCTGGAATACTGCGTCTCTCTACCTCCAAGTTACAGAGCTCCCTTGAGGTTCGTCTGCTACGCTCAGGCTACAGGAATCCCATATACAGCGTATGCCTTTTCCCATTCAACAGAACTCTTGGAACTGATTCTCTCTACACCCAGGATACAGAAATCCTGAAAACTGCATCTCGCTACATGCAGGAGACAGAGCTCCCATAAGCTGCTTATTATACCCTCAGGGTACAGTAAACACACATTTAGCGTATGCCAATTTCCAGGATACAGAATTCCCATAAACTGCTTTTCCCCACACCCAGATACAGAACTCCGGTAAACTGTGTTCTCTACATCCAAGTTACAGAACTCCCATATGCTGCGTCTGCTACATTCAAGCTACAGAAATCCCATATACAGCGTATGCCTTCTCCCAGGCTTCAGAACTCTTGGAAACAGCTTCTTTCTACATGCAACCTACAGAATGCCTGGAAACTGCATCTCTCTACACCCAGGTAACAGAACTCCCGTAAGCCGCTTCTGCTATACTCAGCATACAGAAAACCCGCATATAGCGAATGCCTAATTCCAGGCTTCAGAATACCAGTAAACAGCTCCTCTCTACACGAAAGATAGAGAACTGCTGCAAACTGTGTCTCCCTGCATCTAGTTAACAGAGCTACCCTAAGCTGTGTCTCCTACACTCAGGATACAGCAAACCCGCATATTGCGAATGCGAAATCCATGACACAGAAGTAGGGTAAACTGCTTATCCTTATACCCCGATACAGAACTGCAAAATACTGCGTCTCTCTACCTCCAGTTTACACAGCTCCCTTGAGGTTCGTCTGTTACGCTTAGGCTACTCGAATCCCATATACAGCATATGCCTTCTCCCAGGCTACAGAACTCCTGGAAACGCTTCTCTCTACACCCAGGATACAGAACTCCTGAAAACTGCATCTCGCTACATCCAAGAGACAGAGCTCCCGTAAGCTGCTTATTGTACCCTCATTGTAAAGTAAATGCACATTTAGCGTATGCCTATTTCCAGGATACAGAATTCCCATAAACTGCTTTTCCCCACACCCAGATACAGAACTCCGGTAAACTGTGTTCTCTACATCCAGGTTACAGAACTCCCATATGCTGCGTCTGCTACACTCAAGCTACAGAAATCCCATATAGAGCGTATATCTTCTCCCAGGCTTCAGAACTCTTGGAAACAGCTTCTTTCTACATGCAACCTACAGAATGCCTGGAAACTGCATCTCTCTACACCCAGGTAACAGAACTCCCGTAAGCCGCTTCTGCTATACTCAGCATACAGAAAACCCGCATATAGCGAATGCCTAATTCCAGGCTTCAGAATACCAGTAAACAGCTGCTCTCTACACGAAAGATAGAGAACTGCTGCAAACTGTGTCTCCCTGCATCTAGTTAACAGAGCTACCCTAAGCTGTGTCTCCTACACTCAGGATACAGCAAACCCGCATATTGCGAATGCGAAATCCATGACACAGAAGTAGGGTAAACTGCTTATCCTTATACCCCGATACAGAACTCCGAAATACTGCGTCTCTCTACCTCCAGTTTACACAGCTCCCTTGAGGTTCGTCTGTTACGCTTAGGCTACTCGAATCCCATATACAGCATATGCCTTCTCCCAGGCTACAGAACTCCTGGAAACGCTTCTCTCTACACCCAGGATACAGAACTCCTGAAAACTGCATCTCGCTACATCCAAGAGACAGAGCTCCCGTAAGCTGCTTATTGTACCCTCATTGTAAAGTAAATGCACATTTAGCGTATGCCTATTTCCAGGATACAGAATTCCCATAAACTGCTTTTCCCCACACCCAGATACAGAACTCCGGTAAACTGTGTTCTCTACATCCAGGTTACAGAACTCCCATATGCTGCGTCTGCTACACTCAAGCTACAGAAATCCCATATAGAGCGTATATCTTCTCCCAGGCTTCAGAACTCTTGGAAACAGCTTCTTTCTACATGCAACCTACAGAATGCCTGGAAACTGCATCTCTCTACACCCAGGTAACAGAACTCCGTAAGCCGCTTCTGCTATACTCAGCATACAGAAAACCCGCATATAGCGAATGCCTAATTCCAGGCTTCAGAATACCAGTAAACAGCTGCTCTCTACACGAAAGATAGAGAACTGCTGCAAACTGTGTCTCCCTGCATCTAGTTAACAGAGCTACCCTAAGCTGTGTCTCCTACACTCAGGATACAGCAAACCCGCATATTGCGAATGCGAAATGCATGACACAGAAGTAGGGTAAACTGCTTATCCTTATACCCCGATACAGAACTCCGAAATACTGCGTCTCTCTACCTCCAGTTTACACAGCTCCCTTGAGGTTCGTCTGTTACGCTTAGGCTACTCGAATCCCATATACAGCATATGCCTTCTCCCAGGCTACAGAACTCCTGGAAACGCTTCTCTCTACACCCAGGATACAGAACTCCTGAAAACTGCATCTCGCTACATCCAAGAGACAGAGCTCCCGTAAGCTGCTTATTGTACCCTCATTGTAAAGTAAATGCACATTTAGCGTATGCCTATTTCCAGGATACAGAATTCCCATAAACTGCTTTACCCCACACCCAGATACAGAACTCCGGTAAACTGTGTTCTCTACATCCAGGTTACGGAACTCCCATATGCTGCGTCTGCTACACTCAAGCTACAGAAATCCCATATAGAGCGTATATCTTCTCCCAGGCTTCAGAACTCTTGGAAACAGCTTCTTTCTACATGCAACCTACAGAATGCCTGGAAACTGCATCTCTCTACACCCAGGTAACAGAACTCCCGTAAGCCGCTTCTGCTATACTCAGCATACAGAAAACCCGCATATAGCGAATGCCTAATTCCAGGCTTCAGAATTCCCGTAAACAGCTCCTCTCTACACGAAAGATAGAGAACTGCTGCAAACTGTGTCTCCCTGCATCTAGTTAACAGAGCTACCCTAAGCTGTGTCTTCTACACTCACGATACGGAACACCCACATATTGCGAATGCCAAAGCCATGACACAGAAGTACTGTAAACTGCTTATTCCTATACCCCGATACAGAACTCTGGAATACTGCGTCTCTCTACCTCCAAGTTACAGAGCTCCCTTGAGGTTCGTCTGCTACGCTCAGGCTACAGGAATCCCATATACAGCGTATGCCTTTTCCCATTCAACAGAACTCTTGGGAACTGATTCTCTCTACACCCAGGATACAGAAATCCTGAAAACTGCATCTCGCTACATGCAGGAGACAGAGCTCCATAAGCTGCTTATTATACCCTCAGGGTACAGTAAACACACATTTAGCGTATGCCAATTTCCAGGATACAGAATTCCCATAAACTGCTTTTCCCCACACCCAGATACAGAACTCCGGTAAACTGTGTTCTCTACATCCAAGTTACAGAACTCCCATATGCTGCGTCTGCTACATTCAAGCTACAGAAATCCCATATACAGCGTATGCCTTCTCCCAGGCTTCAGAACTCTTGGAAACAGCTTCTTTCTACATGCAACCTACAGAATGCCTGGAAACTGCATCTCTCTACACCCAGGTAACAGAACTCCCGTAAGCCGCTTCTGCTATACTCAGCATACAGAAAACCCGCATATAGCGAATGCCTAATTCCAGGCTTCAGAATACCAGTAAACAGCTCCTCTCTACACGAAAGATAGAGAACTGCTGCAAACTGTGTCTCCCTGCATCTAGTTAACAGAGCTACCCTAAGCTGTGTCTCCTACACTCAGGATACAGCAAACCCGCATATTGCGAATGCGAAATCCATGACACAGAAGTAGGGTAAACTGCTTATCCTTATACCCCGATACAGAACTGCAAAATACTGCGTCTCTCTACCTCCAGTTTACACAGCTCCCTTGAGGTTCGTCTGTTACGCTTAGGCTACTCGAATCCCATATACAGCATATGCCTTCTCCCAGGCTACAGAACTCCTGGAAACGCTTCTCTCTACACCCAGGATACAGAACTCCTGAAAACTGCATCTCGCTACATCCAAGAGACAGAGCTCCCGTAAGCTGCTTATTGTACCCTCATTGTAAAGTAAATGCACATTTAGCGTATGCCTATTTCCAGGATACAGAATTCCCATAAACTGCTTTTCCCCACACCCAGATACAGAACTCCGGTAAACTGTGTTCTCTACATCCAGGTTACAGAACTCCCATATGCTGCGTCTGCTACACTCAAGCTACAGAAATCCCATATAGAGCGTATATCTTCTCCCAGGCTTCAGAACTCTTGGAAACAGCTTCTTTCTACATGCAACCTACAGAATGCCTGGAAACTGCATCTCTCTACACCCAGGTAACAGAACTCCCGTAAGCCGCTTCTGCTATACTCAGCATACAGAAAACCCGCATATAGCGAATGCCTAATTCCAGGCTTCAGAATTCCAGTAAACAGCTCCTCTCTACACGAAAGATAGAGAACTGCTGCAAACTGTGTCTCCCTGCATCTAGTTAACAGAGCTACCCTAAGCTGTGTCTCCTACACTCAGGATACAGAAAACCCGCATATTGCGAATGCGAAATTCCATGACACAGAAGTAGGGTAAACTGCTTATCCTTATACCCCGATACAGAACTCCGAAATACTGCGTCTCTCTACCTCCAGTTTACACAGCTCCCTTGAGGTTCGTCTGTTACGCTTAGGCTACTCGAATCCCATATACAGCATATGCCTTCTCCCAGGCTACAGAACTCCTGGAAACGCTTCTCTCTACACCCAGGATACAGAACTCCTGAAAACTGCATCTCGCTACATCCAAGAGACAGAGCTCCCGTAAGCTGCTTATTGTACCCTCATTGTAAAGTAAATGCACATTTAGCGTATGCCTATTTCCAGGATACAGAATTCCCATAAACTGCTTTTCCCCACACCCAGATACAGAACTCCGGTAAACTGTGTTCTCTACATCCAGGTTACAGAACTCCCATATGCTGCGTCTGCTACACTCAAGCTACAAAAATCCCATATAGAGCGTATATCTTCTCCCAGGCTTCAGAACTCTTGGAAACAGCTTCTTTCTACATGCAACCTACAGAATGCCTGGAAACTGCATCTCTCTACACCCAGGTAACAGAACTCCCGTAAGCCGCTTCTGCTATACTCAGCATACAGAAAACCCGCATATAGCGAATGCCTAATTCCAGGCTTCAGAATACCAGTAAACAGCTGCTCTCTACACGAAAGATAGAGAACTGCTGCAAACTGTGTCTCCCTGCATCTAGTTAACAGAGCTACCCTAAGCTGTGTCTCCTACACTCAGGATACAGAAAACCCGCATATTGCGAATGCGAAATGCATGACACAGAAGTAGGGTAAACTGCTTATCCTTATACCCCGATACAGAACTCCGAAATACTGCGTCTCTCTACCTCCAGTTTACACAGCTCCCTTGAGGTTCGTCTGTTACGCTTAGGCTACTCGAATCCCATATACAGCATATGCCTTCTCCCAGGCTACAGAACTCCTGGAAACGCTTCTCTCTACACCCAGGATACAGAACTCCTGAAAACTGCATCTCGCTACATCCAGGAGACAGAGCTCCCGTAAGCTGCTTATTGTACCCTCATTGTAAAGTAAATGCACATTTAGCGTATGCCTATTTCCAGGATACAGAATTCCCATAAACTGCTTTTCCCCACACCCAGATACAGAACTCCGGTAAACTGTGTTCTCTACATCCAGGTTACAGAACTCCCATATGCTGCGTCTGCTACACTCAAGCTACAGAAATCCCATATAGAGCGTATATCTTCTCCCAGGCTTCAGAACTCTTGGAAACAGCTTCTTTCTACATGCAACCTACAGAATGCCTGGAAACTGCATCTCTCTACACCCAGGTAACAGAACTCCCGTAAGCCGCTTCTGCTATACTCAGCATACAGAAAACCCGCATATAGCGAATGCCTAATTCCAGGCTTCAGAATTCCCGTAAACAGCTCCTCTCTACACGAAAGATAGAGAACTGCTGCAAACTGTGTCTCCCTGCATCTAGTTAACAGAGCTACCCTAAGCTGTGTCTTCTACACTCACGATACGGAACACCCACATATTGCGAATGCCAAAGCCATGACACAGAAGTACTGTAAACTGCTTATTCCTATACCCCGATACAGAACTCTGGAATACTGCGTCTCTCTACCTCCAAGTTACAGAGCTCCCTTGAGGTTCGTCTGCTACGCTCAGGCTACAGGAATCCCATATACAGCGTATGCCTTTTCCCATTCAACAGAACTCTTGGGAACTGATTCTCTCTACACCCAGGATACAGAAATCCTGAAAACTGCATCTCGCTACATGCAGGAGACAGAGCTCCCATAAGCTGCTTATTATACCCTCAGGGTACAGTAAACACACATTTAGCGTATGCCAATTTCCAGGATACAGAATTCCCATAAACTGCTTTTCCCCACACCCAGATACAGAACTCCGGTAAACTGTGTTCTCTACATCCAAGTTACAGAACTCCCATATGCTGCGTCTGCTACATTCAAGCTACAGAAATCCCATATACAGCGTATGCCTTCTCCCAGGCTTCAGAACTCTTGGAAACAGCTTCTTTCTACATGCAACCTACAGAATGCCTGGAAACTGCATCTCTCTACACCCAGGTAACAGAACTCCCGTAAGCCGCTTCTGCTATACTCAGCATACAGAAAACCCGCATATAGCGAATGCCTAATTCCAGGCTTCAGAATACCAGTAAACAGCTCCTCTCTACACGAAAGATAGAGAACTGCTGCAAACTGTGTCTCCCTGCATCTAGTTAACAGAGCTACCCTAAGCTGTATCTTCTACACTCACGATACGGAACACCCACATATTGCGAATGCCAAAGCCATGACACAGAAGTACTGTAAACTGCTTATTCCTATACCCCGATACAGAACTCTGGAATACTGCGTCTCTCTACCTCCAAGTTACAGAGCTCCCTTGAGGTTCGTCTGCTACGCTCAGGCTACAGGAATCCCATATACAGCGTATGCCTTTTCCCATTCAACAGAACTCTTGGGAACTGATTCTCTCTACACCCAGGATACAGAAATCCTGAAAACTGCATCTCGCTACATGCAGGAGACAGAGCTCCCGTAAGCTGCTTATTGTACCCTCATTGTAAAGTAAATGCACATTTAGCGTATGCCTATTTCCAGGATACAGAATTCCCATAAACTGCTTTTCCCCACACCCAGATACAGAACTCCGGTAAACTGTGTTCTCTACATCCAGGTTACAGAACTCCCATATGCTGCGTCTGCTACACTCAAGCTACAGAAATCCCATATAGAGCGTATATCTTCTCCCAGGCTTCAGAACTCTTGGAAACAGCTTCTTTCTACATGCAACCTACAGACTGCCTGGAAACTGCATCTCTCTACACCCAGGTAACAGAACTCCCGTAAGCCGCTTCTGCTATACTCAGCATACAGAAAACCCGCATATAGCGAATGCCTAATTCCAGGCTTCAGAATTCCAGTAAACAGCTCCTCTCTACACGAAAGATAGAGAACTGCTGCAAACTGTGTCTCCCTGCATCTAGTTAACAGAGCTACCCTAAGCTGTGTCTCCTACACTCAGGATACAGAAAACCCGCATATTGCGAATGCGAAATCCATGACACAGAAGTAGGGTAAACTGCTTATCCTTATACCCCGATACAGAACTCCGAAATACTGCGTCTCTCTACCTCCAGTTTACACAGCTCCCTTGAGGTTCGTCTGCTACGCTCAGGCTACTCGAATCCCATATACAGCATATGCCTTCTCCCAGGCTACAGAACTCCTGGAAACGCTTCTCTCTACACCCAGGATACAGAACTCCTGAAAACTGCATCTCGCTACATCCAAGAGACAGAGCTCCCGTAAGCTGCTTATTGTACCCTCATTGTAAAGTAAATGCACATTTAGCGTATGCCTATTTCCAGGATACAGAATTCCCATAAACTGCTTTTCCCCACACCCAGATACAGAACTCCGGTAAACTGTGTTCTCTACATCCAGGTTACAGAACTCCCATATGCTGCGTCTGCTACACTCAAGCTACAGAAATCCCATATAGAGCGTATATCTTCTCCCAGGCTTCAGAACTCTTGGAAACAGCTTCTTTCTACATGCAACCTACAGAATGCCTGGAAACTGCATCTCTCTACACCCAGGTAACAGAACTCCGTAAGCCGCTTCTGCTATACTCAGCATACAGAAAACCCGCATATAGCGAATGCCTAATTCAGGCTTCAGAATACCAGTAAACAGCTGCTCTCTACACGAAAGATAGAGAACTGCTGCAAACTGTGTCTCCCTGCATCTAGTTAACAGAGCTACCCTAAGCTGTGTCTCCTACACTCAGGATACAGAAAACCGCATATTGCGAATGCGAAATCCATGACACAGAAGTAGGGTAAACTGCTTATCCTTATACCCCGATACAGAACTCCGAAATACTGCGTCTCTCTACCTCCAGTTTACACAGCTCCCTTGAGGTTCGTCTGTTACGCTTAGGCTACTCGAATCCCATATACAGCATATGCCTTCTCCCAGGCTACAGAACTCCTGGAAACGCTTCTCTCTACACCCAGGATACAGAACTCCTGAAAACTGCATCTCGCTACATCCAGGAGACAGAGCTCCCGTAAGCTGCTTATTGTACCCTCATTGTAAAGTAAATGCACATTTAGCGTATGCCTATTTCCAGGATACAGAATTCCCATAAACTGCTTTACCCCACACCCAGATACAGAACTCCGGTAAACTGTGTTCTCTACATCCAGGTTACGGAACTCCCATATGCTGCGTCTGCTACACTCAAGCTACAGAAATCCCATATAGAGCGTATATCTTCTCCCAGGCTTCAGAACTCTTGGAAACAGCTTCTTTCTACATGCAACCTACAGAATGCCTGGAAACTGCATCTCTCTACACCCAGGTAACAGAACTCCCGTAAGCCGCTTCTGCTATACTCAGCATACAGAAAACCCGCATATAGCGAATGCCTAATTCCAGGCTTCAGAATTCCCGTAAACAGCTCCTCTCTACACGAAAGATAGAGAACTGCTGCAAACTGTGTCTCCCTGCATCTAGTTAACAGAGCTACCCTAAGCTGTGTCTTCTACACTCACGATACGGAACACCCACATATTGCGAATGCCAAAGCCATGACACAGAAGTACTGTAAACTTCTTATTCCTATACCCCGATACAGAACTCTGGAATACTGCGTCTCTCTACCTCCAAGTTACAGAGCTCCCTTGAGGTTCGTCTGCTACGCTCAGGCTACAGGAATCCCATATACAGCGTATGCCTTTTCCCATTCAACAGAACTCTTGGGAACTGATTCTCTCTACACCCAGGATACAGAAATCCTGAAAACTGCATCTCGCTACATGCAGGAGACAGAGCTCCCATAAGCTGCTTATTATACCCTCAGGGTACAGTAAACACACATTTAGCGTATGCCAATTTCCAGGATACAGAATTCCCATAAACTGCTTTTCCCCACACCCAGATACAGAACTCCGGTAAACTGTGTTCTCTACATCCAAGTTACAGAACTCCCATATGCTGCGTCTGCTACATTCAAGCTACAGAAATCCCATATACAGCGTATGCCTTCTCCCAGGCTTCAGAACTCTTGGAAACAGCTTCTTTCTACATGCAACCTACAGAATGCCTGGAAACTGCATCTCTCTACACCCAGGTAACAGAACTCCCGTAAGCCGCTTCTGCTATACTCAGCATACAGAAAACCCGCATATAGCGAATGCCTAATTCCAGGCTTCAGAATACCAGTAAACAGCTGCTCTCTACACGAAAGATAGAGAACTGCTGCAAACTGTGTCTCCCTGCATCTAGTTAACAGAGCTACCCTAAGCTGTGTCTCCTACACTCAGGATACAGAAAACCCGCATATTGCGAATGCGAAATCCATGACACAGAAGTAGGGTAAACTGCTTATCCTTATACCCCGATACAGAACTGCAAAATACTGCGTCTCTCTACCTCCAGTTTACACAGCTCCCTTGAGGTTCGTCTGTTACGCTTAGGCTACTCGAATCCCATATACAGCATATGCCTTCTCCCAGGCTACAGAACTCCTGGAAACGCTTCTCTCTACACCCAGGATACAGAACTCCTGAAAACTGCATCTTGCTACATCCAAGAGACAGAGCTCCCGTAAGCTGCTTATTGTACCCTCATTGTAAAGTAAATGCACATTTAGCGTATGCCTATTTCCAGGATACAGAATTCCCATAAACTGCTTTTCCCCACACCCAGATACAGAACTCGGTAAACTGTGTTCTCTACATCCAGGTTACAGAACTCCCATATGCTGCGTCTGCTACACTCAAGCTACAGAAATCCCATATAGAGCGTATATCTTCTCCCAGGCTTCAGAACTCTTGGAAACAGCTTCTTTCTACATGCAACCTACAGAATGCCTGGAAACTGCATCTCTCTACACCCAGGTAACAGAACTCCGTAAGCCGCTTCTGCTATACTCAGCATACAGAAAACCCGCATATAGCGAATGCCTAATTCCAGGCTTCAGAATTCCAGTAAACAGCTCCTCTCTACACGAAAGATAGAGAACTGCTGCAAACTGTGTCTCCCTGCATCTAGTTAACAGAGCTACCCTAAGCTGTGTCTCCTACACTCAGGATACAGAAAACCCGCATATTGCGAATGTGAAATCCATGACACAGAAGTAGGGTAAACTGCTTATCCTTATACCCCGATACAGAACTCCGAAATACTGCGTCTCTCTACCTCCAGTTTACACAGCTCCCTTGAGGTTCGTCTGTTACGCTTAGGCTACTCGAATCCCATATACAGCATATGCCTTCTCCCAGGCTACAGAACTCCTGGAAACGCTTCTCTCTACACCAGGATACAGAACTCCTGAAAACTTGCATCTCGCTACATCCAAGAGACAGAGCTCCCGTAAGCTGCTTATTGTACCCTCATTGTAAAGTAAATGCACATTTAGCGTATGCCTATTTCCAGGATACAGAATTCCCATAAACTGCTTTTCCCCACACCCAGATACAGAACTCCGGTAAACTGTGTTCTCTACATCCAGGTTACAGAACTCCCATATGCTGCGTCTGCTACACTCAAGCTACAGAAATCCCATATAGAGCGTATATCTTCTCCCAGGCTTCAGAACTCTTGGAAACAGCTTCTTTCTACATGCAACCTACAGAATGCCTGGAAACTGCATCTCTCTACACCCAGGTAACAGAACTCCCGTAAGCCGCTTCTGCTATACTCAGCATACAGAAAACCCGCATATAGCGAATGCCTAATTCCAGGCTTCAGAATACCAGTAAACAGCTGCTCTCTACACGAAAGATAGAGAACTGCTGCAAACTGTGTCTCCCTGCATCTAGTTAACAGAGCTACCCTAAGCTGTGTCTCCTACACTCAGGATACAGAAAACCCGCATATTGCGAAGGCGAAATGCATGACACAGAAGTAGGGTAAACTGCTTATTCCTATACCCCGATACAGAACTCTGGAATACTGCGTCTCTCTACCTCCAAGTTACAGAGCTCCCTTGAGGTTCGTCTGCTACGCTCAGGCTACAGGAATCCCATATACAGCGTATGCCTTTTCCCATTCAACAGAACTCTTGGGAACTGATTCTCTCTACACCCAGGATACAGAAATCCTGAAAACTGCATCTCGCTACATGCAGGAGACAGAGCTCCCATAAGCTGCTTATTATACCCTCAGGGTACAGTAAACACACATTTAGCGTATGCCAATTTCCAGGATACAGAATTCCCATAAACTGCTTTTCCCCACACCCAGATACAGAACTCCGGTAAACTGTGTTCTCTACATCCAAGTTACAGAACTCCCATATGCTGCGTCTGCTACATTCAAGCTACAGAAATCCCATATACAGCGTATGCCTTCTCCCAGGCTTCAGAACTCTTGGAAACAGCTTCTTTCTACATGCAACCTACAGAATGCCTGGAAACTGCATCTCTCTACACCCAGGTAACAGAACTCCCGTAAGCCGCTTCTGCTATACTCAGCATACAGAAAACCCGCATATAGCGAATGCCTAATTCCAGGCTTCAGAATACCAGTAAACAGCTGCTCTCTACACGAAAGATAGAGAACTGCTGCAAACTGTGTCTCCCTGCATCTAGTTAACAGAGCTACCCTAAGCTGTATCTTCTACACTCACGATACGGAACACCCACATATTGCGAATGCCAAAGCCATGACACAGAAGTACTGTAAACTGCTTATTCCTATACCCCGATACAGAACTCTGGAATACTGCGTCTCTCTACCTCCAAGTTACAGAGCTCCCTTGAGGTTCGTCTGCTACGCTCAGGCTACAGGAATCCCATATACAGCGTATGCCTTTTCCCATTCAACAGAACTCTTGGGAACTGATTCTCTCTACACCCAGGATACAGAAATCCTGAAAACTGCATCTCGCTACATGCAGGAGACAGAGCTCCCGTAAGCTGCTTATTGTACCCTCATTGTAAAGTAAATGCACATTTAGCGTATGCCTATTTCCAGGATACAGAATTCCCATAAACTGCTTTTCCCCACACCCAGATACAGAACTCCGGTAAACTGTGTTCTCTACATCCAGGTTACAGAACTCCCATATGCTGCGTCTGCTACACTCAAGCTACAGAAATCCCATATAGAGCGTATATCTTCTCCCAGGCTTCAGAACTCTTGGAAACAGCTTCTTTCTACATGCAACCTACAGACTGCCTGGAAACTGCATCTCTCTACACCCAGGTAACAGAACTCCCGTAAGCCGCTTCTGCTATACTCAGCATACAGAAAACCCGCATATAGCGAATGCCTAATTCCAGGCTTCAGAATTCCAGTAAACAGCTCCTCTCTACACGAAAGATAGAGAACTGCTGCAAACTGTGTCTCCCTGCATCTAGTTAACAGAGCTACCCTAAGCTGTGTCTCCTACACTCAGGATACAGAAAACCCGCATATTGCGAATGCGAAATCCATGACACAGAAGTAGGGTAAACTGCTTATCCTTATACCCCGATACAGAACTCCGAAATACTGCGTCTCTCTACCTCCAGTTTACACAGCTCCCTTGAGGTTCGTCTGCTACGCTCAGGCTACTCGAATCCCATATACAGCATATGCCTTCTCCCAGGCTACAGAACTCCTGGAAACGCTTCTCTCTACACCCAGGATACAGAACTCCTGAAAACTGCATCTCGCTACATCCAAGAGACAGAGCTCCCGTAAGCTGCTTATTGTACCCTCATTGTAAAGTAAATGCACATTTAGCGTATGCCTATTTCCAGGATACAGAATTCCCATAAACTGCTTTTCCCCACACCCAGATACAGAACTCCGGTAAACTGTGTTCTCTACATCCAGGTTACAGAACTCCCATATGCTGCGTCTGCTACATTCAAGCTACAGAAATCCCATATAGAGCGTATATCTTCTCCCAGGCTTCAGAACTCTTGGAAACAGCTTCTTTCTACATGCAACCTACAGAATGCCTGGAAACTGCATCTCTCTACACCCAGGTAACAGAACTCCGTAAGCCGCTTCTGCTATACTCAGCATACAGAAAACCCGCATATAGCGAATGCCTAATTCCAGGCTTCAGAATACCAGTAAACAGCTGCTCTCTACACGAAAGATAGAGAACTGCTGCAAACTGTGTCTCCCTGCATCTAGTTAACAGAGCTACCCTAAGCTGTGTCTCCTACACTCAGGATACAGAAAACCCGCATATTGCGAATGCGAAATCCATGACACAGAAGTAGGGTAAACTGCTTATCCTTATACCCCGATACAGAACTCCGAAATACTGCGTCTCTCTACCTCCAGTTTACACAGCTCCCTTGAGGTTCGTCTGTTACGCTTAGGCTACTCGAATCCCATATACAGCATATGCCTTCTCCCAGGCTACAGAACTCCTGGAAACGCTTCTCTCTACACCCAGGATACAGAACTCCTGAAAACTGCATCTCGCTACATCCAGGAGACAGAGCTCCCGTAAGCTGCTTATTGTACCCTCATTGTAAAGTAAATGCACATTTAGCGTATGCCTATTTCCAGGATACAGAATTCCCATAAACTGCTTTACCCCACACCCAGATACAGAACTCCGGTAAACTGTGTTCTCTACATCCAGGTTACGGAACTCCCATATGCTGCGTCTGCTACACTCAAGCTACAGAAATCCCATATAGAGCGTATATCTTCTCCCAGGCTTCAGAACTCTTGGAAACAGCTTATTTCTACATGCAACCTACAGAATGCCTGGAAACTGCATCTCTCTACACCCAGGTAACAGAACTCCCGTAAGCCGCTTCTGCTATACTCAGCATACAGAAAACCCGCATATAGCGAATGCCTAATTCCAGGCTTCAGAATTCCCGTAAACAGCTCCTCTCTACACGAAAGATAGAGAACTGCTGCAAACTGTGTCTCCCTGCATCTAGTTAACAGAGCTACCCTAAGCTGTGTCTTCTACACTCACGATACGGAACACCCACATATTGCGAATGCCAAAGCCATGACACAGAAGTACTGTAAACTGCTTATTCCTATACCCCGATACAGAACTCTGGAATACTGCGTCTCTCTACCTCCAAGTTACAGAGCTCCCTTGAGGTTCGTCTGCTACGCTCAGGCTACAGGAATCCCATATAGAGCGTATGCCTTTTCCCATTCAACAGAACTCTTGGGAACTGATTCTCTCTACACCCAGGATACAGAAATCCTGAAAACTGCATCTCGCTACATGCAGGAGACAGAGCTCCCATAAGCTGCTTATTATACCCTCAGGGTACAGTAAACACACATTTAGCGTATGCCAATTTCCAGGATACAGAATTCCCATAAACTGCTTTTCCCCACACCCAGATACAGAACTCCGGTAAACTGTGTTCTCTACATCCAAGTTACAGAACTCCCATATGCTGCGTCTGCTACATTCAAGCTACAGAAATCCCATATACAGCGTATGCCTTCTCCCAGGCTTCAGAACTCTTGGAAACAGCTTCTTTCTACATGCAACCTACAGAATGCCTGGAAACTGCATCTCTCTACACCCAGGTAACAGAACTCCCGTAAGCCGCTTCTGCTATACTCAGCATACAGAAAACCCGCATATAGCGAATGCCTAATTCCAGGCTTCAGAATACCAGTAAACAGCTGCTCTCTACACGAAAGATAGAGAACTGCTGCAAACTGTGTCTCCCTGCATCTAGTTAACAGAGCTACCCTAAGCTGTGTCTCCTACACTCAGGATACAGAAAACCCGCATATTGCGAATGCGAAATCCATGACACAGAAGTAGGGTAAACTGCTTATCCTTATACCCCGATACAGAACTGCAAAATACTGCGTCTCTCTACCTCCAGTTTACACAGCTCCCTTGAGGTTCGTCTGTTACGCTTAGGCTACTCGAATCCCATATACAGCATATGCCTTCTCCCAGGCTACAGAACTCCTGGAAACGCTTCTCTCTACACCCAGGATACAGAACTCCTGAAAACTGCATCTTGCTACATCCAAGAGACAGAGCTCCCGTAAGCTGCTTATTGTACCCTCATTGTAAAGTAAATGCACATTTAGCGTATGCCTATTTCCAGGATACAGAATTCCCATAAACTGCTTTTCCCCACACCCAGATACAGAACTCCGGTAAACTGTGTTCTCTACATCCAGGTTACAGAACTCCCATATGCTGCGTCTGCTACACTCAAGCTACAGAAATCCCATATAGAGCGTATATCTTCTCCCAGGCTTCAGAACTCTTGGAAACAGCTTCTTTCTACATGCAACCTACAGAATGCCTGGAAACTGCATCTCTCTACACCCAGGTAACAGAACTCCCGTAAGCCGCTTCTGCTATACTCAGCATACAGAAAACCCGCATATAGCGAATGCCTAATTCCAGGCTTCAGAATTCCAGTAAACAGCTCCTCTCTACACGAAAGATAGAGAACTGCTGCAAACTGTGTCTCCCTGCATCTAGTTAACAGAGCTACCCTAAGCTGTGTCTCCTACACTCAGGATACAGAAAACCCGCATATTGCGAATGTGAAATCCATGACACAGAAGTAGGGTAAACTGCTTATCCTTATACCCCGATACAGAACTCCGAAATACTGCGTCTCTCTACCTCCAGTTTACACAGCTCCCTTGAGGTTCGTCTGTTACGCTTAGGCTACTCGAATCCCATATACAGCATATGCCTTCTCCCAGGCTACAGAACTCCTGGAAACGCTTCTCTCTACACCCAGGATACAGAACTCCTGAAAACTGCATCTCGCTACATCCAAGAGACAGAGCTCCCTTAAGCTGCTTATTGTACCCTCATTGTAAAGTAAATGCACATTTAGCGTATGCCTATTTCCAGGATACAGAATTCCCATAAACTGCTTTTCCCCACACCCAGATACAGAACTCCGGTAAACTGTGTTCTCTACATCCAGGTTACAGAACTCCCATATGCTGCGTCTGCTACACTCAAGCTACAGAAATCCCATATAGAGCGTATATCTTCTCCCAGGCTTCAGAACTCTTGGAAACAGCTTCTTTCTACATGCAACCTACAGAATGCCTGGAAACTGCATCTCTCTACACCCAGGTAACAGAACTCCCGTAAGCCGCTTCTGCTATACTCAGCATACAGAAAACCCGCATATAGCGAATGCCTAATTCCAGGCTTCAGAATACCAGTAAACAGCTGCTCTCTACACGAAAGATAGAGAACTGCTGCAAACTGTGTCTCCCTGCATCTAGTTAACAGAGCTACCCTAAGCTGTGTCTCCTACACTCAGGATACAGCAAACCCGCATATTGCGAATGCGAAATGCATGACACAGAAGTAGGGTAAACTGCTTATTCCTATACCCCGATACAGAACTCTGGAATACTGCGTCTCTCTACCTCCAAGTTACAGAGCTCCCTTGAGGTTCGTCTGCTACGCTCAGGCTACAGGAATCCCATATACAGCGTATGCCTTTTCCCATTCAACAGAACTCTTGGGAACTGATTCTCTCTACACCCAGGATACAGAAATCCTGAAAACTGCATCTCGCTACATGCAGGAGACAGAGCTCCCGTAAGCTGCTTATTGTACCCTCATTGTAAAGTAAATGCACATTTAGCGTATGCCTATTTCCAGGATACAGAATTCCCATAAACTGCTTTTCCCCACACCCAGATACAGAACTCCGGTAAACTGTGTTCTCTACATCCAGGTTACAGAACTCCCATATGCTGCGTCTGCTACACTCAAGCTACAGAAATCCCATATAGAGCGTATATCTTCTCCCAGGCTTCAGAACTCTTGGAAACAGCTTCTTTCTACATGCAACCTACAGACTGCCTGGAAACTGCATCTCTCTACACCCAGGTAACAGAACTCCCGTAAGCCGCTTCTGCTATACTCAGCATACAGAAAACCCGCATATAGCGAATGCCTAATTCCAGGCTTCAGAATACCAGTAAACAGCTGCTCTCTACACGAAAGATAGAGAACTGCTGCAAACTGTGTCTCCCTGCATCTAGTTAACAGAGCTACCCTAAGCTGTGTCTCCTACACTCAGGATACAGAAAACCCGCATATTGCGAATGCGAAATCCATGACACAGAAGTAGGGTAAACTGCTTATCCTTATACCCCGATACAGAACTCCGAAATACTGCGTCTCTCTACCTCCAGTTTACACAGCTCCCTTGAGGTTCGTCTGCTACGCTCAGGCTACTCGAATCCCATATACAGCATATGCCTTCTCCCAGGCTACAGAACTCCTGGAAACGCTTCTCTCTACACCCAGGATACAGAACTCCTGAAAACTGCATCTCGCTACATCCAAGAGACAGAGCTCCCGTAAGCTGCTTATTGTACCCTCATTGTAAAGTAAATGCACATTTAGCGTATGCCTATTTCCAGGATACAGAATTCCCATAAACTGCTTTTCCCCACACCCAGATACAGAACTCCGGTAAACTGTGTTCTCTACATCCAGGTTACAGAACTCCCATATGCTGCGTCTGCTACACTCAAGCTACAGAAATCCCATATAGAGCGTATATCTTCTCCCAGGCTTCAGAACTCTTGGAAACAGCTTCTTTCTACATGCAACCTACAGAATGCCTGGAAACTGCATCTCTCTACACCCAGGTAACAGAACTCCGTAAGCCGCTTCTGCTATACTCAGCATACAGAAAACCCGCATATAGCGAATGCCTAATTCCAGGCTTCAGAATACCAGTAAACAGCTGCTCTCTACACGAAAGATAGAGAACTGCTGCAAACTGTGTCTCCCTGCATCTAGTTAACAGAGCTACCCTAAGCTGTGTCTCCTACACTCAGGATACAGAAAACCCGCATATTGCGAATGCGAAATCCATGACACAGAAGTAGGGTAAACTGCTTATCCTTATACCCCGATACAGAACTCCGAAATACTGCGTCTCTCTACCTCCAGTTTACACAGCTCCCTTGAGGTTCGTCTGTTACGCTTAGGCTACTCGAATCCCATATACAGCATATGCCTTCTCCCAGGCTACAGAACTCCTGGAAACGCTTCTCTCTACACCCAGGATACAGAACTCCTGAAAACTGCATCTCGCTACATCCAAGAGACAGAGCTCCCGTAAGCTGCTTATTGTACCCTCATTGTAAAGTAAATGCACATTTAGCGTATGCCTATTTCCAGGATACAGAATTCCCATAAACTGCTTTTCCCCACACCCAGATACAGAACTCCGGTAAACTGTGTTCTCTACATCCAGGTTACGGAACTCCCATATGCTGCGTCTGCTACACTCAAGCTACAGAAATCCCATATAGAGCGTATATCTTCTCCCAGGCTTCAGAACTCTTGGAAACAGCTTCTTTCTACATGCAACCTACAGAATGCCTGGAAACTGCATCTCTCTACACCCAGGTAACAGAACTCCCGTAAGCCGCTTCTGCTATACTCAGCATACAGAAAACCCGCATATAGCGAATGCCTAATTCCAGGCTTCAGAATTCCCGTAAACAGCTCCTCTCTACACGAAAGATAGAGAACTGCTGCAAACTGTGTCTCCCTGCATCTATTTAACAGAGCTACCCTAAGCTGTGTCTTCTACACTCACGATACGGAACACCCACATATTGCGAATGCCAAAGCCATGACACAGAAGTACTGTAAACTGCTTATTCCTATACCCCGATACAGAACTCTGGAATACTGCGTCTCTCTACCTCCAAGTTACAGAGCTCCCTTGAGGTTCGTCTGCTACGCTCAGGCTACAGGAATCCCATATACAGCGTATGCCTTTTCCCATTCAACAGAACTCTTGGGAACTGATTCTCTCTACACCCAGGATACAGAAATCCTGAAAACTGCATCTCGCTACATGCAGGAGACAGAGCTCCCATAAGCTGCTTATTATACCCTCAGGGTACAGTAAACACACATTTAGCGTATGCCAATTTCCAGGATACAGAATTCCCATAAACTGCTTTTCCCCACACCCAGATACAGAACTCCGGTAAACTGTGTTCTCTACATCCAAGTTACAGAACTCCCATATGCTGCGTCTGCTACATTCAAGCTACAGAAATCCCATATACAGCGTATGCCTTCTCCCAGGCTTCAGAACTCTTGGAAACAGCTTCTTTCTACATGCAACCTACAGAATGCCTGGAAACTGCATCTCTCTACACCCAGGTAACAGAACTCCCGTAAGCCGCTTCTGCTATACTCAGCATACAGAAAACCCGCATATAGCGAATGCCTAATTCCAGGCTTCAGAATACCAGTAAACAGCTGCTCTCTACACGAAAGATAGAGAACTGCTGCAAACTGTGTCTCCCTGCATCTAGTTAACAGAGCTACCCTAAGCTGTGTCTCCTACACTCAGGATACAGCAAACCCGCATATTGCGAATGCGAAATCCATGACACAGAAGTAGGGTAAACTGCTTATCCTTATACCCCGATACAGAACTGCAAAATACTGCGTCTCTCTACCTCCAGTTTACACAGCTCCCTTGAGGTTCGTCTGTTACGCTTAGGCTACTCGAATCCCATATACAGCATAAGCCTTCTCCCAGGCTACAGAACTCCTGGAAACGCTTCTCTCTACACCCAGGATACAGAACTCCTGAAAACTGCATCTCGCTACATCCAAGAGACAGAGCTCCCGTAAGCTGCTTATTGTACCCTCATTGTAAAGTAAATGCACATTTAGCGTATGCCTATTTCCAGGATACAGAATTCCCATAAACTGCTTTTCCCCACACCCAGATACAGAACTCCGGTAAACTGTGTTCTCTACATCCAGGTTACAGAACTCCCATATGCTGCGTCTGCTACACTCAAGCTACAGAAATCCCATATAGAGCGTATATCTTCTCCCAGGCTTCAGAACTCTTGGAAACAGCTTCTTTCTACATGCAACCTACAGAATGCCTGGAAACTGCATCTCTCTACACCCAGGTAACAGAACTCCCGTAAGCCGCTTCTGCTATACTCAGCATACAGAAAACCCGCATATAGCGAATGCCTAATTCCAGGCTTCAGAATTCCAGTAAACAGCTCCTCTCTACACGAAAGATAGAGAACTGCTGCAAACTGTGTCTCCCTGCATCTAGTTAACAGAGCTACCCTAAGCTGTGTCTCCTACACTCAGGATACAGAAAACCCGCATATTGCGAATGCGAAATCCATGACACAGAAGTAGGGTAAACTGCTTATCCTTATACCCCGATACAGAACTCCGAAATACTGCGTCTCTCTACCTCCAGTTTACACAGCTCCCTTGAGGTTCGTCTGTTACGCTTAGGCTACTCGAATCCCATATACAGCATATGCCTTCTCCCAGGCTACAGAACTCCTGGAAACGCTTCTCTCTACACCCAGGATACAGAACTCCTGAAAACTGCATCTCGCTACATCCAAGAGACAGAGCTCCCGTAAGCTGCTTATTGTACCCTCATTGTAAAGTAAATGCACATTTAGCGTATGCCTATTTCCAGGATACAGAATTCCCATAAACTGCTTTTCCCCACACCCAGATACAGAACTCCGGTAAACTGTGTTCTCTACATCCAGGTTACAGAACTCCCATATGCTGCGTCTGCTACACTCAAGCTACAGAAATCCCATATAGAGCGTATATCTTCTCCCAGGCTTCAGAACTCTTGGAAACAGCTTCTTTCTACATGCAACCTACAGAATGCCTGGAAACTGCATCTCTCTACACCCAGGTAACAGAACTCCCGTAAGCCGCTTCTGCTATACTCAGCATACAGAAAATCCGCATATAGCGAATGCCTAATTCCAGGCTTCAGAATACCAGTAAACAGCTGCTCTCTACACGAAAGATAGAGAACTGCTGCAAACTGTGTCTCCCTGCATCTAGTTAACAGAGCTACCCTAAGCTGTGTCTCCTACACTCAGGATACAGAAAACCTGCATATTGCGAATGCGAAATGCATGACACAGAAGTAGGGTAAACTGCTTATCCTTATACCCCGATACAGAACTCCGAAATACTGCGTCTCTCTACCTCCAGTTTACACAGCTCCCTTGAGGTTCGTCTGTTACGCTTAGGCTACTCGAATCCCATATACAGCATATGCCTTCTCCCAGGCTACAGAACTCCTGGAAACGCTTCTCTCTACACCCAGGATACAGAACTCCTGAAAACTGCATCTCGCTACATCCAGGAGACAGAGCTCCCGTAAGCTGCTTATTGTACCCTCATTGTAAAGTAAATGCACATTTAGCGTATGCCTATTTCCAGGATACAGAATTCCCATAAACTGCTTTACCCCACACCCAGATACAGAACTCCGGTAAACTGTGTTCTCTAAATCCAGGTTACGGAACTCCCATATGCTGCGTCTGCTACACTCAAGCTACAGAAATCCCATATAGAGCGTATATCTTCTCCCAGGCTTCAGAACTCTTGGAAACAGCTTCTTTCTACATGCAACCTACAGAATGCCTGGAAACTGCATCTCTCTACACCCAGGTAACAGAACTCCCGTAAGCCGCTTCTGCTATACTCAGCATACAGAAAACCCGCATATAGCGAATGCCTAATTCCAGGCTTCAGAATTCCCGTAAACAGCTCCTCTCTACACGAAAGATAGAGAACTGCTGCAAACTGTGTCTCCCTGCATCTAGTTAACAGAGCTACCCTAAGCTGTGTCTTCTACACTCACGATACGGAACACCCACATATTGCGAATGCCAAAGCCATGACACAGAAATACTGTAAACTGCTTATTCCTATAACCCGATACAGAACTCTGGAATACTGCGTCTCTCTACCTCCAAGTTACAGAGCTCCCTTGAGGTTCGTCTGCTACGCTCAGGCTACAGGAATCCCATATACAGCGTATGCCTTTTCCCATTCAACAGAACTCTTGGGAACTGATTCTCTCTACACCCAGGATACAGAAATCCTGAAAACTGCATCTCGCTACATGCAGGAGACAGAGCTCCCATAAGCTGCTTATTATACCCTCAGGGTACAGTAAACACACATTTAGCGTATGCCAATTTCCAGGATACAGAATTCCCATAAACTGCTTTTCCCCACACCCAGATACAGAACTCCGGTAAACTGTGTTCTCTACATCCAAGTTACAGAACTCCCATATGCTGCGTCTGCTACATTCAAGCTACAGAAATCCCATATACAGCGTATGCCTTCTCCCAGGCTTCAGAACTCTTGGAAACAGCTTCTTTCTACATGCAACCTACAGAATGCCTGGAAACTGCATCTCTCTACACCCAGGTAACAGAACTCCCGTAAGCCGCTTCTGCTATACTCAGCATACAGAAAACCCGCATATAGCGAATGCCTAATTCCAGGCTTCAGAATACCAGTAAACAGCTGCTCTCTACACGAAAGATAGAGAACTGCTGCAAACTGTGTCTCCCTGCATCTAGTTAACAGAGCTACCCTAAGCTGTGTCTCCTACACTCAGGATACAGCAAACCCGCATATTGCGAATGCGAAATCCATGACACAGAAGTAGGGTAAACTGCTTATCCTTATACCCCGATACAGAACTGCAAAATACTGCGTCTCTCTACCTCCAGTTTACACAGCTCCCTTGAGGTTCGTCTGTTACGCTTAGGCTACTCGAATCCCATATACAGCATAAGCCTTCTCCCAGGCTACAGAACTCCTGGAAACGCTTCTCTCTACACCCAGGATACAGAACTCCTGAAAACTGCATCTCGCTACATCCAAGAGACAGAGCTCCCTTAAGCTGCTTATTGTACCCTCATTGTAAAGTAAATGCACATTTAGCGTATGCCTATTTCCAGGATACAGAATTCCCATAAACTGCTTTACCCCACACCCAGATACAGAACTCCGGTAAACTGTGTTCTCTACATCCAGGTTACAGAACTCCCATATGCTGCGTCTGCTACACTCAAGCTACAGAAATCCCATATAGAGCGTATATCTTCTCCCAGGCTTCAGAACTCTTGGAAACAGCTTCTTTCTACATGCAACCTACAGAATGCCTGGAAACTGCATCTCTCTACACCCAGGTAACAGAACTCCCGTAAGCCGCTTCTGCTATACTCAGCATACAGAAAACCTGCATATAGCGAATGCCTAATTCCAGGCTTCAGAATTCCAGTAAACAGCTCCTCTCTACACGAAAGATAGAGAACTGCTGCAAACTGTGTCTCCCTGCATCTAGTTAACAGAGCTACCCTAAGCTGTGTCTCCTACACTCAGGATACAGAAAACCCGCATATTGCGAATGCGAAATCCATGACACAGAAGTAGGGTAAAATGCTTATCCTTATACCCCGATACAGAACTCCGAAATACTGCGTCTCTCTACCTCCAGTTTACACAGCTCCCTTGAGGTTCGTCTGTTACGCTTAGGCTACTCGAATCCCATATACAGCATATGCCTTCTCCCAGGCTACAGAACTCCTGGAAACGCTTCTCTCTACACCCAGGATACAGAACTCCTGAAAACTGCATCTCGCTACATCCAAGAGACAGAGCTCCCGTAAGCTGCTTATTGTACCCTCATTGTAAAGTAAATGCACATTTAGCGTATGCCTATTTCCAGGATACAGAATTCCCATAAACTGCTTTTCCCCACACCCAGATACAGAACTCCGGTAAACTGTGTTCTCTACATCCAGGTTACAGAACTCCCATATGCTGCGTCTGCTACACTCAAGCTACAGAAATCCCATATAGAGCGTATATCTTCTCCCAGGCTTCAGAACTCTTGGAAACAGCTTCTTTCTACATGCAACCTACAGAATGCCTGGAAACTGCATCTCTCTACACCCAGGTAACAGAACTCCCGTAAGCCGCTTCTGCTATACTCAGCATACAGAAAACCCGCATATAGCGAATGCCTAATTCCAGGCTTCAGAATACCAGTAAACAGCTGCTCTCTACACGAAAGATAGAGAACTGCTGCAAACTGTGTCTCCCTGCATCTAGTTAACAGAGCTACCCTAAGCTGTGTCTCCTACACTCAGGATACAGAAAACCCGCATATTGCGAATGCGAAATCCATGACACAGAAGTAGGGTAAACTGCTTATCCTTATACCCCGATACAGAACTCCGAAATACTGCGTCTCTCTACCTCCAGTTTACACAGCTCCCTTGAGGTTCGTCTGTTACGCTTAGGCTACTCGAATCCCATATACAGCATATGCCTTCTCCCAGGCTACAGAACTCCTGGAAACGCTTCTCTCTACACCCAGGATACAGAACTCCTGAAAACTGCATCTCGCTACATCCAGGAGACAGAGCTCCCGTAAGCTGCTTATTGTACCCTCATTGTAAAGTAAATGCACATTTAGCGTATGCCTATTTCCAGGATACAGAATTCCCATAAACTGCTTTTCCCCACACCCAGATACAGAACTCCGGTAAACTGTGTTCTCTACATCCAGGTTACAGAACTCCCATATGCTGCGTCTGCTACACTCAAGCTACAGAAATCCCATATAGAGCGTATATCTTCTCCCAGGCTTCAGAACTCTTGGAAACAGCTTCTTTCTACATGCAACCTACAGAATGCCTGGAAACTGCATCTCTCTACACCCAGGTAACAGAACTCCGTAAGCCGCTTCTGCTATACTCAGCATACAGAAAACCCGCATATAGCGAATGCCTAATTCCAGGCTTCAGAATACCAGTAAACAGCTGCTCTCTACACGAAAGATAGAGAACTGCTGCAAACTGTGTCTCCCTGCATCTAGTTAACAGAGCTACCCTAAGCTGTGTCTCCTACACTCAGGATACAGAAAACCCGCATATTGCGAATGCGAAATCCATGACACAGAAGTAGGGTAAACTGCTTATCCTTATACCCCGATACAGAACTCCGAAATACTGCGTCTCTCTACCTCCAGTTTACACAGCTCCCTTGAGGTTCGTCTGTTACGCTTAGGCTACTCGAATCCCATATACAGCATATGCCTTCTCCCAGGCTACAGAACTCCTGGAAACGCTTCTCTCTACACCCAGGATACAGAACTCCTGAAAACTGCATCTCGCTACATCCAAGAGACAGAGCTCCCGTAAGCTGCTTATTGTACCCTCATTGTAAAGTAAATGCACATTTAGCGTATGCCTATTTCCAGGATACAGAATTCCCATAAACTGCTTTTCCCCACACCCAGATACAGAACTCCGGTAAACTGTGTTCTCTACATCCAGGTTACAGAACTCCCATATGCTGCGTCTGCTACACTCAAGCTACAGAAATCCCATATAGAGCGTATATCTTCTCCCAGGCTTCAGAACTCTTGGAAACAGCTTCTTTCTACATGCAACCTACAGAATGCCTGGAAACTGCATCTCTCTACACCCAGGTAACAGAACTCCCGTAAGCCGCTTCTGCTATACTCAGCATACAGAAAACCCGCATATAGCGAATGCCTAATTCCAGGCTTCAGAATTCCCGTAAACAGCTCCTCTCTACACGAAAGATAGAGAACTGCTGCAAACTGTGTCTCCCTGCATCTAGTTAACGGAGCTACCCTAAGCTGTGTCTTCTACACTCACGATACGGAACACCCACATATTGCGAATGCCAAAGCCATGACACAGAAATACTGTAAACTGCTTATTCCTATACCCCGATACAGAACTCTGGAATACTGCGTCTCTCTACCTCCAAGTTACAGAGCTCCCTTGAGGTTCGTCTGCTACGCTCAGGCTACAGGAATCCCATATACAGCGTATGCCTTTTCCCATTCAACAGAACTCTTGGGAACTGATTCTCTCTACACCCAGGATACAGAAATCCTGAAAACTGCATCTCGCTACATGCAGGAGACAGAGCTCCCATAAGCTGCTTATTATACCCTCAGGGTACAGTAAACACACATTTAGCGTATGCCTATTTCCAGGATACAGAATTCCCATAAACTGCTTTTCCCCACACCCAGATACAGAACTCCGGTAAACTGTGTTCTCTACATCCAAGTTACAGAACTCCCATATGCTGCGTCTGCTACACTCAAGCTATAGAAATCCCATATAGAGCGTATATCTTCTCCCAGGCTTCAGAACTCTTGGAAACAGCTTCTTTCTACATGCAACCTACAGAATGCCTGGAAACTGCATCTCTCTACACCCAGGTAACAGAACTCCCGTAAGCCGCTTCTGCTATACTCAGCATACAGAAAACCCGCATATAGCGAATGCCTAATTCCAGGCTTCAGAATTCCCGTAAACAGCTCCTCTCTACACGAAAGATAGAGAACTGCTGCAAACTGTGTCTCCCTGCATCTAGTTAACAGAGCTACCCTAAGCTGTGTCTTCTACACTCACGATACGGAACACCCACATATTGCGAATGCCAAGTCCATGACACAGAAGTAGGGTAAACTGCTTATCCCTATACCCCGATACAGAACTCCAAAATACTGCGTCTCTCTACCTCCAAGTTACAGAGCTCCCTTGAGGTTCGTCTGCTACGCTCAGGCTACAGGAATCCCATATACAGCGTATGCCTTTTCCCATTCAACAGAACTCTTGGGAACTGATTCTCTCTACACCCAGGATACAGAAATCCTGAAAACTGCATCTCGCTACATGCAGGAGACAGAGCTCCCATAAGCTGCTTATTATACCCTCAGGGTACAGTAAACACACATTTAGCGTATGCCAATTTCCAGGATACAGAATTCCCATAAACTGCTTTTCCCCACACCCAGATACAGAACTCCGGTAAACTGTGTTCTCTACATCCAAGTTACAGAACTCCCATATGCTGCGTCTGCTACATTCAAGCTACAGAAATCCCATATACAGCGTATGCCTTCTCCCAGGCTGCAGAACTCTTGGAAACAGCTTCTTTCTACATGCAACCTACAGAATGCCTGGAAACTGCATCTCTCTACACCCAGGTAACAGAACTCCCGTAAGCCGCTTCTGCTATACTCAGCATACAGAAAACCCGCATATAGCGAATGCCTAATTCCAGGCTTCAGAATACCAGTAAACAGCTGCTCTCTACACGAACGATAGAGAACTGCTGCAAACTGTGTCTCCCTGCATCTAGTTAACAGAGCTACCCTAAGCTGTGTCTCCTACACTCAGGATACAGCAAACCCGCATATTGCGAATGCGAAATCCATGACACAGAAGTAGGGTAAACTGCTTATCCTTATACCCCGATACAGAACTCCGAAATACTGCGTCTCTCTACCTCCAGTTTACACAGCTCCCTTGAGGTTCGTCTGTTACGCTTAGGCTACTCGAATCCCATATACAGCATATGCCTTCTCCCAGGCTACAGAACTCCTGGAAACGCTTCTCTCTACACCCAGGATACAGAACTCCTGAAAACTGCATCTCGCTACATCCAAGAGACAGAGCTCCCGTAAGCTGCTTATTGTACCCTCATTGTAAAGTAAATGCACATTTAGCGTATGCCTATTTCCAGGATACAGAATTCCCATAAACTGCTTTTCCCCACACCCAGATACAGAACTCCGGTAAACTGTGTTCTCTACATCCAGGTTACAGAACTCCCATATGCTGCGTCTGCTACACTCAAGCTACAGAAATCCCATATAGAGCGTATATCTTCTCCCAGGCTTCAGAACTCTTGGAAACAGCTTCTTTCTACATGCAACCTACAGAATGCCTGGAAACTGCATCTCTCTACACCCAGGTAACAGAACTCCCGTAAGCCGCTTCTGCTATACTCAGCATACAGAAAACCCGCATATAGCGAATGCCTAATTCCAGGCTTCAGAATTCCCGTAAACAGCTCCTCTCTACACGAAAGATAGAGAACTGCTGCAAACTGTGTCTCCCTGCATCTAGTTAACAGAGCTACCCTAAGCTGTGTCTTCTACACTCACGATACGGAACACCCACATATTGCGAATGCCAAAGCCATGACACAGAAGTACTGTAAACTGCTTATTCCTATACCCCGATACAGAACTCTGGAATACTGCGTCTCTCTACCTCCAAGTTACAGAGCTCCCTTGAGGTTCGTCTGCTACGCTCAGGCTACAGGAATCCCATATACAGCGTATGCCTTTTCCCATTCAACAGAACTCTTGGGAACTGATTCTCTCTACACCCAGGATACAGAACTCCTGAAAACTGCATCTCGCTACATGCAGGAGACAGAGCTCCCATAAGCTGCTTATTATACCCTCAGGGTACAGTAAACACACATTTAGCGTATGCCAATTTCCAGGATACAGAATTCCCATAAACTGCTTTTCCCCACACCCAGATACAGAACTCCGGTAAACTGTGTTCTCTACATCCAGGTTACAGAACTCCCATATGCTGCGTCTGCTACACTCAAGCTACAGAAATCCCATATAGAGCGTATATCTTCTCCCAGGCTTCAGAACTCTTGGAAACAGCTTCTTTCTACATGCAACCTACAGAATGCCTGGAAACTGCATCTCTCTACACCCAGGTAACAGAACTCCCGTAAGCCGCTTCTGCTATACTCAGCATACAGAAAACCCGCATATAGCGAATGCCTAATTCCAGGCTTCAGAATTCCCGTAAACAGCTCCTCTCTACACGAAAGATAGAGAACTGCTGCAAACTGTGTCTCCCTGCATCTAGTTAACAGAGCTACCCTAAGCTGTGTCTTCTACACTCACGATACGGAACACCCACATATTGCGAATGCCAAAGCCATGACACAGAAGTACTGTAAACTGCTTATTCCTATACCCCGATACAGAACTCTGGAATACTGCGTCTCTCTACCTCCAAGTTACAGAGCTCCCTTGAGGTTCGTCTGCTACGCTCAGGCTACAGGAATCCCATATAGAGCGTATGCCTTTTCCCATTCAACAGAACTCTTGGGAACTGATTCTCTCTACACCCAGGATACAGAAATCCTGAAAACTGCATCTCGCTACATGCAGGAGACAGAGCTCCCATAAGCTGCTTATTATACCCTCAGGGTACAGTAAACACACATTTAGCGTATGCCAATTTCCAGGATACAGAATTCCCATAAACTGCTTTTCCCCACACCCAGATACAGAACTCCGGTAAACTGTGTTCTCTACATCCAAGTTACAGAACTCCAATATGCTGCGTCTGCTACATTCAAGCTACAGAAATCCCATATACAGCGTATGCCTTCTCCCAGGCTTCAGAACTCTTGGAAACAGCTTCTTTCTACATGCAACCTACAGAATGCCTGGAAACTGCATCTCTCTACACCCAGGTAACAGAACTCCCGTAAGCCGCTTCTGCTATACTCAGCATACAGAAAACCCGCATATAGCGAATGCCTAATTCCAGGCTTCAGAATACCAGTAAACAGCTGCTCTCTACACGAAAGATAGAGAACTGCTGCAAACTGTGTCTCCCTGCATCTAGTTAACAGAGCTACCCTAAGCTGTGTCTCCTACACTCAGGATACAGCAAACCCGCATATTGCGAATGCGAAATCCATGACACAGAAGTAGGGTAAACTGCTTATCCTTATACCCCGATACAGAACTCCGAAATACTGCGTCTCTCTACCTCCAGTTTACACAGCTCCCTTGAGGTTCGTCTGCTACGCTCAGGCTACTCGAATCCCATATACAGCATATGCCTTCTCCCAGGCTACAGAACTCCTGGAAACGCTTCTCTCTACACCCAGGATACAGAACTCCTGAAAACTGCATCTCGCTACATCCAAGAGACAGAGCTCCCGTAAGCTGCTTATTGTACCCTCATTGTAAAGTAAATGCACATTTAGCGTATGCCTATTTCCAGGATACAGAATTCCCATAAACTGCTTTTCCCCACACCCAGATACAGAACTCCGGTAAACTGTGTTCTCTACATCCAGGTTACAGAACTCCCATATGCTGCGTCTGCTACACTCAAGCTACAGAAATCCCATATAGAGCGTATATCTTCTCCCAGGCTTCAGAACTCTTGGAAACAGCTTCTTTCTACATGCAACCTACAGAATGCCTGGAAACTGCATCTCTCTACACCCAGGTAACAGAACTCCGTAAGCCGCTTCTGCTATACTCAGCATACAGAAAACCCGCATATAGCGAATGCCTAATTCCAGGCTTCAGAATACCAGTAAACAGCTGCTCTCTACACGAAAGATAGAGAACTGCTGCAAACTGTGTCTCCCTGCATCTAGTTAACAGAGCTACCCTAAGCTGTGTCTCCTACACTCAGGATACAGAAAACCCGCATATTGCGAATGCGAAATCCATGACACAGAAGTAGGGTAAACTGCTTATCCTTATACCCCGATACAGAACTCCGAAATACTGCGTCTCTCTACCTCCAGTTTACACAGCTCCCTTGAGGTTCGTCTGTTACGCTTAGGCTACTCGAATCCCATATACAGCATATGCCTTCTCCCAGGCTACAGAACTCCTGGAAACGCTTCTCTCTACACCCAGGATACAGAACTCCTGAAAACTGCATCTCGCTACATCCAGGAGACAGAGCTCCCGTAAGCTGCTTATTGTACCCTCATTGTAAAGTAAATGCACATTTAGCGTATGCCTATTTCCAGGATACAGAATTCCCATAAACTGCTTTACCCCACACCCAGATACAGAACTCCGGTAAACTGTGTTCTCTACATCCAGGTTACGGAACTCCCATATGCTGCGTCTGCTACACTCAAGCTACAGAAATCCCATATAGAGCGTATATCTTCTCCCAGGCTTCAGAACTCTTGGAAACAGCTTCTTTCTACATGCAACCTACAGAATGCCTGGAAACTGCATCTCTCTACACCCAGGTAACAGAACTCCCGTAAGCCGCTTCTGCTATACTCAGCATACAGAAAACCCGCATATAGCGAATGCCTAATTCCAGGCTTCAGAATTCCCGTAAACAGCTCCTCTCTACACGAAAGATAGAGAACTGCTGCAAACTGTGTCTCCCTGCATCTAGTTAACAGAGCTACCCTAAGCTGTGTCTTCTACACTCACGATACGGAACACCCACATATTGCGAATGCCAAAGCCATGACACAGAAGTACTGTAAACTGCTTATTCCTATACCCCGATACAGAACTCTGGAATACTGCGTCTCTCTACCTCCAAGTTACAGAGCTCCCTTGAGGTTCGTCTGCTACGCTCAGGCTACAGGAATCCCATATACAGCGTATGCCTTTTCCCATTCAACAGAACTCTTGGGAACTGATTCTCTCTACACCCAGGATACAGAAATCCTGAAAACTGCATCTCGCTACATGCAGGAGACAGAGCTCCCATAAGCTGCTTATTATACCCTCAGGGTACAGTAAACACACATTTAGCGTATGCCAATTTCCAGGATACAGAATTCCCATAAACTGCTTTTCCCCACACCCAGATACAGAACTCCGGTAAACTGTGTTCTCTACATCCAAGTTACAGAACTCCCATATGCTGCGTCTGCTACATTCAAGCTACAGAAATCCCATATACAGCGTATGCCTTCTCCCAGGCTTCAGAACTCTTGGAAACAGCTTCTTTCTACATGCAACCTACAGAATGCCTGGAAACTGCATCTCTCTACACCCAGGTAACAGAACTCCCGTAAGCCGCTTCTGCTATACTCAGCATACAGAAAACCCGCATATAGCGAATGCCTAATTCCAGGCTTCAGAATACCAGTAAACAGCTGCTCTCTACACGAAAGATAGAGAACTGCTGCAAACTGTGTCTCCCTGCATCTAGTTAACAGAGCTACCCTAAGCTGTGTCTCCTACACTCAGGATACAGAAAACCCGCATATTGCGAATGCGAAATCCATGACACAGAAGTAGGGTAAACTGCTTATCCTTATACCCCGATACAGAACTGCAAAATACTGCGTCTCTCTACCTCCAGTTTACACAGCTCCCTTGAGGTTCGTCTGTTACGCTTAGGCTACTCGAATCCCATATACAGCATATGCCTTCTCCCAGGCTACAGAACTCCTGGAAACGCTTCTCTCTACACCCAGGATACAGAACTCCTGAAAACTGCATCTTGCTACATCCAAGAGACAGAGCTCCCGTAAGCTGCTTATTGTACCCTCATTGTAAAGTAAATGCACATTTAGCGTATGCCTATTTCCAGGATACAGAATTCCCATAAACTGCTTTTCCCCACACCCAGATACAGAACTCCGGTAAACTGTGTTCTCTACATCCAGGTTACAGAACTCCCATATGCTGCGTCTGCTACACTCAAGCTACAGAAATCCCATATAGAGCGTATATCTTCTCCCAGGCTTCAGAACTCTTGGAAACAGCTTCTTTCTACATGCAACCTACAGAATGCCTGGAAACTGCATCTCTCTACACCCAGGTAACAGAACTCCCGTAAGCCGCTTCTGCTATACTCAGCATACAGAAAACCCGCATATAGCGAATGCCTAATTCCAGGCTTCAGAATTCCAGTAAACAGCTCCTCTCTACACGAAAGATAGAGAACTGCTGCAAACTGTGTCTCCCTGCATCTAGTTAACAGAGCTACCCTAAGCTGTGTCTCCTACACTCAGGATACAGAAAACCCGCATATTGCGAATGTGAAATCCATGACACAGAAGTAGGGTAAACTGCTTATCCTTATACCCCGATACAGAACTCCGAAATACTGCGTCTCTCTACCTCCAGTTTACACAGCTCCCTTGAGGTTCGTCTGTTACGCTTAGGCAACTCGAATCCCATATACAGCATATGCCTTCTCCCAGGCTACAGAACTCCTGGAAACGCTTCTCTCTACACCCAGGATACAGAACTCCTGAAAACTGCATCTCGCTACATCCAAGAGACAGAGCTCCCGTAAGCTGCTTATTGTACCCTCATTGTAAAGTAAATGCACATTTAGCGTATGCCTATTTCCAGGATACAGAATTCCCATAAACTGCTTTTCCCCACACCCAGATACAGAACTCCGGTAAACTGTGTTCTCTACATCCAGGTTACAGAACTCCCATATGCTGCGTCTGCTACACTCAAGCTACAGAAATCCCATATAGAGCGTATATCTTCTCCCAGGCTTCAGAACTCTTGGAAACAGCTTCTTTCTACATGCAACCTACAGAATGCCTGGAAACTGCATCTCTCTACACCCAGGTAACAGAACTCCCGTAAGCCGCTTCTGCTATACTCAGCATACAGAAAACCCGCATATAGCGAATGCCTAATTCCAGGCTTCAGAATACCAGTAAACAGCTGCTCTCTACACGAAAGATAGAGAACTGCTGCAAACTGTGTCTCCCTGCATCTAGTTAACAGAGCTACCCTAAGCTGTGTCTCCTACACTCAGGATACAGAAAACCCGCATATTGCGAATGCGAAATGCATGACACAGAAGTAGGGTAAACTGCTTATTCCTATACCCCGATACAGAACTCTGGAATACTGCGTCTCTCTACCTCCAAGTTACAGAGCTCCCTTGAGGTTCGTCTGCTACGCTCAGGCTACAGGAATCCCATATACAGCGTATGCCTTTTCCCATTCAACAGAACTCTTGGGAACTGATTCTCTCTACACCCAGGATACAGAAATCCTGAAAACTGCATCTCGCTACATGCAGGAGACAGAGCTCCCATAAGCTGCTTATTATACCCTCAGGGTACAGTAAACACACATTTAGCGTATGCCAATTTCCAGGATACAGAATTCCCATAAACTGCTTTTCCCCACACCCAGATACAGAACTCCGGTAAACTGTGTTCTCTACATCCAAGTTACAGAACTCCCATATGCTGCGTCTGCTACATTCAAGCTACAGAAATCCCATATACAGCGTATGCCTTCTCCCAGGCTTCAGAACTCTTGGAAACAGCTTCTTTCTACATGCAACCTACAGAATGCCTGGAAACTGCATCTCTCTACACCCAGGTAACAGAACTCCCGTAAGCCGCTTCTGCTATACTCAGCATACAGAAAACCCGCATATAGCGAATGCCTAATTCCAGGCTTCAGAATACCAGTAAACAGCTCCTCTCTACACGAAAGATAGAGAACTGCTGCAAACTGTGTCTCCCTGCATCTAGTTAACAGAGCTACCCTAAGCTGTATCTTCTACACTCACGATACGGAACACCCACATATTGCGAATGCCAAAGCCATGACACAGAAGTACTGTAAACTGCTTATTCCTATACCCCGATACAGAACTCTGGAATACTGCGTCTCTCTACCTCCAAGTTACAGAGCTCCCTTGAGGTTCGTCTGCTACGCTCAGGCTACAGGAATCCCATATACAGCGTATGCCTTTTCCCATTCAACAGAACTCTTGGGAACTGATTCTCTCTACACCCAGGATACAGAAATCCTGAAAACTGCATCTCGCTACATGCAGGAGACAGAGCTCCCGTAAGCTGCTTATTGTACCCTCATTGTAAAGTAAATGCACATTTAGCGTATGCCTATTTCCAGGATACAGAATTCCCATAAACTGCTTTTCCCCACACCCAGATACAGAACTCCGGTAAACTGTGTTCTCTACATCCAGGTTACAGAACTCCCATATGCTGCGTCTGCTACACTCAAGCTACAGAAATCCCATATAGAGCGTATATCTTCTCCCAGGCTTCAGAACTCTTGGAAACAGCTTCTTTCTACATGCAACCTACAGACTGCCTGGAAACTGCATCTCTCTACACCCAGGTAACAGAACTCCCGTAAGCCGCTTCTGCTATACTCAGCATACAGAAAACCCGCATATAGCGAATGCCTAATTCCAGGCTTCAGAATTCCAGTAAACAGCTCCTCTCTACACGAAAGATAGAGAACTGCTGCAAACTGTGTCTCCCTGCATCTAGTTAACAGAGCTACCCTAAGCTGTGTCTCCTACACTCAGGATACAGAAAACCCGCATATTGCGAATGCGAAATCCATGACACAGAAGTAGGGTAAACTGCTTATCCTTATACCCCGATACAGAACTCCGAAATACTGCGTCTCTCTACCTCCAGTTTACACAGCTCCCTTGAGGTTCGTCTGCTACGCTCAGGCTACTCGAATCCCATATACAGCATATGCCTTCTCCCAGGCTACAGAACTCCTGGAAACGCTTCTCTCTACACCCAGGATACAGAACTCCTGAAAACTGCATCTCGCTACATCCAAGAGACAGAGCTCCCGTAAGCTGCTTATTGTACCCTCATTGTAAAGTAAATGCACATTTAGCGTATGCCTATTTCCAGGATACAGAATTCCCATAAACTGCTTTTCCCCACACCCAGATACAGAACTCCGGTAAACTGTGTTCTCTACATCCAGGTTACAGAACTCCCATATGCTGCGTCTGCTACACTCAAGCTACAGAAATCCCATATAGAGCGTATATCTTCTCCCAGGCTTCAGAACTCTTGGAAACAGCTTCTTTCTACATGCAACCTACAGAATGCCTGGAAACTGCATCTCTCTACACCCAGGTAACAGAACTCCGTAAGCCGCTTCTGCTATACTCAGCATACAGAAAACCCGCATATAGCGAATGCCTAATTCCAGGCTTCAGAATACCAGTAAACAGCTGCTCTCTACACGAAAGATAGAGAACTGCTGCAAACTGTGTCTCCCTGCATCTAGTTAACAGAGCTACCCTAAGCTGTGTCTCCTACACTCAGGATACAGAAAACCCGCATATTGCGAATGCGAAATCCATGACACAGAAGTAGGGTAAACTGCTTATCCTTATACCCCGATACAGAACTCCGAAATACTGCGTCTCTCTACCTCCAGTTTACACAGCTCCCTTGAGGTTCGTCTGTTACGCTTAGGCTACTCGAATCCCATATACAGCATATGCCTTCTCCCAGGCTACAGAACTCCTGGAAACGCTTCTCTCTACACCCAGGATACAGAACTCCTGAAAACTGCATCTCGCTACATCCAGGAGACAGAGCTCCCGTAAGCTGCTTATTGTACCCTCATTGTAAAGTAAATGCACATTTAGCGTATGCCTATTTCCAGGATACAGAATTCCCATAAACTGCTTTACCCCACACCCAGATACAGAACTCCGGTAAACTGTGTTCTCTACATCCAGGTTACGGAACTCCCATATGCTGCGTCTGCTACACTCAAGCTACAGAAATCCCATATAGAGCGTATATCTTCTCCCAGGCTTCAGAACTCTTGGAAACAGCTTATTTCTACATGCAACCTACAGAATGCCTGGAAACTGCATCTCTCTACACCCAGGTAACAGAACTCCCGTAAGCCGCTTCTGCTATACTCAGCATACAGAAAACCCGCATATAGCGAATGCCTAATTCCAGGCTTCAGAATTCCCGTAAACAGCTCCTCTCTACACGAAAGATAGAGAACTGCTGCAAACTGTGTCTCCCTGCATCTAGTTAACAGAGCTACCCTAAGCTGTGTCTTCTACACTCACGATACGGAACACCCACATATTGCGAATGCCAAAGCCATGACACAGAAGTACTGTAAACTGCTTATTCCTATACCCCGATACAGAACTCTGGAATACTGCGTCTCTCTACCTCCAAGTTACAGAGCTCCCTTGAGGTTCGTCTGCTACGCTCAGGCTACAGGAATCCCATATAGAGCGTATGCCTTTTCCCATTCAACAGAACTCTTGGGAACTGATTCTCTCTACACCCAGGATACAGAAATCCTGAAAACTGCATCTCGCTACATGCAGGAGACAGAGCTCCCATAAGCTGCTTATTATACCCTCAGGGTACAGTAAACACACATTTAGCGTATGCCAATTTCCAGGATACAGAATTCCCATAAACTGCTTTTCCCCACACCCAGATACAGAACTCCGGTAAACTGTGTTCTCTACATCCAAGTTACAGAACTCCCATATGCTGCGTCTGCTACATTCAAGCTACAGAAATCCCATATACAGCGTATGCCTTCTCCCAGGCTTCAGAACTCTTGGAAACAGCTTCTTTCTACATGCAACCTACAGAATGCCTGGAAACTGCATCTCTCTACACCCAGGTAACAGAACTCCCGTAAGCCGCTTCTGCTATACTCAGCATACAGAAAACCCGCATATAGCGAATGCCTAATTCCAGGCTTCAGAATACCAGTAAACAGCTGCTCTCTACACGAAAGATAGAGAACTGCTGCAAACTGTGTCTCCCTGCATCTAGTTAACAGAGCTACCCTAAGCTGTGTCTCCTACACTCAGGATACAGAAAACCCGCATATTGCGAATGCGAAATCCATGACACAGAAGTAGGGTAAACTGCTTATCCTTATACCCCGATACAGAACTGCAAAATACTGCGTCTCTCTACCTCCAGTTTACACAGCTCCCTTGAGGTTCGTCTGTTACGCTTAGGCTACTCGAATCCCATATACAGCATATGCCTTCTCCCAGGCTACAGAACTCCTGGAAACGCTTCTCTCTACACCCAGGATACAGAACTCCTGAAAACTGCATCTTGCTACATCCAAGAGACAGAGCTCCCGTAAGCTGCTTATTGTACCCTCATTGTAAAGTAAATGCACATTTAGCGTATGCCTATTTCCAGGATACAGAATTCCCATAAACTGCTTTTCCCCACACCCAGATACAGAACTCCGGTAAACTGTGTTCTCTACATCCAGGTTACAGAACTCCCATATGCTGCGTCTGCTACACTCAAGCTACAGAAATCCCATATAGAGCGTATATCTTCTCCCAGGCTTCAGAACTCTTGGAAACAGCTTCTTTCTACATGCAACCTACAGAATGCCTGGAAACTGCATCTCTCTACACCCAGGTAACAGAACTCCCGTAAGCCGCTTCTGCTATACTCAGCATACAGAAAACCCGCATATAGCGAATGCCTAATTCCAGGCTTCAGAATTCCAGTAAACAGCTCCTCTCTACACGAAAGATAGAGAACTGCTGCAAACTGTGTCTCCCTGCATCTAGTTAACAGAGCTACCCTAAGCTGTGTCTCCTACACTCAGGATACAGAAAACCCGCATATTGCGAATGTGAAATCCATGACACAGAAGTAGGGTAAACTGCTTATCCTTATACCCCGATACAGAACTCCGAAATACTGCGTCTCTCTACCTCCAGTTTACACAGCTCCCTTGAGGTTCGTCTGTTACGCTTAGGCTACTCGAATCCCATATACAGCATATGCCTTCTCCCAGGCTACAGAACTCCTGGAAACGCTTCTCTCTACACCCAGGATACAGAACTCCTGAAAACTGCATCTCGCTACATCCAAGAGACAGAGCTCCCTTAAGCTGCTTATTGTACCCTCATTGTAAAGTAAATGCACATTTAGCGTATGCCTATTTCCAGGATACAGAATTCCCATAAACTGCTTTTCCCCACACCCAGATACAGAACTCCGGTAAACTGTGTTCTCTACATCCAGGTTACAGAACTCCCATATGCTGCGTCTGCTACACTCAAGCTACAGAAATCCCATATAGAGCGTATATCTTCTCCCAGGCTTCAGAACTCTTGGAAACAGCTTCTTTCTACATGCAACCTACAGAATGCCTGGAAACTGCATCTCTCTACACCCAGGTAACAGAACTCCCGTAAGCCGCTTCTGCTATACTCAGCATACAGAAAACCCGCATATAGCGAATGCCTAATTCCAGGCTTCAGAATACCAGTAAACAGCTGCTCTCTACACGAAAGATAGAGAACTGCTGCAAACTGTGTCTCCCTGCATCTAGTTAACAGAGCTACCCTAAGCTGTGTCTCCTACACTCAGGATACAGAAAACCCGCATATTGCGAATGCGAAATGCATGACACAGAAGTAGGGTAAACTGCTTATTCCTATACCCCGATACAGAACTCTGGAATACTGCGTCTCTCTACCTCCAAGTTACAGAGCTCCCTTGAGGTTCGTCTGCTACGCTCAGGCTACAGGAATCCCATATACAGCGTATGCCTTTTCCCATTCAACAGAACTCTTGGGAACTGATTCTCTCTACACCCAGGATACAGAAATCCTGAAAACTGCATCTCGCTACATGCAGGAGACAGAGCTCCCGTAAGCTGCTTATTGTACCCTCATTGTAAAGTAAATGCACATTTAGCGTATGCCTATTTCCAGGATACAGAATTCCCATAAACTGCTTTTCCCCACACCCAGATACAGAACTCCGGTAAACTGTGTTCTCTACATCCAGGTTACAGAACTCCCATATGCTGCGTCTGCTACACTCAAGCTACAGAAATCCCATATAGAGCGTATATCTTCTCCCAGGCTTCAGAACTCTTGGAAACAGCTTCTTTCTACATGCAACCTACAGACTGCCTGGAAACTGCATCTCTCTACACCCAGGTAACAGAACTCCCGTAAGCCGCTTCTGCTATACTCAGCATACAGAAAACCCGCATATAGCGAATGCCTAATTCCAGGCTTCAGAATACCAGTAAACAGCTGCTCTCTACACGAAAGATAGAGAACTGCTGCAAACTGTGTCTCCCTGCATCTAGTTAACAGAGCTACCCTAAGCTGTGTCTCCTACACTCAGGATACAGAAAACCCGCATATTGCGAATGCGAAATCCATGACACAGAAGTAGGGTAAACTGCTTATCCTTATACCCCGATACAGAACTCCGAAATACTGCGTCTCTCTACCTCCAGTTTACACAGCTCCCTTGAGGTTCGTCTGCTACGCTCAGGCTACTCGAATCCCATATACAGCATATGCCTTCTCCCAGGCTACAGAACTCCTGGAAACGCTTCTCTCTACACCCAGGATACAGAACTCCTGAAAACTGCATCTCGCTACATCCAAGAGACAGAGCTCCCGTAAGCTGCTTATTGTACCCTCATTGTAAAGTAAATGCACATTTAGCGTATGCCTATTTCCAGGATACAGAATTCCCATAAACTGCTTTTCCCCACACCCAGATACAGAACTCCGGTAAACTGTGTTCTCTACATCCAGGTTACAGAACTCCCATATGCTGCGTCTGCTACACTCAAGCTACAGAAATCCCATATAGAGCGTATATCTTCTCCCAGGCTTCAGAACTCTTGGAAACAGCTTCTTTCTACATGCAACCTACAGAATGCCTGGAAACTGCATCTCTCTACACCCAGGTAACAGAACTCCGTAAGCCGCTTCTGCTATACTCAGCATACAGAAAACCCGCATATAGCGAATGCCTAATTCCAGGCTTCAGAATACCAGTAAACAGCTGCTCTCTACACGAAAGATAGAGAACTGCTGCAAACTGTGTCTCCCTGCATCTAGTTAACAGAGCTACCCTAAGCTGTGTCTCCTACACTCAGGATACAGAAAACCCGCATATTGCGAATGCGAAATCCATGACACAGAAGTAGGGTAAACTGCTTATCCTTATACCCCGATACAGAACTCCGAAATACTGCGTCTCTCTACCTCCAGTTTACACAGCTCCCTTGAGGTTCGTCTGTTACGCTTAGGCTACTCGAATCCCATATACAGCATATGCCTTCTCCCAGGCTACAGAACTCCTGGAAACGCTTCTCTCTACACCCAGGATACAGAACTCCTGAAAACTGCATCTCGCTACATCCAAGAGACAGAGCTCCCGTAAGCTGCTTATTGTACCCTCATTGTAAAGTAAATGCACATTTAGCGTATGCCTATTTCCAGGATACAGAATTCCCATAAACTGCTTTTCCCCACACCCAGATACAGAACTCCGGTAAACTGTGTTCTCTACATCCAGGTTACGGAACTCCCATATGCTGCGTCTGCTACACTCAAGCTACAGAAATCCCATATAGAGCGTATATCTTCTCCCAGGCTTCAGAACTCTTGGAAACAGCTTCTTTCTACATGCAACCTACAGAATGCCTGGAAACTGCATCTCTCTACACCCAGGTAACAGAACTCCCGTAAGCCGCTTCTGCTATACTCAGCATACAGAAAACCCGCATATAGCGAATGCCTAATTCCAGGCTTCAGAATTCCCGTAAACAGCTCCTCTCTACACGAAAGATAGAGAACTGCTGCAAACTGTGTCTCCCTGCATCTATTTAACAGAGCTACCCTAAGCTGTGTCTTCTACACTCACGATACGGAACACCCACATATTGCGAATGCCAAAGCCATGACACAGAAGTACTGTAAACTGCTTATTCCTATACCCCGATACAGAACTCTGGAATACTGCGTCTCTCTACCTCCAAGTTACAGAGCTCCCTTGAGGTTCGTCTGCTACGCTCAGGCTACAGGAATCCCATATAGAGCGTATGCCTTTTCCCATTCAACAGAACTCTTGGGAACTGATTCTCTCTACACCCAGGATACAGAAATCCTGAAAACTGCATCTCGCTACATGCAGGAGACAGAGCTCCCATAAGCTGCTTATTATACCCTCAGGGTACAGTAAACACACATTTAGCGTATGCCAATTTCCAGGATACAGAATTCCCATAAACTGCTTTTCCCCACACCCAGATACAGAACTCCGGTAAACTGTGTTCTCTACATCCAAGTTACAGAACTCCCATATGCTGCGTCTGCTACATTCAAGCTACAGAAATCCCATATACAGCGTATGCCTTCTCCCAGGCTTCAGAACTCTTGGAAACAGCTTCTTTCTACATGCAACCTACAGAATGCCTGGAAACTGCATCTCTCTACACCCAGGTAACAGAACTCCCGTAAGCCGCTTCTGCTATACTCAGCATACAGAAAACCCGCATATAGCGAATGCCTAATTCCAGGCTTCAGAATACCAGTAAACAGCTGCTCTCTACACGAAAGATAGAGAACTGCTGCAAACTGTGTCTCCCTGCATCTAGTTAACAGAGCTACCCTAAGCTGTGTCTCCTACACTCAGGATACAGCAAACCCGCATATTGCGAATGCGAAATCCATGACACAGAAGTAGGGTAAACTGCTTATCCTTATACCCCGATACAGAACTGCAAAATACTGCGTCTCTCTACCTCCAGTTTACACAGCTCCCTTGAGGTTCGTCTGTTACGCTTAGGCTACTCGAATCCCATATACAGCATAAGCCTTCTCCCAGGCTACAGAACTCCTGGAAACGCTTCTCTCTACACCCAGGATACAGAACTCCTGAAAACTGCATCTCGCTACATCCAAGAGACAGAGCTCCCGTAAGCTGCTTATTGTACCCTCATTGTAAAGTAAATGCACATTTAGCGTATGCCTATTTCCAGGATACAGAATTCCCATAAACTGCTTTTCCCCACACCCAGATACAGAACTCCGGTAAACTGTGTTCTCTACATCCAGGTTACAGAACTCCCATATGCTGCGTCTGCTACACTCAAGCTACAGAAATCCCATATAGAGCGTATATCTTCTCCCAGGCTTCAGAACTCTTGGAAACAGCTTCTTTCTACATGCAACCTACAGAATGCCTGGAAACTGCATCTCTCTACACCCAGGTAACAGAACTCCCGTAAGCCGCTTCTGCTATACTCAGCATACAGAAAACCCGCATATAGCGAATGCCTAATTCCAGGCTTCAGAATTCCAGTAAACAGCTCCTCTCTACACGAAAGATAGAGAACTGCTGCAAACTGTGTCTCCCTGCATCTAGTTAACAGAGCTACCCTAAGCTGTGTCTCCTACACTCAGGATACAGAAAACCCGCATATTGCGAATGCGAAATCCATGACACAGAAGTAGGGTAAACTGCTTATCCTTATACCCCGATACAGAACTCCGAAATACTGCGTCTCTCTACCTCCAGTTTACACAGCTCCCTTGAGGTTCGTCTGTTACGCTTAGGCTACTCGAATCCCATATACAGCATATGCCTTCTCCCAGGCTACAGAACTCCTGGAAACGCTTCTCTCTACACCCAGGATACAGAACTCCTGAAAACTGCATCTCGCTACATCCAAGAGACAGAGCTCCCGTAAGCTGCTTATTGTACCCTCATTGTAAAGTAAATGCACATTTAGCGTATGCCTATTTCCAGGATACAGAATTCCCATAAACTGCTTTTCCCCACACCCAGATACAGAACTCCGGTAAACTGTGTTCTCTACATCCAGGTTACAGAACTCCCATATGCTGCGTCTGCTACACTCAAGCTACAGAAATCCCATATAGAGCGTATATCTTCTCCCAGGCTTCAGAACTCTTGGAAACAGCTTCTTTCTACATGCAACCTACAGAATGCCTGGAAACTGCATCTCTCTACACCCAGGTAACAGAACTCCCGTAAGCCGCTTCTGCTATACTCAGCATACAGAAAATCCGCATATAGCGAATGCCTAATTCCAGGCTTCAGAATACCAGTAAACAGCTGCTCTCTACACGAAAGATAGAGAACTGCTGCAAACTGTGTCTCCCTGCATCTAGTTAACAGAGCTACCCTAAGCTGTGTCTCCTACACTCAGGATACAGAAAACCTGCATATTGCGAATGCGAAATGCATGACACAGAAGTAGGGTAAACTGCTTATCCTTATACCCCGATACAGAACTCCGAAATACTGCGTCTCTCTACCTCCAGTTTACACAGCTCCCTTGAGGTTCGTCTGTTACGCTTAGGCTACTCGAATCCCATATACAGCATATGCCTTCTCCCAGGCTACAGAACTCCTGGAAACGCTTCTCTCTACACCCAGGATACAGAACTCCTGAAAACTGCATCTCGCTACATCCAGGAGACAGAGCTCCCGTAAGCTGCTTATTGTACCCTCATTGTAAAGTAAATGCACATTTAGCGTATGCCTATTTCCAGGATACAGAATTCCCATAAACTGCTTTACCCCACACCCAGATACAGAACTCCGGTAAACTGTGTTCTCTAAATCCAGGTTACGGAACTCCCATATGCTGCGTCTGCTACACTCAAGCTACAGAAATCCCATGTAGAGCGTATATCTTCTCCCAGGCTTCAGAACTCTTGGAAACAGCTTCTTTCTACATGCAACCTACAGAATGCCTGGAAACTGCATCTCTCTACACCCAGGTAACAGAACTCCCGTAAGCCGCTTCTGCTATACTCAGCATACAGAAAACCCGCATATAGCGAATGCCTAATTCCAGGCTTCAGAATTCCCGTAAACAGCTCCTCTCTACACGAAAGATAGAGAACTGCTGCAAACTGTGTCTCCCTGCATCTAGTTAACAGAGCTACCCTAAGCTGTGTCTTCTACACTCACGATACGGAACACCCACATATTGCGAATGCCAAAGCCATGACACAGAAATACTGTAAACTGCTTATTCCTATACCCCGATACAGAACTCTGGAATACTGCGTCTCTCTACCTCCAAGTTACAGAGCTCCCTTGAGGTTCGTCTGCTACGCTCAGGCTACAGGAATCCCATATACAGCGTATGCCTTTTCCCATTCAACAGAACTCTTGGGAACTGATTCTCTCTACACCCAGGATACAGAAATCCTGAAAACTGCATCTCGCTACATGCAGGAGACAGAGCTCCCATAAGCTGCTTATTATACCCTCAGGGTACAGTAAACACACATTTAGCGTATGCCAATTTCCAGGATACAGAATTCCCATAAACTGCTTTTCCCCACACCCAGATACAGAACTCCGGTAAACTGTGTTCTCTACATCCAAGTTACAGAACTCCCATATGCTGCGTCTGCTACATTCAAGCTACAGAAATCCCATATACAGCGTATGCCTTCTCCCAGGCTTCAGAACTCTTGGAAACAGCTTCTTTCTACATGCAACCTACAGAATGCCTGGAAACTGCATCTCTCTACACCCAGGTAACAGAACTCCCGTAAGCCGCTTCTGCTATACTCAGCATACAGAAAACCCGCATATAGCGAATGCCTAATTCCAGGCTTCAGAATACCAGTAAACAGCTGCTCTCTACACGAAAGATAGAGAACTGCTGCAAACTGTGTCTCCCTGCATCTAGTTAACAGAGCTACCCTAAGCTGTGTCTCCTACACTCAGGATACAGAAAACCCGCATATTGCGAATGCGAAATCCATGACACAGAAGTAGGGTAAACTGCTTATCCTTATACCCCGATACAGAACTCCGAAATACTGCGTCTCTCTACCTCCAGTTTACACAGCTCCCTTGAGGTTCGTCTGTTACGCTTAGGCTACTCGAATCCCATATACAGCATATGCCTTCTCCCAGGCTACAGAACTCCTGGAAACGCTTCTCTCTACACCCAGGATACAGAACTCCTGAAAACTGCATCTCGCTACATCCAAGAGACAGAGCTCCCGTAAGCTGCTTATTGTACCCTCATTGTAAAGTAAATGCACATTTAGCGTATGCCTATTTCCAGGATACAGAATTCCCATAAACTGCTTTTCCCCACACCCAGATACAGAACTCCGGTAAACTGTGTTCTCTACATCCAGGTTACAGAACTCCCATATGCTGCGTCTGCTACACTCAAGCTACAGAAATCCCATATAGAGCGTATATCTTCTCCCAGGCTTCAGAACTCTTGGAAACAGCTTCTTTCTACATGCAACCTACAGAATGCCTGGAAACTGCATCTCTCTACACCCAGGTAACAGAACTCCCGTAAGCCGCTTCTGCTATACTCAGCATACAGAAAACCCGCATATAGCGAATGCCTAATTCCAGGCTTCAGAATTCCCGTAAACAGCTCCTCTCTACACGAAAGATAGAGAACTGCTGCAAACTGTGTCTCCCTGCATCTAGTTAACAGAGCTACCCTAAGCTGTGTCTTCTACACTCACGATACGGAACACCCACATATTGCGAATGCCAAAGCCATGACACAGAAGTACTGTAAACTGCTTATTCCTATACCCCGATACAGAACTCTGGAATACTGCGTCTCTCTACCTCCAAGTTACAGAGCTCCCTTGAGGTTCGTCTGCTACGCTCAGGCTACAGGAATCCCATATACAGCGTATGCCTTTTCCCATTCAACAGAACTCTTGGGAACTGATTCTCTCTACACCCAGGATACAGAAATCCTGAAAACTGCATCTCGCTACATGCAGGAGACAGAGCTCCCATAAGCTGCTTATTATACCCTCAGGGTACAGTAAACACACATTTAGCGTATGCCTATTTCCAGGATACAGAATTCCCATAAACTGCTTTTCCCCACACCCAGATACAGAACTCCGGTAAACTGTGTTCTCTACATCCAAGTTACAGAACTCCCATATGCTGCGTCTGCTACATTCAAGCTACAGAAATCCCATATACAGCGTATGCCTTCTCCCAGGCTTCAGAACTCTTGGAAACAGCTTCTTTCTACATGCAACCTACAGAATGCCTGGAAACTGCATCTCTCTACACCCAGGTAACAGAACTCCCGTAAGCCGCTTCTGCTATACTCAGCATACAGAAAACCCGCATATAGCGAATGCCTAATTCCAGGCTTCAGAATACCAGTAAACAGCTGCTCTCTACACGAAAGATAGAGAACTGCTGCAAACTGTGTCTCCCTGCATCTAGTTAACAGAGCTACCCTAAGCTGTGTCTCCTACACTCAGGATACAGAAAACCCGCATATTGCGAATGCGAAATCCATGACACAGAAGTAGGGTAAACTGCTTATCCTTATACCCCGATACAGAACTGCAAAATACTGCGTCTCTCTACCTCCAGTTTACACAGCTCCCTTGAGGTTCGTCTGTTACGCTTAGGCTACTCGAATCCCATATACAGCATATGCCTTCTCCCAGGCTACAGAACTCCTGGAAACGCTTCTCTCTACACCCAGGATACAGAACTCCTGAAAACTGCATCTCGCTACATCCAAGAGACAGAGCTCCCTTAAGCTGCTTATTGTACCCTCATTGTAAAGTAAATGCACATTTAGCGTATGCCTATTTCCAGGATACAGAATTCCCATAAACTGCTTTACCCCACACCCAGATACAGAACTCCGGTAAACTGTGTTCTCTACATCCAGGTTACAGAACTCCCATATGCTGCGTCTGCTACACTCAAGCTACAGAAATCCCATATAGAGCGTATATCTTCTCCCAGGCTTCAGAACTCTTGGAAACAGCTTCTTTCTACATGCAACCTACAGAATGCCTGGAAACTGCATCTCTCTACACCCAGGTAACAGAACTCCCGTAAGCCGCTTCTGCTATACTCAGCATACAGAAAACCCGCATATAGCGAATGCCTAATTCCAGGCTTCAGAATTCCCGTAAACAGCTCCTCTCTACACGAAAGATAGAGAACTGCTGCAAACTGTGTCTCCCTGCATCTAGTTAACGGAGCTACCCTAAGCTGTGTCTTCTACACTCACGATACGGAACACCCACATATTGCGAATGCCAAAGCCATGACACAGAAATACTGTAAACTGCTTATTCCTATACCCCGATACAGAACTCTGGAATACTGCGTCTCTCTACCTCCAAGTTACAGAGCTCCCTTGAGGTTCGTCTGCTACGCTCAGGCTACAGGAATCCCATATACAGCGTATGCCTTTTCCCATTCAACAGAACTCTTGGGAACTGATTCTCTCTACACCCAGGATACAGAAATCCTGAAAACTGCATCTCGCTACATGCAGGAGACAGAGCTCCCATAAGCTGCTTATTATACCCTCAGGGTACAGTAAACACACATTTAGCGTATGCCTATTTCCAGGATACAGAATTCCCATAAACTGCTTTTCCCCACACCCAGATACAGAACTCCGGTAAACTGTGTTCTCTACATCCAAGTTACAGAACTCCCATATGCTGCGTCTGCTACACTCAAGCTATAGAAATTCCATATAGAGCGTATATCTTCTCCCAGGCTTCAGAACTCTTGGAAACAGCTTCTTTCTACATGCAACCTACAGAATGCCTGGAAACTGCATCTCTCTACACCCAGGTAACAGAACTCCCGTAAGCCGCTTCTGCTATACTCAGCATACAGAAAACCCGCATATAGCGAATGCCTAATTCCAGGCTTCAGAATTCCCGTAAACAGCTCCTCTCTACACGAAAGATAGAGAACTGCTGCAAACTGTGTCTCCCTGCATCTAGTTAACAGAGCTACCCTAAGCTGTGTCTTCTACACTCACGATACGGAACACCCACATATTGCGAATGCCAAAGCCATGACACAGAAGTACTGTAAACTGCTTATTCCTATACCCCGATACAGAACTCTGGAATACTGCGTCTCTCTACCTCCAAGTTACAGAGCTCCCTTGAGGTTCGTCTGCTACGCTCAGGCTACAGGAATCCCATATACAGCGTATGCCTTTTCCCATTCAACAGAACTCTTGGGAACTGATTCTCTCTACACCCAGGATACAGAAATCCTGAAAACTGCATCTCGCTACATGCAGGAGACAGAGCTCCCATAAGCTGCTTATTATACCCTCAGGGTACAGTAAACACACATTTAGCGTATGCCAATTTCCAGGATACAGAATTCCCATAAACTGCTTTTCCCCACACCCAGATACAGAACTCCGGTAAACTGTGTTCTCTACATCCAAGTTACAGAACTCCCATATGCTGCGTCTGCTACATTCAAGCTACAGAAATCCCATATACAGCGTATGCCTTCTCCCAGGCTTCAGAACTCTTGGAAACAGCTTCTTTCTACATGCAACCTACAGAATGCCTGGAAACTGCATCTCTCTACACCCAGGTAACAGAACTCCCGTAAGCCGCTTCTGCTATACTCAGCATACAGAAAACCCGCATATAGCGAATGCCTAATTCCAGGCTTCAGAATACCAGTAAACAGCTGCTCTCTACACGAAAGATAGAGAACTGCTGCAAACTGTGTCTCCCTGCATCTAGTTAACAGAGCTACCCTAAGCTGTGTCTCCTACACTCAGGATACAGCAAACCCGCATATTGCGAATGCGAAATCCATGACACAGAAGTAGGGTAAACTGCTTATCCTTATACCCCGATACAGAACTGCAAAATACTGCGTCTCTCTACCTCCAGTTTACACAGCTCCCTTGAGGTTCGTCTGTTACGCTTAGGCTACTCGAATCCCATATACAGCATATGCCTTCTCCCAGGCTACAGAACTCCTGGAAACGCTTCTCTCTACATCCAGGATACAGAACTCCTGAAAACTGCATCTCGCTACATCCAAGAGACAGAGCTCCCGTAAGCTGCTTATTGTACCCTCATTGTAAAGTAAATGCACATTTAGCGTATGCCTATTTCCAGGATACAGAATTCCCATAAACTGCTTTACCCCACACCCAGATACAGAACTCCGGTAAACTGTGTTCTCTACATCCAGGTTACAGAACTCCCATATGCTGCGTCTGCTACACTCAAGCTACAGAAATCCCATATAGAGCGTATATCTTCTCCCAGGCTTCAGAACTCTTGGAAACAGCTTCTTTCTACATGCAACCTACAGAATGCCTGGAAACTGCATCTCTCTACACCCAGGTAACAGAACTCCCGTAAGCCGCTTCTGCTATACTCAGCATACAGAAAACCCGCATATAGCGAATGCCTAATTCCAGGCTTCAGAATACCAGTAAACAGCTGCTCTCTACACGAACGATAGAGAACTGCTGCAAACTGTGTCTCCCTGCATCTAGTTAACAGAGCTACCCTAAGCTGTGTCTCCTACACTCAGGATACAGCAAACCCGCATATTGCGAATGCGAAATCCATGACACAGAAGTAGGGTAAACTGCTTATCCTTATACCCCGATACAGAACTCCGAAATACTGCGTCTCTCTACCTCCAGTTTACACAGCTCCCTTGAGGTTCGTCTGTTACGCTTAGGCTACTCGAATCCCATATACAGCATATGCCTTCTCCCAGGCTACAGAACTCCTGGAAACGCTTCTCTCTACACCCAGGATACAGAACTCCTGAAAACTGCATCTCGCTACATCCAAGAGACAGAGCTCCCGTAAGCTGCTTATTGTACCCTCATTGTAAAGTAAATGCACATTTAGCGTATGCCTATTTCCAGGATACAGAATTCCCATAAACTGCTTTTCCCCACACCCAGATACAGAACTCCGGTAAACTGTGTTCTCTACATCCAGGTTACAGAACTCCCATATGCTGCGTCTGCTACACTCAAGCTACAGAAATCCCATATAGAGCGTATATCTTCTCCCAGGCTTCAGAACTCTTGGAAACAGCTTCTTTCTACATGCAACCTACAGAATGCCTGGAAACTGCATCTCTCTACACCCAGGTAACAGAACTCCCGTAAGCCGCTTCTGCTATACTCAGCATACAGAAAACCCGCATATAGCGAATGCCTAATTCCAGGCTTCAGAATACCAGTAAACAGCTGCTCTCTACACGAAAGATAGAGAACTGCTGCAAACTGTGTCTCCCTGCATCTAGTTAACAGAGCTACCCTAAGCTGTGTCTCCTACACTCAGGATACAGAAAACCCGCATATTGCGAATGCGAAATCCATGACACAGAAGTAGGGTAAACTGCTTATGCTTATACCCCGATACAGAACTCCGAAATACTGCGTCTCTCTACCTCCAGTTTACACAGCTCCCTTGAGGTTCGTCTGTTACGCTTAGGCTACTCGAATCCCATATACAGCATATGCCTTCTCCCAGGCTACAGAACTCCTGGAAACGCTTCTCTCTACACCCAGGATACAGAACTCCTGAAAACTGCATCTCGCTACATCCAAGAGACAGAGCTCCCGTAAGCTGCTTATTGTACCCTCATTGTAAAGTAAATGCACATTTAGCGTATGCCTATTTCCAGGATACAGAATTCCCATAAACTGCTTTTCCCCACACCCAGATACAGAACTCCGGTAAACTGTGTTCTCTACATCCAGGTTACAGAACTCCCATATGCTGCGTCTGCTACACTCAAGCTACAGAAATCCCATATAGAGCGTATATCTTCTCCCAGGCTTCAGAACTCTTGGAAACAGCTTCTTTCTACATGCAACCTACAGAATGCCTGGAAACTGCATCTCTCTACACCCAGGTAACAGAACTCCCGTAAGCCGCTTCTGCTATACTCAGCATACAGAAAACCCGCATATAGCGAATGCCTAATTCCAGGCTTCAGAATACCAGTAAACAGCTGCTCTCTACACGAAAGATAGAGAACTGCTGCAAACTGTGTCTCCCTGCATCTAGTTAACAGAGCTACCCTAAGCTGTGTCTCCTACACTCAGGATACAGAAAACCCGCATATTGCGAATGCGAAATCCATGACACAGAAGTAGGGTAAACTGCTTATCCTTATACCCCGATACAGAACTCCGAAATACTGCGTCTCTCTACCTCCAGTTTACACAGCTCCCTTGAGGTTCGTCTGTTACGCTTAGGCTACTCGAATCCCATATACAGCATATGCCTTCTCCCAGGCTACAGAACTCCTGGAAACGCTTCTCTCTACACCCAGGATACAGAACTCCTGAAAACTGCATCTCGCTACATCCAAGAGACAGAGCTCCCGTAAGCTGCTTATTGTACCCTCATTGTAAAGTAAATGCACATTTAGCGTATGCCTATTTCCAGGATACAGAATTCCCATAAACTGCTTTTCCCCACACCCAGATACAGAACTCCGGTAAACTGTGTTCTCTACATCCAGGTTACAGAACTCCCATATGCTGCGTCTGCTACACTCAAGCTACAGAAATCCCATATAGAGCGTATATCTTCTCCCAGGCTTCAGAACTCTTGGAAACAGCTTCTTTCTACATGCAACCTACAGAATGCCTGGAAACTGCATCTCTCTACACCCAGGTAACAGAACTCCCGTAAGCCGCTTCTGCTATACTCAGCATACAGAAAACCCGCATATAGCGAATGCCTAATTCCAGGCTTCAGAATACCAGTAAACAGCTGCTCTCTACACGAAAGATAGAGAACTGCTACAAACTGTGTCTCCCTGCATCTAGTTAACAGAGCTACCCTAAGCTGTGTCTCCTACACTCAGGATACAGCAAACCCGCATATTGCGAATGCCAAAGCCATGACACAGAAGTAGGGTAAACTGCTTATCCCTATACCCCGATACAGAACTCCGAAATACTGCGTCTCTCTACCTCCAGTTTACACAGCTCCCTTGAGGTTCGTCTGTTACGCTTAGGCTACTCGAATCCCATATACAGCATATGCCTTCTCCCAGGCTACAGAACTCCTGGAAACGCTTCTCTCTACACCCAGGATACAGAACTCCTGAAAACTGCATCTCGCTACATCCAAGAGACAGAGCTCCCGTAAGCTGCTTATTGTACCCTCATTGTAAAGTAAATGCACATTTAGCGTATGCCTATTTCCAGGATACAGAATTCCCATAAACTGCTTTTCCCCACACCCAGATACAGAACTCCGGTAAACTGTGTTCTCTACATCCAGGTTACAGAACTCCCATATGCTGCGTCTGCTACACTCAAGCTACAGAAATCCCATATAGAGCGTATATCTTCTCCCAGGCTTCAGAACTCTTGGAAACAGCTTCTTTCTACATGCAACCTACAGAATGCCTGGAAACTGCATCTCTCTACACCCAGGTAACAGAACTCCCGTAAGCCGCTTCTGCTATACTCAGCATACAGAAAACCCGCATATAGCGAATGCCTAATTCCAGGCTTCAGAATACCAGTAAACAGCTGCTCTCTACACGAAAGATAGAGAACTGCTGCAAACTGTGTCTCCCTGCATCTAGTTAACAGAGCTACCCTAAGCTGTGTCTCCTACACTCAGGATACAGAAAACCCGCATATTGCGAATGCGAAATCCATGACACAGAAGTAGGGTAAACTGCTTATCCTTATACCCCGATACAGAACTCCGAAATACTGCGTCTCTCTACCTCCAGTTTACACAGCTCCCTTGAGGTTCGTCTGTTACGCTTAGGCTACTCGAATCCCATATACAGCATATGCCTTCTCCCAGGCTACAGAACTCCTGGAAACGCTTCTCTCTACACCCAGGATACAGAACTCCTGAAAACTGCATCTCGCTACATCCAAGAGACAGAGCTCCCGTAAGCTGCTTATTGTACCCTCATTGTAAAGTAAATGCACATTTAGCGTATGCCTATTTCCAGGATACAGAATTCCCATAAACTGCTTTTCCCCACACCCAGATACAGAACTCCGGTAAACTGTGTTCTCTACATCCAGGTTACAGAACTCCCATATGCTGCGTCTGCTACACTCAAGCTACAGAAATCCCATATAGAGCGTATATCTTCTCCCAGGCTTCAGAACTCTTGGAAACAGCTTCTTTCTACATGCAACCTACAGAATGCCTGGAAACTGCATCTCTCTACACCCAGGTAACAGAACTCCCGTAAGCCGCTTCTGCTATACTCAGCATACAGAAAACCCGCATATAGCGAATGCCTAATTCCAGGCTTCAGAATACCAGTAAACAGCTGCTCTCTACACGAAAGATAGAGAACTGCTACAAACTGTGTCTCCCTGCATCTAGTTAACAGAGCTACCCTAAGCTGTGTCTCCTACACTCAGGATACAGCAAACCCGCATATTGCGAATGCCAAAGCCATGACACAGAAGTAGGGTAAACTGCTTATCCCTATACCCCGATACAGAACTCCGAAATACTGCGTCTCTCTACCTCCAGTTTACACAGCTCCCTTGAGGTTCGTCTGTTACGCTTAGGCTACTCGAATCCCATATACAGCATATGCCTTCTCCCAGGCTACAGAACTCCTGGAAACGCTTCTCTCTACACCCAGGATACAGAACTCCTGAAAACTGCATCTCGCTACATCCAAGAGACAGAGCTCCCGTAAGCTGCTTATTGTACCCTCATTGTAAAGTAAATGCACATTTAGCGTATGCCTATTTCCAGGATACAGAATTCCCATAAACTGCTTTTCCCCACACCCAGATACAGAACTCCGGTAAACTGTGTTCTCTACATCCAGGTTACAGAACTCCCATATGCTGCGTCTGCTACACTCAAGCTACAGAAATCCCATATAGAGCGTATATCTTCTCCCAGGCTTCAGAACTCTTGGAAACAGCTTCTTTCTACATGCAACCTACAGAATGCCTGGAAACTGCATCTCTCTACACCCAGGTAACAGAACTCCCGTAAGCCGCTTCTGCTATACTCAGCATACAGAAAACCCGCATATAGCGAATGCCTAATTCCAGGCTTCAGAATTCCCGTAAACAGCTCCTCTCTACACGAAAGATAGAGAACTGCTGCAAACTGTGTCTCCCTGCATCTAGTTAACAGAGCTACCCTAAGCTGTGTCTTCTACACTCACGATACGGAACACCCACATATTGCGAATGCCAAAGCCATGACACAGAAGTACTGTAAACTGCTTATTCCTATACCCCGATACAGAACTCTGGAATACTGCGTCTCTCTACCTCCAAGTTACAGAGCTCCCTTGAGGTTCGTCTGCTACGCTCAGGCTACAGGAATCCCATATACAGCGTATGCCTTTTCCCATTCAACAGAACTCTTGGGAACTGATTCTCTCTACACCCAGGATACAGAAATCCTGAAAACTGCATCTCGCTACATGCAGGAGACAGAGCTCCCATAAGCTGCTTATTATACCCTCAGGGTACAGTAAACACACATTTAGCGTATGCCAATTTCCAGGATACAGAATTCCCATAAACTGCTTTTCCCCACACCCAGATACAGAACTCCGGTAAACTGTGTTCTCTACATCCAGGTTACAGAACTCCCATATGCTGCGTCTGCTACACTCAAGCTACAGAAATCCCATATAGAGCGTATATCTTCTCCCAGGCTTCAGAACTCTTGGAAACAGCTTCTTTCTACATGCAACCTACAGAATGCCTGGAAACTGCATCTCTCTACACCCAGGTAACAGAACTCCCGTAAGCCGCTTCTGCTATACTCAGCATACAGAAAACCCGCATATAGCGAATGCCTAATTCCAGGCTTCAGAATACCAGTAAACAGCTGCTCTCTACACGAAAGATAGAGAACTGCTGCAAACTGTGTCTCCCTGCATCTAGTTAACAGAGCTACCCTAAGCTGTGTCTCCTACACTCAGGATACAGAAAACCCGCATATTGCGAATGCGAAATCCATGACACAGAAGTAGGGTAAACTGCTTATCCTTATACCCCGATACAGAACTCCGAAATACTGCGTCTCTCTACCTCCAGTTTACACAGCTCCCTTGAGGTTCGTCTGTTACGCTTAGGCTACTCGAATCCCATATACAGCATATGCCTTCTCCCAGGCTACAGAACTCCTGGAAACGCTTCTCTCTACACCCAGGACACAGAACTCCTGAAAACTGCATCTCGCTACATCCAAGAGACAGAGCTCCCGTAAGCTGCTTATTGTACCCTCATTGTAAAGTAAATGCACATTTAGCGTATGCCTATTTCCAGGATACAGAATTCCCATAAACTGCTTTTCCCCACACCCAGATACAGAACTCCGGTAAACTGTGTTCTCTACATCCAGGTTACAGAACTCCCATATGCTGCGTCTGCTACACTCAAGCTACAGAAATCCCATATAGAGCGTATATCTTCTCCCAGGCTTCAGAACTCTTGGAAACAGCTTCTTTCTACATGCAACTTACAGAATGCCTGGAAACTGCATCTCTCTACACCCAGGTAACAGAACTCCCGTAAGCCGCTTCTGCTATACTCAGCATACAGAAAACCCGCATATAGCGAATGCCTAATTCCAGGCTTCAGAATTCCAGTAAACAGCTCCTCTCTACACGAAAGATAGAGAACTGCTGCAAACTGTGTCTCCCTGCATCTAGTTAACAGAGCTACCCTAAGCTGTGTCTCCTACACTCAGGATACAGAAAACCCGCATATTGCGAATGCGAAATCCATGACACAGAAGTAGGGTAAACTGCTTATCCTTATACCCCGATACAGAACTCCGAAATACTGCGTCTCTCTACCTCCAGTTTACACAGCTCCCTTGAGGTTCGTCTGTTACGCTTAGGCTACTCGAATCCCATATACAGCATATGCCTTCTCCCAGGCTACAGAACTCCTGGAAACGCTTCTCTCTACACCCAGGATACAGAACTCCTGAAAACTGCATCTCGCTACATCCAAGAGACAGAGCTCCCGTAAGCTGCTTATTGTACCCTCATTGTAAAGTAAATGCACATTTAGCGTATGCCTATTTCCAGGATACAGAATTCCCATAAACTGCTTTTCCCCACACCCAGATACAGAACTCCGGTAAACTGTGTTCTCTACATCCAGGTTACAGAACTCCCATATGCTGCGTCTGCTACACTCAAGCTACAGAAATCCCATATAGAGCGTATATCTTCTCCCAGGCTTCAGAACTCTTGGAAACAGCTTCTTTCTACATGCAACCTACAGAATGCCTGGAAACTGCATCTCTCTACACCCAGGTAACAGAACTCCCGTAAGCCGCTTCTGCTATACTCAGCATACAGAAAACCCGCATATAGCGAATGCCTAATTCCAGGCTTCAGAATTCCCGTAAACAGCTGCTCTCTACACGAAAGATAGAGAACTGCTGCAAACTGTGTCTCCCTGCATCTAGTTAACAGAGCTACCCTAAGCTGTGTCTCCTACACTCAGGATACAGCAAACCCGCATATTGCGAATGCGAAATCCATGACACAGAAGTAGGGTAAACTGCTTATCCTTATACCCCGATACAGAACTCCGAAATACTGCGTCTCTCTACCTCCAGTTTACACATCTCCCTTGAGGTTCATCTGTTACGCTTAGGCTACTCGAATCCCATATACAGCATATGCCTTCTCCCAGGCTACAGAACTCCTGGAAACGCTTCTCTCTACACCCAGGATACAGAACTCCTGAAAACTGCATCTCGCTACATCCAAGAGACAGAGCTCCCGTAAGCTGCTTATTGTACCCTCATTGTAAAGTAAATGCACATTTAGCGTATGCCTATTTCCAGGATACAGAATTCCCATAAACTGCTTTTCCCCACACCCAGATACAGAACTCCGGTAAACTGTGTTCTCTACATCCAGGTTACAGAACTCCCATATGCTGCGTCTGCTACACTCAAGCTACAGAAATCCCATATAGAGCGTATATCTTCTCCCAGGCTTCAGAACTCTTGGAAACAGCTTCTTTCTACATGCAACCTACAGAATGCCTGGAAACTGCATCTCTCTACACCCAGGTAACAGAACTCCCGTAAGCCGCTTCTGCTATACTCAGCATACAGAAAACCCGCATATAGCGAATGCCTAATTCCAGGCTTCAGAATACCAGTAAACAGCTGCTCTCTACACGAAAGATAGAGAACTGCTGCAAACTGTGTCTCCCTGCATCTAGTTAACAGAGCTACCCTAAGCTGTGTCTCCTACACTCAGGATACAAAAAACCCGCATATTGCGAATGCGAAATCCATGACACAGAAGTAGGGTAAACTGCTTATCCTTATACCCCGATACAGAACTCCGAAATACTGCGTCTCTCTACCTCCAGTTTACACAGCTCCCTTGAGGTTCGTCTGTTACGCTTAGGCTACTCGAATCCCATATACAGCATATGCCTTCTCCCAGGCTACAGAACTCCTGGAAACGCTTCTCTCTACACCCAGGATACAGAACTCCTGAAAACTGCATCTCGCTACATCCAAGAGACAGAGCTCCCGTAAGCTGCTTATTGTACCCTCATTGTAAAGTAAATGCACATTTAGCGTATGCCTATTTCCAGGATACAGAATTCCCATAAACTGCTTTTCCCCACACCCAGATACAGAACTCCGGTAAACTGTGTTCTCTACATCCAGGTTACAGAACTCCCATATGCTGCGTCTGCTACACTCAAGCTACAGAAATCCCATATAGAGCGTATATCTTCTCCCAGGCTTCAGAACTCTTGGAAACAGCTTCTTTCTACATGCAACCTACAGAATGCCTGGAAACTGCATCTCTCTACACCCAGGTAACAGAACTCCCGTAAGCCGCTTCTGCTATACTCAGCATACAGAAAACCCGCATATAGCGAATGCCTAATTCCAGGCTTCAGAATTCCCGTAAACAGCTCCTCTCTACACGAAAGATAGAGAACTGCTGCAAACTGTGTCTCCCTGCATCTAGTTAACAGAGCTACCCTAAGCTGTGTCTTCTACACTCACGATACGGAACACCCACATATTGCGAATGCCAAAGCCATGACACAGAAGTACTGTAAACTGCTTATTCCTATACCCCGATACAGAACTCTGGAATACTGCGTCTCTCTACCTCCAAGTTACAGAGCTCCCTTGAGGTTCGTCTGCTACGCTCAGGCTACAGGAATCCCATATACAGCGTATGCCTTTTCCCATTCAACAGAACTCTTGGGAACTGATTCTCTCTACACCCAGGATACAGAAATCCTGAAAACTGCATCTCGCTACATGCAGGAGACAGAGCTCCCATAAGCTGCTTATTATACCCTCAGGGTACAGTAAACACACATTTAGCGTATGCCAATTTCCAGGATACAGAATTCCCATAAACTGCTTTTCCCCACACCCAGATACAGAACTCCGGTAAACTGTGTTCTCTACATCCAAGTTACAGAACTCCCATATGCTGCGTCTGCTACATTCAAGCTACAGAAATCCCATATACAGCGTATGCCTTCTCCCAGGCTTCAGAACTCTTGGAAACAGCTTCTTTCTACATGCAACCTACAGAATGCCTGGAAACTGCATCTCTCTACACCCAGGTAACAGAACTCCCGTAAGCCGCTTCTGCTATACTCAGCATACAGAAAACCCGCATATAGCGAATGCCTAATTCCAGGCTTCAGAATACCAGTAAACAGCTGCTCTCTACACGAAAGATAGAGAACTGCTACAAACTGTGTCTCCCTGCATCTAGTTAACAGAGCTACCCTAAGCTGTGTCTCCTACACTCAGGATACAGCAAACCCGCATATTGCGAATGCCAAGTCCATGACACAGAAGTAGGGTAAACTGCTTATCCCTATACCCCGATACAGAACTCCAAAATACTGCGTCTCTCTACCTCCAGTTTACACAGCTCCCTTGAGGTTCGTCTGTTACGCTTAGGCTACTCGAATCCCATATACAGCATATGCCTTCTCCCAGGCTACAGAACTCCTGGAAACGCTTCTCTCTACACCCAGGATACAGAACTCCTGAAAACTGCATCTCGCTACATCCAAGAGACAGAGCTCCCGTAAGCTGCTTATTGTACCCTCATTGTAAAGTAAATGCACATTTAGCGTATGCCTATTTCCAGGATACAGAATTCCCATAAACTGCTTTTCCCCACACCCAGATACAGAACTCCGGTAAACTGTGTTCTCTACATCCAGGTTACAGAACTCCCATATGCTGCGTCTGCTACACTCAAGCTACAGAAATCCCATATAGAGCGTATATCTTCTCCCAGGCTTCAGAACTCTTGGAAACAGCTTCTTTCTACATGCAACCTACAGAATGCCTGGAAACTGCATCTCTCTACACGCAGGTAACAGAACTCCCGTAAGCCGCTTCTGCTATACTCAGCATACAGAAAACCCGCATATAGCGAATGCCTAATTCCAGGCTTCAGAATACCAGTAAACAGCTGCTCTCTACACGAAAGATAGAGAACTGCTACAAACTGTGTCTCCCTGCATCTAGTTAACAGAGCTACCCTAAGCTGTGTCTCCTACACTCAGGATACAGAAAACCCGCATATTGCGAATGCCAAGTCCATGACACAGAAGTAGGGTAAACTGCTTATCCCTATACCCCGATACAGAACTCCAAAATACTGCGTCTCTCTACCTCCAGTTTACACAGCTCCCTTGAGGTTCGTCTGTTACGCTTAGGCTACTCGAATCCCATATACAGCATATGCCTTCTCCCAGGCTACAGAACTCCTGGAAACGCTTCTCTCTACACCCAGGATACAGAACTCCTGAAAACTGCATCTCGCTACATCCAAGAGACAGAGCTCCCGTAAGCTGCTTATTGTACCCTCATTGTAAAGTAAATGCACATTTAGCGTATGCCTATTTCCAGGATACAGAATTCCCATAAACTGCTTTTCCCCACACCCAGATACAGAACTCCGGTAAACTGTGTTCTCTACATCCAGGTTACAGAACTCCCATATGCTGCGTCTGCTACACTCAAGCTACAGAAATCCCATATAGAGCGTATATCTTCTCCCAGGCTTCAGAACTCTTGGAAACAGCTTCTTTCTACAGGCAACCTACAGAATGCCTGGAAACTGCATCTCTCTACACCCAGGTAACAGAACTCCCGTAAGCCGCTTCTGCTATACTCAGCATACAGAAAACCCGCATATAGCGAATGCCTAATTCCAGGCTTCAGAATACCAGTAAACAGCTGCTCTCTACACGAAAGATAGAGAACTGCTACAAACTGTGTCTCCCTGCATCTAGTTAACAGAGCTACCCTAAGCTGTGTCTCCTACACTCAGGATACAGAAAACCCGCATATTGCGAATGCCAAGTCCATGACACAGAAGTAGGGTAAACTGCTTATCCCTATACCCCGATACAGAACTCCGAAATACTGCGTCTCTCTACCTCCAGTTTACACAGCTCCCTTGAGGTTCGTCTGTTACGCTTAGGCTACTCGAATCCCATATACAGCATATGCCTTCTCCCAGGCTACAGAACTCCTGGAAACGCTTCTCTCTACACCCAGGATACAGAACTCCTGAAAACTGCATCTCGCTACATCCAAGAGACAGAGCTCCCGTAAGCTGCTTATTGTACCCTCATTGTAAAGTAAATGCACATTTAGCGTATGCCTATTTCCAGGATACAGAATTCCCATAAACTGCTTTTCCCCACACCCAGATACAGAACTCCGGTAAACTGTGTTCTCTACATCCAGGTTACAGAACTCCCATATGCTGCGTCTGCTACACTCAAGCTACAGAAATCCCATATAGAGCGTATATCTTCTCCCAGGCTTCAGAACTCTTGGAAACAGCTTCTTTCTACATGCAACCTACAGAATGCCTGGAAACTGCATCTCTCTACACCCAGGTAACAGAACTCCCGTAAGCCGCTTCTGCTATACTCAGCATACAGAAAACCCGCATATAGCGAATGCCTAATTCCAGGCTTCAGAATTCCCGTAAACAGCTCCTCTCTACACGAAAGATAGAGAACTGCTGCAAACTGTGTCTCCCTGCATCTAGTTAACAGAGCTACCCTAAGCTGTGTCTTCTACACTCACGATACGGAACACCCACATATTGCGAATGCCAAAGCCATGACACAGAAGTACTGTAAACTGCTTATTCCTATACCCCGATACAGAACTCTGGAATACTGCGTCTCTCTACCTCCAAGTTACAGAGCTCCCTTGAGGTTCGTCTGCTACGCTCAGGCTACAGGAATCCCATATACAGCGTATGCCTTTTCCCATTCAACAGAACTCTTGGGAACTGATTCTCTCTACACCCAGGATACAGAAATCCTGAAAACTGCATCTCGCTACATGCAGGAGACAGAGCTCCCATAAGCTGCTTATTATACCCTCAGGGTACAGTAAACACACATTTAGCGTATGCCAATTTCCAGGATACAGAATTCCCATAAACTGCTTTTCCCCACACCCAGATACAGAACTCCGGTAAACTGTGTTCTCTACATCCAAGTTACAGAACTCCCATATGCTGCGTCTGCTACATTCAAGCTACAGAAATCCCATATACAGCGTATGCCTTCTCCCAGGCTTCAGAACTCTTGGAAACAGCTTCTTTCTACATGCAACCTACAGAATGCCTGGAAACTGCATCTCTCTACACCCAGGTAACAGAACTCCCGTAAGCCGCTTCTGCTATACTCAGCATACAGAAAACCCGCATATAGCGAATGCCTAATTCCAGGCTTCAGAATACCAGTAAACAGCTGCTCTCTACACGAAAGATAGAGAACTGCTACAAACTGTGTCTCCCTGCATCTAGTTAACAGAGCTACCCTAAGCTGTGTCTCCTACACTCAGGATACAGAAAACCCGCATATTGCGAATGCCAAGTCCATGACACAGAAGTAGGGTAAACTGCTTATCCCTATACCCCGATACAGAACTCCAAAATACTGCGTCTCTCTACCTCCAGTTTACACAGCTCCCTTGAGGTTCGTCTGTTACGCTTAGGCTACTCGAATCCCATATACAGCATATGCCTTCTCCCAGGCTACAGAACTCCTGGAAACGCTTCTCTCTACACCCAGGATACAGAACTCCTGAAAACTGCATCTCGCTACATCCAAGAGACAGAGCTCCCGTAAGCTGCTTATTGTACCCTCATTGTAAAGTAAATGCACATTTAGCGTATGCCTATTTCCAGGATACAGAATTCCCATAAACTGCTTTTCCCCACACCCAGATACAGAACTCCGGTAAACTGTGTTCTCTACATCCAGGTTACAGAACTCCCATATGCTGCGTCTGCTACACTCAAGCTACAGAAATCCCATATAGAGCGTATATCTTCTCCCAGGCTTCAGAACTCTTGGAAACAGCTTCTTTCTACATGCAACCTACAGAATGCCTGGAAACTGCATCTCTCTACACCCAGGTAACAGAACTCCCGTAAGCCGCTTCTGCTATACTCAGCATACAGAAAACCCGCATATAGCGAATGCCTAATTCCAGGCTTCAGAATTCCCGTAAACAGCTCCTCTCTACACGAAAGATAGAGAACTGCTGCAAACTGTGTCTCCCTGCATCTAGTTAACAGAGCTACCCTAAGCTGTGTCTTCTACACTCACGATACGGAACACCCACATATTGCGAATGCCAAAGCCATGACACAGAAGTACTGTAAACTGCTTATTCCTATACCCCGATACAGAACTCTGGAATACTGCGTCTCTCTACCTCCAAGTTACAGAGCTCCCTTGAGGTTCGTCTGCTACGCTCAGGCTACAGGAATCCCATATACAGCGTATGCCTTTTCCCATTCAACAGAACTCTTGGGAACTGATTCTCTCTACACCCAGGATACAGAAATCCTGAAAACTGCATCTCGCTACATGCAGGAGACAGAGCTCCCATAAGCTGCTTATTATACCCTCAGGGTACAGTAAACACACATTTAGCGTATGCCAATTTCCAGGATACAGAATTCCCATAAACTGCTTTTCCCCACACCCAGATACAGAACTCCGGTAAACTGTGTTCTCTACATCCAAGTTACAGAACTCCCATATGCTGCGTCTGCTACATTCAAGCTACAGAAATCCCATATACAGCGTATGCCTTCTCCCAGGCTTCAGAACTCTTGGAAACAGCTTCTTTCTACATGCAACCTACAGAATGCCTGGAAACTGCATCTCTCTACACCCAGGTAACAGAACTCCCGTAAGCCGCTTCTGCTATACTCAGCATACAGAAAACCCGCATATAGCGAATGCCTAATTCCAGGCTTCAGAATACCAGTAAACAGCTGCTCTCTACACGAAAGATAGAGAACTGCTGCAAACTGTGTCTCCCTGCATCTAGTTAACAGAGCTACCCTAAGCTGTGTCTCCTACACTCAGGATACAGCAAACCCGCATATTGCGAATGCGAAATCCATGACACAGAAGTAGGGTAAACTGCTTATCCTTATACCCCGATACAGAACTGCAAAATACTGCGTCTCTCTACCTCCAGTTTACACAGCTCCCTTGAGGTTCGTCTGTTACGCTTAGGCTACTCGAATCCCATATACAGCATATGCCTTCTCCCAGGCTACAGAACTCCTGGAAACGCTTCTCTCTACACCCAGGATACAGAACTCCTGAAAACTGCATCTCGCTACATCCAAGAGACAGAGCTCCCGTAAGCTGCTTATTGTACCCTCATTGTAAAGTAAATGCACATTTAGCGTATGCCTATTTCCAGGATACAGAATTCCCATAAACTGCTTTTCCCCACACCCAGATACAGAACTCCGGTAAACTGTGTTCTCTACATCCAGGTTACAGAACTCCCATATGCTGCGTCTGCTACACTCAAGCTACAGAAATCCCATATAGAGCGTATATCTTCTCCCAGGCTTCAGAACTCTTGGAAACAGCTTCTTTCTACATGCAACCTACAGAATGCCTGGAAACTGCATCTCTCTACACCCAGGTAACAGAACTCCCGTAAGCCGCTTCTGCTATACTCAGCATACAGAAAACCCGCATATAGCGAATGCCTAATTCCAGGCTTCAGAATTCCCGTAAACAGCTCCTCTCTACACGAAAGATAGAGAACTGCTGCAAACTGTGTCTCCCTGCATCTAGTTAACAGAGCTACCCTAAGCTGTGTCTTCTACACTCACGATACGGAACACCCACATATTGCGAATGCCAAAGCCATGACACAGAAGTACTGTAAACTGCTTATTCCTATACCCCGATACAGAACTCTGGAATACTGCGTCTCTCTACCTCCAAGTTACAGAGCTCCCTTGAGGTTCGTCTGCTACGCTCAGGCTACAGGAATCCCATATACAGCGTATGCCTTTTCCCATTCAACAGAACTCTTGGGAACTGATTCTCTCTACACCCAGGATACAGAAATCCTGAAAACTGCATCTCGCTACATGCAGGAGACAGAGCTCCCATAAGCTGCTTATTATACCCTCAGGGTACAGTAAACACACATTTAGCGTATGCCAATTTCCAGGATACAGAATTCCCATAAACTGCTTTTCCCCACACCCAGATACAGAACTCCGGTAAACTGTGTTCTCTACATCCAAGTTACAGAACTCCCATATGCTGCGTCTGCTACATTCAAGCTACAGAAATCCCATATACAGCGTATGCCTTCTCCCAGGCTTCAGAACTCTTGGAAACAGCTTCTTTCTACATGCAACCTACAGAATGCCTGGAAACTGCATCTCTCTACACCCAGGTAACAGAACTCCCGTAAGCCGCTTCTGCTATACTCAGCATACAGAAAACCCGCATATAGCGAATGCCTAATTCCAGGCTTCAGAATACCAGTAAACAGCTGCTCTCTACACGAAAGATAGAGAACTGCTGCAAACTGTGTCTCCCTGCATCTAGTTAACAGAGCTACCCTAAGCTGTGTCTCCTACACTCAGGATACAGCAAACCCGCATATTGCGAATGCGAAATCCATGACACAGAAGTAGGGTAAACTGCTTATCCTTATACCCCGATACAGAACTGCAAAATACTGCGTCTCTCTACCTCCAGTTTACACAGCTCCCTTGAGGTTCGTCTGTTACGCTTAGGCTACTCGAATCCCATATACAGCATATGCCTTCTCCCAGGCTACAGAACTCCTGGAAACGCTTCTCTCTACACCCAGGATACAGAACTCCTGAAAACTGCATCTCACTACATCCAAGAGACAGAGCTCCCGTAAGCTGCTTATTGTACCCTCATTGTAAAGTAAATGCACATTTAGCGTATGCCTATTTCCAGGATACAGAATTCCCATAAACTGCTTTTCCCCACACCCAGATACAGAACTCCGGTAAACTGTGTTCTCTACATCCAGGTTACAGAACTCCCATATGCTGCGTCTGCTACACTCAAGCTACAGAAATCCCATATAGAGCGTATATCTTCTCCCAGGCTTCAGAACTCTTGGAAACAGCTTCTTTCTACATGCAACCTACAGAATGCCTGGAAACTGCATCTCTCTACACCCAGGTAACAGAACTCCCGTAAGCCGCTTCTGCTATACTCAGCATACAGAAAACCCGCATATAGCGAATGCCTAATTCCAGGCTTCAGAATTCCCGTAAACAGCTGCTCTCTACACGAACGATAGAGAACTGCTGCAAACTGTTTCTCCCTGCATCTAGTTAACAGAGCTACCCTAAGCTGTGTCTCCTACACTCAGGATACAGCAAACCCGCATATTGCGAATGCGAAATCCATGACACAGAAGTAGGGTAAACTGCTTATCCTTATACCCCGATACAGAACTCCGAAATACTGCGTCTCTCTACCTCCAGTTTACACAGCTCCCTTGAGGTTCGTCTGTTACGCTTAGGCTACTCGAATCCCATATACAGCATATGCCTTCTCCCAGGCTACAGAACTCCTGGAAACGCTTCTCTCTACACCCAGGATACAGAACTCCTGAAAACTGCATCTCGCTACATCCAAGAGACAGAGCTCCCGTAAGCTGCTTATTGTACCCTCATTGTAAAGTAAATGCACATTTAGCGTATGCCTATTTCCAGGATACAGAATTCCCATAAACTGCTTTTCCCCACACCCAGATACAGAACTCCGGTAAACTGTGTTCTCTACATCCAGGTTACAGAACTCCCATATGCTGCGTCTGCTACACTCAAGCTACAGAAATCCCATATAGAGCGTATATCTTCTCCCAGGCTTCAGAACTCTTGGAAACAGCTTCTTTCTACAGGCAACCTACAGAATGCCTGGAAACTGCATCTCTCTACACCCAGGTAACAGAACTCCCGTAAGCCGCTTCTGCTATACTCAGCATACAGAAAACCCGCATATAGCGAATGCCTAATTCCAGGCTTCAGAATACCAGTAAACAGCTGCTCTCTACACGAAAGATAGAGAACTGCTACAAACTGTGTCTCCCTGCATCTAGTTAACAGAGCTACCCTAAGCTGTGTCTCCTACACTCAGGATACAGAAAACCCGCATATTGCGAATGCCAAGTCCATGACACAGAAGTAGGGTAAACTGCTTATCCCTATACCCCGATACAGAACTCCGAAATACTGCGTCTCTCTACCTCCAGTTTACACAGCTCCCTTGAGGTTCGTCTGTTACGCTTAGGCTACTCGAATCCCATATACAGCATATGCCTTCTCCCAGGCTACAGAACTCCTGGAAACGCTTCTCTCTACACCCAGGATACAGAACTCCTGAAAACTGCATCTCGCTACATCCAAGAGACAGAGCTCCCGTAAGCTGCTTATTGTACCCTCATTGTAAAGTAAATGCACATTTAGCGTATGCCTATTTCCAGGATACAGAATTCCCATAAACTGCTTTTCCCCACACCCAGATACAGAACTCCGGTAAACTGTGTTCTCTACATCCAGGTTACAGAACTCCCATATGCTGCGTCTGCTACACTCAAGCTACAGAAATCCCATATAGAGCGTATATCTTCTCCCAGGCTTCAGAACTCTTGGAAACAGCTTCTTTCTACATGCAACCTACAGAATGCCTGGAAACTGCATCTCTCTACACCCAGGTAACAGAACTCCCGTAAGCCGCTTCTGCTATACTCAGCATACAGAAAACCCGCATATAGCGAATGCCTAATTCCAGGCTTCAGAATTCCCATAAACAGCTCCTCTCTACACGAAAGATAGAGAACTGCTGCAAACTGTGTCTCCCTGCATCTAGTTAACAGAGCTACCCTAAGCTGTGTCTTCTACACTCACGATACGGAACACCCACATATTGCGAATGCCAAAGCCATGACACAGAAGTACTGTAAACTGCTTATTCCTATACCCCGATACAGAACTCTGGAATACTGCGTCTCTCTACCTCCAAGTTACAGAGCTCCCTTGAGGTTCGTCTGCTACGATCAGGCTACAGGAATCCCATATACAGCGTATGCCTTTTCCCATTCAACAGAACTCTTGGGAACTGATTCTCTCTACACCCAGGATACAGAAATCCTGAAAACTGCATCTCGCTACATGCAGGAGACAGAGCTCCCATAAGCTGCTTATTATACCCTCAGGGTACAGTAAACACACATTTAGCGTATGCCAATTTCCAGGATACAGAATTCCCATAAACTGCTTTTCCCCACACCCAGATACAGAACTCCGGTAAACTGTGTTCTCTACATCCAAGTTACAGAACTCCCATATGCTGCGTCTGCTACATTCAAGCTACAGAAATCCCATATACAGCGTATGCCTTCTCCCAGGCTTCAGAACTCTTGGAAACAGCTTCTTTCTACATGCAACCTACAGAATGCCTGGAAACTGCATCTCTCTACACCCAGGTAACAGAACTCCCGTAAGCCGCTTCTGCTATACTCAGCATACAGAAAACCCGCATATAGCGAATGCCTAATTCCAGGCTTCAGAATACCAGTAAACAGCTGCTCTCTACACGAAAGATAGAGAACTGCTACAAACTGTGTCTCCCTGCATCTAGTTAACAGAGCTACCCTAAGCTGTGTCTCCTACACTCAGGATACAGAAAACCCGCATATTGCGAATGCCAAGTCCATGACACAGAAGTAGGGTAAACTGCTTATCCCTATACCCCGATACAGAACTCCAAAATACTGCGTCTCTCTACCTCCAGTTTACACAGCTCCCTTGAGGTTCGTCTGTTACGCTTAGGCTACTCGAATCCCATATACAGCATATGCCTTCTCCCAGGCTACAGAACTCCTGGAAACGCTTCTCTCTACACCCAGGATACAGAACTCCTGAAAACTGCATCTCGCTACATCCAAGAGACAGAGCTCCCGTAAGCTGCTTATTGTACCCTCATTGTAAAGTAAATGCACATTTAGCGTATGCCTATTTCCAGGATACAGAATTCCCATAAACTGCTTTTCCCCACACCCAGATACAGAACTCCGGTAAACTGTGTTCTCTACATCCAGGTTACAGAACTCCCATATGCTGCGTCTGCTACACTCAAGCTACAGAAATCCCATATAGAGCGTATATCTTCTCCCAGGCTTCAGAACTCTTGGAAACAGCTTCTTTCTACATGCAACCTACAGAATGCCTGGAAACTGCATCTCTCTACACCCAGGTAACAGAACTCCCGTAAGCCGCTTCTGCTATACTCAGCATACAGAAAACCCGCATATAGCGAATGCCTAATTCCAGGCTTCAGAATTCCCGTAAACAGCTCCTCTCTACACGAAAGATAGAGAACTGCTGCAAACTGTGTCTCCCTGCATCTAGTTAACAGAGCTACCCTAAGCTGTGTCTTCTACACTCACGATACGGAACACCCACATATTGCGAATGCCAAAGCCATGACACAGAAGTACTGTAAACTGCTTATTCCTATACCCCGATACAGAACTCTGGAATACTGCGTCTCTCTACCTCCAAGTTACAGAGCTCCCTTGAGGTTCGTCTGCTACGCTCAGGCTACAGGAATCCCATATACAGCGTATGCCTTTTCCCATTCAACAGAACTCTTGGGAACTGATTCTCTCTACACCCAGGATACAGAAATCCTGAAAACTGCATCTCGCTACATGCAGGAGACAGAGCTCCCATAAGCTGCTTATTATACCCTCAGGGTACAGTAAACACACATTTAGCGTATGCCAATTTCCAGGATACAGAATTCCCATAAACTGCTTTTCCCCACACCCAGATACAGAACTCCGGTAAACTGTGTTCTCTACATCCAAGTTACAGAACTCCCATATGCTGCGTCTGCTACATTCAAGCTACAGAAATCCCATATACAGCGTATGCCTTCTCCCAGGCTTCAGAACTCTTGGAAACAGCTTCTTTCTACATGCAACCTACAGAATGCCTGGAAACTGCATCTCTCTACACCCAGGTAACAGAACTCCCGTAAGCCGCTTCTGCTATACTCAGCATACAGAAAACCCGCATATAGCGAATGCCTAATTCCAGGCTTCAGAATACCAGTAAACAGCTGCTCTCTACACGAACGATAGAGAACTGCTGCAAACTGTGTCTCCCTGCATCTAGTTAACAGAGCTACCCTAAGCTGTGTCTCCTACACTCAGGATACAGCAAACCCGCATATTGCGAATGCGAAATCCATGACACAGAAGTAGGGTAAACTGCTTATCCTTATACCCCGATACAGAACTGCAAAATACTGCGTCTCTCTACCTCCAGTTTACACAGCTCCCTTGAGGTTCGTCTGTTACGCTTAGGCTACTCGAATCCCATATACAGCATATGCCTTCTCCCAGGCTACAGAACTCCTGGAAACGCTTCTCTCTACACCCAGGATACAGAACTCCTGAAAACTGCATCTCGCTACATCCAAGAGACAGAGCTCCCGTAAGCTGCTTATTGTACCCTCATTGTAAAGTAAATGCACATTTAGCGTATGCCTATTTCCAGGATACAGAATTCCCATAAACTGCTTTTCCCCACACCCAGATACAGAACTCCGGTAAACTGTGTTCTCTACATCCAGGTTACAGAACTCCCATATGCTGCGTCTGCTACACTCAAGCTACAGAAATCCCATATAGAGCGTATATCTTCTCCCAGGCTTCAGAACTCTTGGAAACAGCTTCTTTCTACATGCAACCTACAGAATGCCTGGAAACTGCATCTCTCTACACCCAGGTAACAGAACTCCCGTAAGCCGCTTCTGCTATACTCAGCATACAGAAAACCCGCATATAGCGAATGCCTAATTCCAGGCTTCAGAATTCCCGTAAACAGCTCCTCTCTACACGAAAGATAGAGAACTGCTGCAAACTGTGTCTCCCTGCATCTAGTTAACAGAGCTACCCTAAGCTGTGTCTTCTACACTCACGATACGGAACACCCACATATTGCGAATGCCAAAGCCATGACACAGAAGTACTGTAAACTGCTTATTCCTATACCCCGATACAGAACTCTGGAATACTGCGTCTCTCTACCTCCAAGTTACAGAGCTCCCTTGAGGTTCGTCTGCTACGCTCAGGCTACAGGAATCCCATATACAGCGTATGCCTTTTCCCATTCAACAGAACTCTTGGGAACTGATTCTCTCTACACCCAGGATACAGAAATCCTGAAAACTGCATCTCGCTACATGCAGGAGACAGAGCTCCCATAAGCTGCTTATTATACCCTCAGGGTACAGTAAACACACATTTAGCGTATGCCAATTTCCAGGATACAGAATTCCCATAAACTGCTTTTCCCCACACCCAGATACAGAACTCCGGTAAACTGTGTTCTCTACATCCAAGTTACAGAACTCCCATATGCTGCGTCTGCTACATTCAAGCTACAGAAATCCCATATACAGCGTATGCCTTCTCCCAGGCTTCAGAACTCTTGGAAACAGCTTCTTTCTACATGCAACCTACAGAATGCCTGGAAACTGCATCTCTCTACACCCAGGTAACAGAACTCCCGTAAGCCGCTTCTGCTATACTCAGCATACAGAAAACCCGCATATAGCGAATGCCTAATTCCAGGCTTCAGAATTCCCGTAAACAGCTGCTCTCTACACGAACGATAGAGAACTGCTGCAAACTGTGTCTCCCTGCATCTAGTTAACAGAGCTACCCTAAGCTGTGTCTCCTACACTCAGGATACAGCAAACCCGCATATTGCGAATGCGAAATCCATGACACAGAAGTAGGGTAAACTGCTTATCCTTATACCCCGATACAGAACTGCAAAATACTGCGTCTCTCTACCTCCAGTTTACACAGCTCCCTTGAGGTTCGTCTGTTACGCTTAGGCTACTCGAATCCCATATACAGCATATGCCTTCTCCCAGGCTACAGAACTCCTGGAAACGCTTCTCTCTACACCCAGGATACAGAACTCCTGAAAACTGCATCTCGCTACATCCAAGAGACAGAGCTCCCGTAAGCTGCTTATTGTACCCTCATTGTAAAGTAAATGCACATTTAGCGTATGCCTATTTCCAGGATACAGAATTCCCATAAACTGCTTTTCCCCACACCCAGATACAGAACTCCGGTAAACTGTGTTCTCTACATCCAGGTTACAGAACTCCCATATGCTGCGTCTGCTACACTCAAGCTACAGAAATCCCATATAGAGCGTATATCTTCTCCCAGGCTTCAGAACTCTTGGAAACAGCTTCTTTCTACATGCAACCTACAGAATGCCTGGAAACTGCATCTCTCTACACCCAGGTAACAGAACTCCCGTAAGCCGCTTCTGCTATACTCAGCATACAGAAAACCCGCATATAGCGAATGCCTAATTCCAGGCTTCAGAATTCCCGTAAACAGCTGCTCTCTACACGAAAGATAGAGAACTGCTGCAAACTGTGTCTCCCTGCATCTAGTTAACAGAGCTACCCTAAGCTGTGTCTTCTACACTCACGATACGGAACACCCACATATTGCGAATGCCAAAGCCATGACACAGAAGTACTGTAAACTGCTTATTCCTATACCCCGATACAGAACTCTGGAATACTGCGTCTCTCTACCTCCAAGTTACAGAGCTCCCTTGAGGTTCGTCTGCTACGCTCAGGCTACAGGAATCCCATATACAGCGTATGCCTTTTCCCATTCAACAGAACTCTTGGGAACTGATTCTCTCTACACCCAGGATACAGAAATCCTGAAAACTGCATCTCGCTACATGCAGGAGACAGAGCTCCCATAAGCTGCTTATTATACCCTCAGGGTACAGTAAACACACATTTAGCGTATGCCAATTTCCAGGATACAGAATTCCCATAAACTGCTTTTCCCGACACCCAGATACAGAACTCCGGTAAACTGTGTTCTCTACATCCAAGTTACAGAACTCCCATATGCTGCGTCTGCTACATTCAAGCTACAGAAATCCCATATACAGCGTATGCCTTCTCCCAGGCTTCAGAACTCTTGGAAACAGCTTCTTTCTACATGCAACCTACAGAATGCCTGGAAACTGCATCTCTCTACACCCAGGTAACAGAACTCCCGTAAGCCGCTTCTGCTATACTCAGCATACAGAAAACCCGCATATAGCGAATGCCTAATTCCAGGCTTCAGAATTCCCGTAAACAGCTGCTCTCTACACGAACGATAGAGAACTGCTGCAAACTGTGTCTCCCTGCATCTAGTTAACAGAGCTACCCTAAGCTGTGTCTCCTACACTCAGGATACAGCAAACCCGCATATTGCGAATGCGAAATCCATGACACAGAAGTAGGGTAAACTGCTTATCCTTATACCCCGATACAGAACTGCAAAATACTGCGTCTCTCTACCTCCAGTTTACACAGCTCCCTTGAGGTTCGTCTGTTACGCTTAGGCTACTCGAATCCCATATACAGCATATGCCTTCTCCCAGGCTACAGAACTCCTGGAAACGCTTCTCTCTACACCCAGGATACAGAACTCCTGAAAACTGCATCTCGCTACATCCAAGAGACAGAGCTCCCGTAAGCTGCTTATTGTACCCTCATTGTAAAGTAAATGCACATTTAGCGTATGCCTATTTCCAGGATACAGAATTCCCATAAACTGCTTTTCCCCACACCCAGATACAGAACTCCGGTAAACTGTGTTCTCTACATCCAGGTTACAGAACTCCCATATGCTGCGTCTGCTACACTCAAGCTACAGAAATCCCATATAGAGCGTATATCTTCTCCCAGGCTTCAGAACTCTTGGAAACAGCTTCTTTCTACATGCAACCTACAGAATGCCTGGAAACTGCATCTCTCTACACCCAGGTAACAGAACTCCCGTAAGCCGCTTCTGCTATACTCAGCATACAGAAAACCCGCATATAGCGAATGCCTAATTCCAGGCTTCAGAATTCCCGTAAACAGCTCCTCTCTACACGAAAGATAGAGAACTGCTGCAAACTGTGTCTCCCTGCATCTAGTTAACAGAGCTACCCTAAGCTGTGTCTTCTACACTCACGATACGGAACACCCACATATTGCGAATGCCAAAGCCATGACACAGAAGTACTGTAAACTGCTTATTCCTATACCCCGATCCAGAACTCTGGAATACTGCGTCTCTCTACCTCCAAGTTACAGAGCTCCCTTGAGGTTCGTCTGCTACGCTCAGGCTACAGGAATCCCATATACAGCGTATGCCTTTTCCCATTCAACAGAACTCTTGGGAACTGATTCTCTCTACACCCAGGATACAGAAATCCTGAAAACTGCATCTCGCTACATGCAGGAGACAGAGCTCCCATAAGCTGCTTATTATACCCTCAGGGTACAGTAAACACACATTTAGCGTATGCCAATTTCCAGGATACAGAATTCCCATAAACTGCTTTTCCCCACACCCAGATACAGAACTCCGGTAAACTGTGTTCTCTAAATCCAAGTTACAGAACTCCCATATGCTGCGTCTGCTACATTCAAGCTACAGAAATCCCATATACAGCGTATGCCTTCTCCCAGGCTTCAGAACTCTTGGAAACAGCTTCTTTCTACATGCAACCTACAGAATGCCTGGAAACTGCATCTCTCTACACCCAGGTAACAGAACTCCCGTAAGCCGCTTCTGCTATACTCAGCATACAGAAAACCCGCATATAGCGAATGCCTAATTCCAGGCTTCAGAATACCAGTAAACAGCTGCTCTCTACACGAAAGATAGAGAACTGCTGCAAACTGTGTCTCCCTGCATCTAGTTAACAGAGCTACCCTAAGCTGTGTCTCCTACACTCAGGATACAGCAAACCCGCATATTGCGAATGCGAAATCCATGACACAGAAGTAGGGTAAACTGCTTATCCTTATACCCCGATACAGAACTGCAAAATACTGCGTCTCTCTACCTCCAGTTTACACAGCTCCCTTGAGGTTCGTCTGTTACGCTTAGGCTACTCGAATCCCATATACAGCATATGCCTTCTCCCAGGCTACAGAACTCCTGGAAACGCTTCTCTCTACACCCAGGATACAGAACTCCTGAAAACTGCATCTCGCTACATCCAAGAGACAGAGCTCCCGTAAGCTGCTTATTGTACCCTCATTGTAAAGTAAATGCACATTTAGCGTATGCCTATTTCCAGGATACAGAATTCCCATAAACTGCTTTTCCCCACACCCAGATACAGAACTCCGGTAAACTGTGTTCTCTACATCCAGGTTACAGAACTCCCATATGCTGCGTCTGCTACACTCAAGCTACAGAAATCCCATATAGAGCGTATATCTTCTCCCAGGCTTCAGAACTCTTGGAAACAGCTTCTTTCTACATGCAACCTACAGAATGCCTGGAAACTGCATCTCTCTACACCCAGGTAACAGAACTCCCGTAAGCCGCTTCTGCTATACTCAGCATACAGAAAACCCGCATATAGCGAATGCCTAATTCCAGGCTTCAGAATTCCCGTAAACAGCTCCTCTCTACACGAAAGATAGAGAACTGCTGCAAACTGTGTCTCCCTGCATCTAGTTAACAGAGCTACCCTAAGCTGTGTCTTCTACACTCACGATACGGAACACCCACATATTGCGAATGCCAAAGCCATGACACAGAAGTACTGTAAACTGCTTATTCCTATACCCCGATACAGAACTCTGGAATACTGCGTCTCTCTACCTCCAAGTTACAGAGCTCCCTTGAGGTTCGTCTGCTACGCTCAGGCTACAGGAATCCCATATACAGCGTATGCCTTTTCCCATTCAACAGAACTCTTGGGAACTGATTCTCTCTACACCCAGGATACAGAAATCCTGAAAACTGCATCTCGCTACATGCAGGAGACAGAGCTCCCATAAGCTGCTTATTATACCCTCAGGGTACAGTAAACACACATTTAGCGTATGCCAATTTCCAGGATACAGAATTCCCATAAACTGCTTTTCCCCACACCCAGATACAGAACTCCGGTAAACTGTGTTCTCTACATCCAAGTTACAGAACTCCCATATGCTGCGTCTGCTACATTCAAGCTACAGAAATCCCATATACAGCGTATGCCTTCTCCCAGGCTTCAGAACTCTTGGAAACAGCTTCTTTCTACATGCAACCTACAGAATGCCTGGAAACTGCATCTCTCTACACCCAGGTAACAGAACTCCCGTAAGCCGCTTCTGCTATACTCAGCATACAGAAAACCCGCATATAGCGAATGCCTAATTCCAGGCTTCAGAATTCCCGTAAACAGCTGCTCTCTACACGAACGATAGAGAACTGCTGCAAACTGTGTCTCCCTGCATCTAGTTAACAGAGCTACCCTAAGCTGTGTCTCCTACACTCAGGATACAGCAAACCCGCATATTGCGAATGCGAAATCCATGACACAGAAGTAGGGTAAACTGCTTATCCTTATACCCCGATACAGAACTGCAAAATACTGCGTCTCTCTACCTCCAGTTTACACAGCTCCCTTGAGGTTCGTCTGTTACGCTTAGGCTACTCGAATCCCATATACAGCATATGCCTTCTCCCAGGCTACAGAACTCCTGGAAACGCTTCTCTCTACACCCAGGATACAGAACTCCTGAAAACTGCATCTCGCTACATCCAAGAGACAGAGCTCCCGTAAGCTGCTTATTGTACCCTCATTGTAAAGTAAATGCACATTTAGCGTATGCCTATTTCCAGGATACAGAATTCCCATAAACTGCTTTTCCCCACACCCAGATACAGAACTCCGGTAAACTGTGTTCTCTACATCCAGGTTACAGAACTCCCATATGCTGCGTCTGCTACACTCAAGCTACAGAAATCCCATATAGAGCGTATATCTTCTCCCAGGCTTCAGAACTCTTGGAAACAGCTTCTTTCTACATGCAACCTACAGAATGCCTGGAAACTGCATCTCTCTACACCCAGGTAACAGAACTCCCGTAAGCCGCTTCTGCTATACTCAGCATACAGAAAACCCGCATATAGCGAATGCCTAATTCCAGGCTTCAGAATTCCCGTAAACAGCTCCTCTCTACACGAAAGATAGAGAACTGCTGCAAACTGTGTCTCCCTGCATCTAGTTAACAGAGCTACCCTAAGCTGTGTCTTCTACACTCACGATACGGAACACCCACATATTGCGAATGCCAAAGCCATGACACAGAAGTACTGTAAACTGCTTATTCCTATACCCCGATACAGAACTCTGGAATACTGCGTCTCTCTACCTCCAAGTTACAGAGCTCCCTTGAGGTTCGTCTGCTACGCTCAGGCTACAGGAATCCCATATACAGCGTATGCCTTTTCCCATTCAACAGAACTCTTGGGAACTGATTCTCTCTACACCCAGGATACAGAAATCCTGAAAACTGCATCTCGCTACATGCAGGAGACAGAGCTCCCATAAGCTGCTTATTATACCCTCAGGGTACAGTAAACACACATTTAGCGTATGCCAATTTCCAGGATACAGAATTCCCATAAACTGCTTTTCCCCACACCCAGATACAGAACTCCGGTAAACTGTGTTCTCTAAATCCAAGTTACAGAACTCCCATATGCTGCGTCTGCTACATTCAAGCTACAGAAATCCCATATACAGCGTATGCCTTCTCCCAGGCTTCAGAACTCTTGGAAACAGCTTCTTTCTACATGCAACCTACAGAATGCCTGGAAACTGCATCTCTCTACACCCAGGTAACAGAACTCCCGTAAGCCGCTTCTGCTATACTCAGCATACAGAAAACCCGCATATAGCGAATGCCTAATTCCAGGCTTCAGAATACCAGTAAACAGCTGCTCTCTACACGAAAGATAGAGAACTGCTGCAAACTGTGTCTCCCTGCATCTAGTTAACAGAGCTACCCTAAGCTGTGTCTCCTACACTCAGGATACAGCAAACCCGCATATTGCGAATGCGAAATCCATGACACAGAAGTAGGGTAAACTGCTTATCCTTATACCCCGATACAGAACTGCAAAATACTGCGTCTCTCTACCTCCAGTTTACACAGCTCCCTTGAGGTTCGTCTGTTACGCTTAGGCTACTCGAATCCCATATACAGCATATGCCTTCTCCCAGGCTACAGAACTCCTGGAAACGCTTCTCTCTACACCCAGGATACAGAACTCCTGAAAACTGCATCTCGCTACATCCAAGAGACAGAGCTCCCGTAAGCTGCTTATTGTACCCTCATTGTAAAGTAAATGCACATTTAGCGTATGCCTATTTCCAGGATACAGAATTCCCATAAACTGCTTTTCCCCACACCCAGATACAGAACTCCGGTAAACTGTGTTCTCTACATCCAGGTTACAGAACTCCCATATGCTGCGTCTGCTACACTCAAGCTACAGAAATCCCATATAGAGCGTATATCTTCTCCCAGGCTTCAGAACTCTTGGAAACAGCTTCTTTCTACATGCAACCTACAGAATGCCTGGAAACTGCATCTCTCTACACCCAGGTAACAGAACTCCCGTAAGCCGCTTCTGCTATACTCAGCATACAGAAAACCCGCATATAGCGAATGCCTAATTCCAGGCTTCAGAATTCCCGTAAACAGCTCCTCTCTACACGAAAGATAGAGAACTGCTGCAAACTGTGTCTCCCTGCATCTAGTTAACAGAGCTACCCTAAGCTGTGTCTTCTACACTCACGATACGGAACACCCACATATTGCGAATGCCAAAGCCATGACACAGAAGTACTGTAAACTGCTTATTCCTATACCCCGATACAGAACTCTGGAATACTGCGTCTCTCTACCTCCAAGTTACAGAGCTCCCTTGAGGTTCGTCTGCTACGCTCAGGCTACAGGAATCCCATATACAGCGTATGCCTTTTCCCATTCAACAGAACTCTTGGGAACTGATTCTCTCTACACCCAGGATACAGAAATCCTGAAAACTGCATCTCGCTACATGCAGGAGACAGAGCTCCCATAAGCTGCTTATTATACCCTCAGGGTACAGTAAACACACATTTAGCGTATGCCAATTTCCAGGATACAGAATTCCCATAAACTGCTTTTCCCCACACCCAGATACAGAACTCCGGTAAACTGTGTTCTCTACATCCAAGTTACAGAACTCCCATATGCTGCGTCTGCTACATTCAAGCTACAGAAATCCCATATACAGCGTATGCCTTCTCCCAGGCTTCAGAACTCTTGGAAACAGCTTCTTTCTACATGCAACCTACAGAATGCCTGGAAACTGCATCTCTCTACACCCAGGTAACAGAACTCCCGTAAGCCGCTTCTGCTATACTCAGCATACAGAAAACCCGCATATAGCGAATGCCTAATTCCAGGCTTCAGAATACCAGTAAACAGCTGCTCTCTACACGAAAGATAGAGAACTGCTGCAAACTGTGTCTCCCTGCATCTAGTTAACAGAGCTACCCTAAGCTGTGTCTCCTACACTCAGGATACAGCAAACCCGCATATTGCGAATGCGAAATCCATGACACAGAAGTAGGGTAAACTGCTTATCCTTATACCCCGATACAGAACTGCAAAATACTGCGTCTCTCTACCTCCAGTTTACACAGCTCCCTTGAGGTTCGTCTGTTACGCTTAGGCTACTCGAATCCCATATACAGCATATGCCTTCTCCCAGGCTACAGAACTCCTGGAAACGCTTCTCTCTACACCCAGGATACAGAAATCCTGAAAACTGCATCTCGCTACATCCAAGAGACAGAGCTCCCGTAAGCTGCTTATTGTACCCTCATTGTAAAGTAAATGCACATTTAGCGTATGCCTATTTCCAGGATACAGAATTCCCATAAACTGCTTTTCCCCACACCCAGATACAGAACTCCGGTAAACTGTGTTCTCTACATCCAGGTTACAGAACTCCCATATGCTGCGTCTGCTACACTCAAGCTACAGAAATCCCATATAGAGCGTATATCTTCTCCCAGGCTTCAGAACTCTTGGAAACAGCTTCTTTCTACATGCAACCTACAGAATGCCTGGAAACTGCATCTCTCTACACCCAGGTAACAGAACTCCCGTAAGCCGCTTCTGCTATATTCAGCATACAGAAAACCTGCATATAGCGAATGCCTAATTCCAGGCTTCAGAATTCCCGTAAACAGCTCCTCTCTACACGAAAGATAGAGAACTGCTGCAAACTGTGTCTCCCTGCATCTAGTTAACAGAGCTACCCTAAGCTGTGTCTTCTACACTCACGATACGGAACACCCACATATTGCGAATGCCAAAGCCATGACACAGAAGTACTGTAAACTGCTTATTCCTATACCCCGATACAGAACTCTGGAATACTGCGTCTCTCTACCTCCAAGTTACAGAGCTCCCTTGAGGTTCGTCAGCTACGCTCAGGCTACAGGAATCCCATATACAGCGTATGCCTTTTCCCATTCAACAGAACTCTTGGGAACTGATTCTCTCTACACCCAGGATACAGAAATCCTGAAAACTGCATCTCGCTACATGCAGGAGACAGAGCTCCCATAAGCTGCTTATTATACCCTCAGGGTACAGTAAACACACATTTAGCGTATGCCAACTTCCAGGATACAGAATTCCCATAAACTGCTTTTCCCCACACCCAGATACAGAACTCCGGTAAACTGTGTTCTCTACATCCAGGTTACAGAACTCCCATATGCTGCGTCTGCTACACTCAAGCTACAGAAATCCCATATAGAGCGTATATCTTCTCCCAGGCTTCAGAACTCTTGGAAACAGCTTCTTTCTACATGCAACCTACAGAACTCCTGGAAACTGCATCTCTCTACACCCAGGTAACAGAACTCCCGTAAGCCGCTTCTGCTATACTCAGCATACAGAAAACCCGCATATAGCGAATGCCTAATTCCAGGCTTCAGAATTCCAGTAAACAGCTCCTCTCTACACGAAAGATAGAGAACTGCTGCAAACTGTGTCTCCCTGCATCTAGTTAACAGAGCTACCCTAAGCTGTGTCTCCTACACTCAGGATACAGAAAACCCGCATATTGCGAATGCGAAATCCATGACACAGAAGTAGGGTAAACTGCTTATCCTTATACCCCGATACAGAACTCCGAAATACTGCGTCTCTCTACCTCCAGTTTACACAGCTCCCTTGAGGTTCGTCTGTTACGCTTAGGCTACTCGAATCCCATATACAGCATATGCCTTCTCCCAGGCTACAGAACTCCTGGAAACGCTTCTCTCTACACCCAGGATACAGAACTCCTGAAAACTGCATCTCGCTACATCCAAGAGACAGAGCTCCCGTAAGCTGCTTATTGTACCCTCATTGTAAAGTAAATGCACATTTAGCGTATGCCTATTTCCAGGATACAGAATTCCCATAAACTGCTTTTCCCCACACCCAGATACAGAACTCCGGTAAACTGTGTTCTCTACATCCAGGTTACAGAACTCCCATATGCTGCGTCTGCTACACTCAAGCTACAGAAATCCCATATAGAGCGTATATCTTCTCCCAGGCTTCAGAACTCTTGGAAACAGCTTCTTTCTACATGCAACCTACAGAACTCCTGGAAACTGCATCTCTCTACACCCAGGTAACAGAACTCCCGTAAGCCGCTTCTGCTATACTCAGCATACAGAAAACCCGCATATAGCGAATGCCTAATTCCAGGCTTCAGAATTCCCGTAAACAGCTGCTCTCTACACGAACGATAGAGAACTGCTGCAAACTGTGTCTCCCTGCATCTAGTTAACAGAGCTACCCTAAGCTGTGTCTCCTACACTCAGGATACAGCAAACCCGCATATTGCGAATGCGAAATCCATGACACAGAAGTAGGGTAAACTGCTTATCCTTATACCCCGATACAGAACTCCGAAATACTGCGTCTCTCTACCTCCAGTTTACACAGCTCCCTTGAGGTTCGTCTGTTACGCTTAGGCTACTCGAATCCCATATACAGCATATGCCTTCTCCCAGGCTACAGAACTCCTGGAAACGCTTCTCTCTACACCCAGGATACAGAACTCCTGAAAACTGCATCTCGCTACATCCAAGAGACAGAGCTCCCGTAAGCTGCTTATTGTACCCTCATTGTAAAGTAAATGCACATTTAGCGTATGCCTATTTCCAGGATACAGAATTCCCATAAACTGCTTTACCCCACACCCAGATACAGAACTCCGGTAAACTGTGTTCTCTACATCCAGGTTACAGAACTCCCATATGCTGCGTCTGCTACACTCAAGCTACAGAAATCCCATATAGAGCGTATATCTTCTCCCAGGCTTCAGAACTCTTGGAAACAGCTTCTTTCTACAGGCAACCTACAGAATGCCTGGAAACTGCATCTCTCTACACCCAGGTAACAGAACTCCCGTAAGCCGCTTCTGCTATACTCAGCATACAGAAAACCCGCATATAGCGAATGCCTAATTCCAGGCTTCAGAATACCAGTAAACAGCTGCTCTCTACACGAAAGATAGAGAACTGCTACAAACTGTGTCTCCCTGCATCTAGTTAACAGAGCTACCCTAAGCTGTGTCTCCTACACTCAGGATACAGAAAACCCGCATATTGCGAATGCCAAGTCCATGACACAGAAGTAGGGTAAACTGCTTATCCCTATACCCCGATACAGAACTCCAAAATACTGCGTCTCTCTACCTCCAGTTTACACAGCTCCCTTGAGGTTCGTCTGTTACGCTTAGGCTACTCGAATCCCATATACAGCATATGCCTTCTCCCAGGCTACAGAACTCCTGGAAACGCTTCTCTCTACACCCAGGATACAGAACTCCTGAAAACTGCATCTCGCTACATCCAAGAGACAGAGCTCCCGTAAGCTGCTTATTGTACCCTCATTGTAAAGTAAATGCACATTTAGCGTATGCCTATTTCCAGGATACAGAATTCCCATAAACTGCTTTTCCCCACACCCAGATACAGAACTCCGGTAAACTGTGTTCTCTACATCCAGGTTACAGAACTCCCATATGCTGCGTCTGCTACACTCAAGCTACAGAAATCCCATATAGAGCGTATATCTTCTCCCAGGCTTCAGAACTCTTGGAAACAGCTTCTTTCTACATGCAACCTACAGAATGCCTGGAAACTGCATCTCTCTACACCCAGGTAACAGAACTCCCGTAAGCCGCTTCTGCTATACTCAGCATACAGAAAACCCGCATATAGCGAATGCCTAATTCCAGGCTTCAGAATTCCCGTAAACAGCTCCTCTCTACACGAAAGATAGAGAACTGCTGCAAACTGTGTCTCCCTGCATCTAGTTAACAGAGCTACCCTAAGCTGTGTCTTCTACACTCACGATACGGAACACCCACATATTGCGAATGCCAAAGCCATGACACAGAAGTACTGTAAACTGCTTATTCCTATACCCCGATACAGAACTCTGGAATACTGCGTCTCTCTACCTCCAAGTTACAGAGCTCCCTTGAGGTTCGTCTGCTACGCTCAGGCTACAGGAATCCCATATACAGCGTATGCCTTTTCCCATTCAACAGAACTCTTGGGAACTGATTCTCTCTACACCCAGGATACAGAAATCCTGAAAACTGCATCTCGCTACATGCAGGAGACAGAGCTCCCATAAGCTGCTTATTATACCCTCAGGGTACAGTAAACACACATTTAGCGTATGCCAATTTCCAGGATACAGAATTCCCATAAACTGCTTTTCCCCACACCCAGATACAGAACTCCGGTAAACTGTGTTCTCTACATCCAAGTTACAGAACTCCCATATGCTGCGTCTGCTACATTCAAGCTACAGAAATCCCATATACAGCGTATGCCTTCTCCCAGGCTTCAGAACTCTTGGAAACAGCTTCTTTCTACATGCAACCTACAGAATGCCTGGAAACTGCATCTCTCTACACCCAGGTAACAGAACTCCCGTAAGCCGCTTCTGCTATACTCAGCATACAGAAAACCCGCATATAGCGAATGCCTAATTCCAGGCTTCAGAATACCAGTAAACAGCTGCTCTCTACACGAAAGATAGAGAACTGCTGCAAACTGTGTCTCCCTGCATCTAGTTAACAGAGCTACCCTAAGCTGTGTCTCCTACACTCAGGATACAGCAAACCCGCATATTGCGAATGCGAAATCCATGACACAGAAGTAGGGTAAACTGCTTATCCTTATACCCCGATACAGAACTGCAAAATACTGCGTCTCTCTACCTCCAGTTTACACAGCTCCCTTGAGGTTCGTCTGTTACGCTTAGGCTACTCGAATCCCATATACAGCATATGCCTTCTCCCAGGCTACAGAACTCCTGGAAACGCTTCTCTCTACACCCAGGATACAGAAATCCTGAAAACTGCATCTCGCTACATCCAAGAGACAGAGCTCCCGTAAGCTGCTTATTGTACCCTCATTGTAAAGTAAATGCACATTTAGCGTATGCCTATTTCCAGGATACAGAATTCCCATAAACTGCTTTTCCCCACACCCAGATACAGAACTCCGGTAAACTGTGTTCTCTACATCCAGGTTACAGAACTCCCATATGCTGCGTCTGCTACACTCAAGCTACAGAAATCCCATATAGAGCGTATATCTTCTCCCAGGCTTCAGAACTCTTGGAAACAGCTTCTTTCTACATGCAACCTACAGAATGCCTGGAAACTGCATCTCTCTACACCCAGGTAACAGAACTCCCGTAAGCCGCTTCTGCTATATTCAGCATACAGAAAACCTGCATATAGCGAATGCCTAATTCCAGGCTTCAGAATTCCCGTAAACAGCTCCTCTCTACACGAAAGATAGAGAACTGCTGCAAACTGTGTCTCCCTGCATCTAGTTAACAGAGCTACCCTAAGCTGTGTCTTCTACACTCACGATACGGAACACCCACATATTGCGAATGCCAAAGCCATGACACAGAAGTACTGTAAACTGCTTATTCCTATACCCCGATACAGAACTCTGGAATACTGCGTCTCTCTACCTCCAAGTTACAGAGCTCCCTTGAGGTTCGTCTGCTACGCTCAGGCTACAGGAATCCCATATACAGCGTATGCCTTTTCCCATTCAACAGAACTCTTGGGAACTGATTCTCTCTACACCCAGGATACAGAAATCCTGAAAACTGCATCTCGCTACATGCAGGAGACAGAGCTCCCATAAGCTGCTTATTATACCCTCAGGGTACAGTAAACACACATTTAGCGTATGCCAACTTCCAGGATACAGAATTCCCATAAACTGCTTTTCCCCACACCCAGATACAGAACTCCGGTAAACTGTGTTCTCTACATCCAGGTTACAGAACTCCCATATGCTGCGTCTGCTACACTCAAGCTACAGAAATCCCATATAGAGCGTATATCTTCTCCCAGGCTTCAGAACTCTTGGAAACAGCTTCTTTCTACATGCAACCTACAGAACTCCTGGAAACTGCATCTCTCTACACCCAGGTAACAGAACTCCCGTAAGCCGCTTCTGCTATACTCAGCATACAGAAAACCCGCATATAGCGAATGCCTAATTCCAGGCTTCAGAATTCCCGTAAACAGCTGCTCTCTACACGAACGATAGAGAACTGCTGCAAACTGTGTCTCCCTGCATCTAGTTAACAGAGCTACCCTAAGCTGTGTCTCCTACACTCAGGATACAGCAAACCCGCATATTGCGAATGCGAAATCCATGACACAGAAGTAGGGTAAACTGCTTATCCTTATACCCCGATACAGAACTCCGAAATACTGCGTCTCTCTACCTCCAGTTTACACAGCTCCCTTGAGGTTCGTCTGTTACGCTTAGGCTACTCGAATCCCATATACAGCATATGCCTTCTCCCAGGCTACAGAACTCCTGGAAACGCTTCTCTCTACACCCAGGATACAGAACTCCTGAAAACTGCATCTCGCTACATCCAAGAGACAGAGCTCCCGTAAGCTGCTTATTGTACCCTCATTGTAAAGTAAATGCACATTTAGCGTATGCCTATTTCCAGGATACAGAATTCCCATAAACTGCTTTACCCCACACCCAGATACAGAACTCCGGTAAACTGTGTTCTCTACATCCAGGTTACAGAACTCCCATAAGCTGCGTCTGCTACACTCAAGCTACAGAAATCCCATATAGAGCGTATATCTTCTCCCAGGCTTCAGAGCTCTTGGAAACAGCTTCTTTCTACAGGCAACCTACAGAATGCCTGGAAACTGCATCTCTCTACACCCAGGTAACAGAACTCCCGTAAGCCGCTTCTGCTATACTCAGCATACAGAAAACCCGCATATAGCGAATGCCTAATTCCAGGCTTCAGAATACCAGTAAACAGCTGCTCTCTACACGAAAGATAGAGAACTGCTACAAACTGTGTCTCCCTGCATCTAGTTAACAGAGCTACCCTAAGCTGTGTCTCCTACACTCAGGATACAGAAAACCCGCATATTGCGAATGCCAAGTCCATGACACAGAAGTAGGGTAAACTGCTTATCCCTATACCCCGATACAGAACTCCAAAATACTGCGTCTCTCTACCTCCAGTTTACACAGCTCCCTTGAGGTTCGTCTGTTACGCTTAGGCTACTCGAATCCCATATACAGCATATGCCTTCTCCCAGGCTACAGAACTCCTGGAAACGCTTCTCTCTACACCCAGGATACAGAACTCCTGAAAACTGCATCTCGCTACATCCAGGAGACAGAGCTCCCGTAAGCTGCTTATTGTACCCTCATTGTAAAGTAAATGCACATTTAGCGTATGCCTATTTCCAGGATACAGAATTCCCATAAACTGCTTTACCCCACACCCAGATACAGAACTCCGGTAAACTGTGTTCTCTACATCCAGGTTACAGAACTCCCATATGCTGCGTCTGCTACACTCAAGCTACAGAAATCCCATATAGAGCGTATATCTTCTCCCAGGCTTCAGAACTCTTGGAAACAGCTTCTTTCTACATGCAACCTACAGAATGCCTGGAAACTGCATCTCTCTACACCCAGGTAACAGAACTCCCGTAAGCCGCTTCTGCTATACTCAGCATACAGAAAACCCGCATATAGCGAATGCCTAATTCCAGGCTTCAGAATTCCAGTAAACAGCTCCTCTCTACACGAAAGATAGAGAACTGCTGCAAACTGTGTCTCCCTGCATCTAGTTAACAGAGCTACCCTAAGCTGTGTCTCCTACACTCAGGATACAGAAAACCCGCATATTGCGAATGCGAAATCCATGACACAGAAGTAGGGTAAACTGCTTATCCTTATACCCCGATACAGAACTCCGAAATACTGCGTCTCTCTACCTCCAGTTTACACAGCTCCCTTGAGGTTCGTCTGTTACGCTTAGGCTACTCGAATCCCATATACAGCATATGCCTTCTCCCAGGCTACAGAACTCCTGGAAACGCTTCTCTCTACACCCAGGATACAGAACTCCTGAAAACTGCATCTCGCTACATCCAAGAGACAGAGCTCCCGTAAGCTGCTTATTGTACCCTCATTGTAAAGTAAATGCACATTTAGCGTATGCCTATTTCCAGGATACAGAATTCCCATAAACTGCTTTTCCCCACACCCAGATACAGAACTCCGGTAAACTGTGTTCTCTACATCCAGGTTACAGAACTCCCATATGCTGCGTCTGCTACACTCAAGCTACAGAAATCCCATATAGAGCGTATATCTTCTCCCAGGCTTCAGAACTCTTGGAAACAGCTTCTTTCTACATGCAACCTACAGAACTCCTGGAAACTGCATCTCTCTACACCCAGGTAACAGAACTCCCGTAAGCCGCTTCTGCTATACTCAGCATACAGAAAACCCGCATATAGCGAATGCCTAATTCCAGGCTTCAGAATTCCAGTAAACAGCTCCTCTCTACACGAAAGATAGAGAACTGCTGCAAACTGTGTCTCCCTGCATCTAGTTAACAGAGCTACCCTAAGCTGTGTCTCCTACACTCAGGATACAGAAAACCCGCATATTGCGAATGCGAAATCCATGACACAGAAGTAGGGTAAACTGCTTATCCTTATACCCCGATACAGAACTCCGAAATACTGCGTCTCTCTACCTCCAGTTTACACAGCTCCCTTGAGGTTCGTCTGTTACGCTTAGGCTACTCGAATCCCATATACAGCATATGCCTTCTCCCAGGCTACAGAACTCCTGGAAACGCTTCTCTCTACACCCAGGATACAGAACTCCTGAAAACTGCATCTCGCTACATCCAAGAGACAGAGCTCCCGTAAGCTGCTTATTGTACCCTCATTGTAAAGTAAATGCACATTTAGCGTATGCCTATTTCCAGGATACAGAATTCCCATAAACTGCTTTACCCCACACCCAGATACAGAACTCCGGTAAACTGTGTTCTCTACATCCAGGTTACAGAACTCCCATATGCTGCGTCTGCTACACTCAAGCTACAGAAATCCCATATAGAGCGTATATCTTCTCCCAGGCTTCAGAGCTCTTGGAAACAGCTTCTTTCTACAGGCAACCTACAGAATGCCTGGAAACTGCATCTCTCTACACCCAGGTAACAGAACTCCCGTAAGCGCTTCTGCTATACTCAGCATACAGAAAACCCGCATATAGCGAATGCCTAATTCCAGGCTTCAGAATACCAGTAAACAGCTGCTCTCTACACGAAAGATAGAGAACTGCTACAAACTGTGTCTCCCTGCATCTAGTTAACAGAGCTACCCTAAGCTGTGTCTCCTACACTCAGGATACAGAAAACCCGCATATTGCGAATGCCAAGTCCATGACACAGAAGTAGGGTAAACTGCTTATCCCTATACCCCGATACAGAACTCCAAAATACTGCGTCTCTCTACCTCCAGTTTACACAGCTCCCTTGAGGTTCGTCTGTTACGCTTAGGCTACTCGAATCCCATATACAGCATATGCCTTCTCCCAGGCTACAGAACTCCTGGAAACGCTTCTCTCTACACCCAGGATACAGAACTCCTGAAAACTGCATCTCGCTACATCCAGGAGACAGAGCTCCCGTAAGCTGCTTATTGTACCCTCATTGTAAAGTAAATGCACATTTAGCGTATGCCTATTTCCAGGATACAGAATTCCCATAAACTGCTTTACCCCACACCCAGATACAGAACTCCGGTAAACTGTGTTCTCTACATCCAGGTTACAGAACTCCCATATGCTGCGTCTGCTACACTCAAGCTACAGAAATCCCATATAGAGCGTATATCTTCTCCCAGGCTTCAGAACTCTTGGAAACAGCTTCTTTCTACATGCAACCTACAGAATGCCTGGAAACTGCATCTCTCTACACCCAGGTAACAGAACTCCCGTAAGCCGCTTCTGCTATACTCAGCATACAGAAAACCCGCATATAGCGAATGCCTAATTCCAGGCTTCAGAATTCCAGTAAACAGCTCCTCTCTACACGAAAGATAGAGAACTGCTGCAAACTGTGTCTCCCTGCATCTAGTTAACAGAGCTACCCTAAGCTGTGTCTCCTACACTCAGGATACAGAAAACCCGCATATTGCGAATGCGAAATCCATGACACAGAAGTAGGGTAAACTGCTTATCCTTATACCCCGATACAGAACTCCGAAATACTGCGTCTCTCTACCTCCAGTTTACACAGCTCCCTTGAGGTTCGTCTGTTACGCTTAGGCTACTCGAATCCCATATACAGCATATGCCTTCTCCCAGGCTACAGAACTCCTGGAAACGCTTCTCTCTACACCCAGGATACAGAACTCCTGAAAACTGCATCTCGCTACATCCAAGAGACAGAGCTCCCGTAAGCTGCTTATTGTACCCTCATTGTAAAGTAAATGCACATTTAGCGTATGCCTATTTCCAGGATACAGAATTCCCATAAACTGCTTTTCCCCACACCCAGATACAGAACTCCGGTAAACTGTGTTCTCTACATCCAGGTTACAGAACTCCCATATGCTGCGTCTGCTACACTCAAGCTACAGAAATCCCATATAGAGCGTATATCTTCTCCCAGGCTTCAGAACTCTTGGAAACAGCTTCTTTCTACATGCAACCTACAGAACTCCTGGAAACTGCATCTCTCTACACCCAGGTAACAGAACTCCCGTAAGCCGCTTCTGCTATACTCAGCATACAGAAAACCCGCATATAGCGAATGCCTAATTCCAGGCTTCAGAATTCCAGTAAACAGCTCCTCTCTACACGAAAGATAGAGAACTGCTGCAAACTGTGTCTCCCTGCATCTAGTTAACAGAGCTACCCTAAGCTGTGTCTCCTACACTCAGGATACAGAAAACCCGCATATTGCGAATGCGAAATCCATGACACAGAAGTAGGGTAAACTGCTTATCCTTATACCCCGATACAGAACTCCGAAATACTGCGTCTCTCTACCTCCAGTTTACACAGCTCCCTTGAGGTTCGTCTGTTACGCTTAGGCTACTCGAATCCCATATACAGCATATGCCTTCTCCCAGGCTACAGAACTCCTGGAAACGCTTCTCTCTACACCCAGGATACAGAACTCCTGAAAACTGCATCTCGCTACATCCAAGAGACAGAGCTCCCGTAAGCTGCTTATTGTACCCTCATTGTAAAGTAAATGCACATTTAGCGTATGCCTATTTCCAGGATACAGAATTCCCATAAACTGCTTTACCCCACACCCAGATACAGAACTCCGGTAAACTGTGTTCTCTACATCCAGGTTACAGAACTCCCATATGCTGCGTCTGCTACACTCAAGCTACAGAAATCCCATATAGAGCGTATATCTTCTCCCAGGCTTCAGAGCTCTTGGAAACAGCTTCTTTCTACAGGCAACCTACAGAATGCCTGGAAACTGCATCTCTCTACACCCAGGTAACAGAACTCCCGTAAGCGCTTCTGCTATACTCAGCATACAGAAAACCCGCATATAGCGAATGCCTAATTCCAGGCTTCAGAATACCAGTAAACAGCTGCTCTCTACACGAAAGATAGAGAACTGCTACAAACTGTGTCTCCCTGCATCTAGTTAACAGAGCTACCCTAAGCTGTGTCTCCTACACTCAGGATACAGAAAACCCGCATATTGCGAATGCCAAGTCCATGACACAGAAGTAGGGTAAACTGCTTATCCCTATACCCCGATACAGAACTCCAAAATACTGCGTCTCTCTACCTCCAGTTTACACAGCTCCCTTGAGGTTCGTCTGTTACGCTTAGGCTACTCGAATCCCATATACAGCATATGCCTTCTCCCAGGCTACAGAACTCCTGGAAACGCTTCTCTCTACACCCAGGATACAGAACTCCTGAAAACTGCATCTCGCTACATCCAGGAGACAGAGCTCCCGTAAGCTGCTTATTGTACCCTCATTGTAAAGTAAATGCACATTTAGCGTATGCCTATTTCCAGGATACAGAATTCCCATAAACTGCTTTACCCCACACCCAGATACAGAACTCCGGTAAACTGTGTTCTCTACATCCAGGTTACAGAACTCCCATATGCTGCGTCTGCTACACTCAAGCTACAGAAATCCCATATAGAGCGTATATCTTCTCCCAGGCTTCAGAACTCTTGGAAACAGCTTCTTTCTACATGCAACCTACAGAATGCCTGGAAACTGCATCTCTCTACACCCAGGTAACAGAACTCCCGTAAGCCGCTTCTGCTATACTCAGCATACAGAAAACCCGCATATAGCGAATGCCTAATTCCAGGCTTCAGAATTCCAGTAAACAGCTCCTCTCTACACGAAAGATAGAGAACTGCTGCAAACTGTGTCTCCCTGCATCTAGTTAACAGAGCTACCCTAAGCTGTGTCTCCTACACTCAGGATACAGAAAACCCGCATATTGCGAATGCGAAATCCATGACACAGAAGTAGGGTAAACTGCTTATCCTTATACCCCGATACAGAACTCCGAAATACTGCGTCTCTCTACCTCCAGTTTACACAGCTCCCTTGAGGTTCGTCTGTTACGCTTAGGCTACTCGAATCCCATATACAGCATATGCCTTCTCCCAGGCTACAGAACTCCTGGAAACGCTTCTCTCTACACCCAGGATACAGAACTCCTGAAAACTGCATCTCGCTACATCCAAGAGACAGAGCTCCCGTAAGCTGCTTATTGTACCCTCATTGTAAAGTAAATGCACATTTAGCGTATGCCTATTTCCAGGATACAGAATTCCCATAAACTGCTTTTCCCCACACCCAGATACAGAACTCCGGTAAACTGTGTTCTCTACATCCAGGTTACAGAACTCCCATATGCTGCGTCTGCTACACTCAAGCTACAGAAATCCCATATAGAGCGTATATCTTCTCCCAGGCTTCAGAACTCTTGGAAACAGCTTCTTTCTACATGCAACCTACAGAACTCCTGGAAACTGCATCTCTCTACACCCAGGTAACAGAACTCCCGTAAGCCGCTTCTGCTATACTCAGCATACAGAAAACCCGCATATAGCGAATGCCTAATTCCAGGCTTCAGAATTCCAGTAAACAGCTCCTCTCTACACGAAAGATAGAGAACTGCTGCAAACTGTGTCTCCCTGCATCTAGTTAACAGAGCTACCCTAAGCTGTGTCTCCTACACTCAGGATACAGAAAACCCGCATATTGCGAATGCGAAATCCATGACACAGAAGTAGGGTAAACTGCTTATCCTTATACCCCGATACAGAACTCCGAAATACTGCGTCTCTCTACCTCCAGTTTACACAGCTCCCTTGAGGTTCGTCTGTTACGCTTAGGCTACTCGAATCCCATATACAGCATATGCCTTCTCCCAGGCTACAGAACTCCTGGAAACGCTTCTCTCTACACCCAGGATACAGAACTCCTGAAAACTGCATCTCGCTACATCCAAGAGACAGAGCTCCCGTAAGCTGCTTATTGTACCCTCATTGTAAAGTAAATGCACATTTAGCGTATGCCTATTTCCAGGATACAGAATTCCCATAAACTGCTTTTCCCCACACCCAGATACAGAACTCCGGTAAACTGTGTTCTCTACATCCAGGTTACAGAACTCCCATATGCTGCGTCTGCTACACTCAAGCTACAGAAATCCCATATAGAGCGTATATCTTCTCCCAGGCTTCAGAACTCTTGGAAACAGCTTCTTTCTACATGCAACCTACAGAACTCCTGGAAACTGCATCTCTCTACACCCAGGTAACAGAACTCCCGTAAGCCGCTTCTGCTATACTCAGCATACAGAAAACCCGCATATAGCGAATGCCTAATTCCAGGCTTCAGAATTCCCGTAAACAGCTGCTCTCTACACGAACGATAGAGAACTGCTGCAAACTGTGTCTCCCTGCATCTAGTTAACAGAGCTACCCTAAGCTGTGTCTCCTACACTCAGGATACAGCAAACCCGCATATTGCGAATGCGAAATCCATGACACAGAAGTAGGGTAAACTGCTTATCCTTATACCCCGATACAGAACTCCGAAATACTGCGTCTCTCTACCTCCAGTTTACACAGCTCCCTTGAGGTTCGTCTGTTACGCTTAGGCTACTCGAATCCCATATACAGCATATGCCTTCTCCCAGGCTACAGAACTCCTGGAAACGCTTCTCTCTACACCCAGGATACAGAACTCCTGAAAACTGCATCTCGCTACATCCAAGAGACAGAGCTCCCGTAAGCTGCTTATTGTACCCTCATTGTAAAGTAAATGCACATTTAGCGTATGCCTATTTCCAGGATACAGAATTCCCATAAACTGCTTTACCCCACACCCAGATACAGAACTCCGGTAAACTGTGTTCTCTACATCCAGGTTACAGAACTCCCATATGCTGCGTCTGCTACACTCAAGCTACAGAAATCCCATATAGAGCGTATATCTTCTCCCAGGCTTCAGAGCTCTTGGAAACAGCTTCTTTCTACAGGCAACCTACAGAATGCCTGGAAACTGCATCTCTCTACACCCAGGTAACAGAACTCCCGTAAGCCGCTTCTGCTATACTCAGCATACAGAAAACCCGCATATAGCGAATGCCTAATTCCAGGCTTCAGAATACCAGTAAACAGCTGCTCTCTACACGAAAGATAGAGAACTGCTACAAACTGTGTCTCCCTGCATCTAGTTAACAGAGCTACCCTAAGCTGTGTCTCCTACACTCAGGATACAGAAAACCCGCATATTGCGAATGCCAAGTCCATGACACAGAAGTAGGGTAAACTGCTTATCCCTATACCCCGATACAGAACTCCAAAATACTGCGTCTCTCTACCTCCAGTTTACACAGCTCCCTTGAGGTTCGTCTGTTACGCTTAGGCTACTCGAATCCCATATACAGCATATGCCTTCTCCCAGGCTACAGAACTCCTGGAAACGCTTCTCTCTACACCCAGGATACAGAACTCCTGAAAACTGCATCTCGCTACATCCAGGAGACAGAGCTCCCGTAAGCTGCTTATTGTACCCTCATTGTAAAGTAAATGCACATTTAGCGTATGCCTATTTCCAGGATACAGAATTCCCATAAACTGCTTTACCCCACACCCAGATACAGAACTCCGGTAAACTGTGTTCTCTACATCCAGGTTACAGAACTCCCATATGCTGCGTCTGCTACACTCAAGCTACAGAAATCCCATATAGAGCATATATCTTCTCCCAGGCTTCAGAACTCTTGGAAACAGCTTCTTTCTACATGCAACCTACAGAATGCCTGGAAACTGCATCTCTCTACACCCAGGTAACAGAACTCCCGTAAGCCGCTTCTGCTATACTCAGCATACAGAAAACCCGCATATAGCGAATGCCTAATTCCAGGCTTCAGAATTCCAGTAAACAGCTCCTCTCTACACGAAAGATAGAGAACTGCTGCAAACTGTGTCTCCCTGCATCTAGTTAACAGAGCTACCCTAAGCTGTGTCTCCTACACTCAGGATACAGAAAACCCGCATATTGCGAATGCGAAATCCATGACACAGAAGTAGGGTAAACTGCTTATCCTTATACCCCGATACAGAACTCCGAAATACTGCGTCTCTCTACCTCCAGTTTACACAGCTCCCTTGAGGTTCGTCTGTTACGCTTAGGCTACTCGAATCCCATATACAGCATATGCCTTCTCCCAGGCTACAGAACTCCTGGAAACGCTTCTCTCTACACCCAGGATACAGAACTCCTGAAAACTGCATCTCGCTACATCCAAGAGACAGAGCTCCCGTAAGCTGCTTATTGTACCCTCATTGTAAAGTAAATGCACATTTAGCGTATGCCTATTTCCAGGATACAGAATTCCCATAAACTGCTTTTCCCCACACCCAGATACAGAACTCCGGTAAACTGTGTTCTCTACATCCAGGTTACAGAACTCCCATATGCTGCGTCTGCTACACTCAAGCTACAGAAATCCCATATAGAGCGTATATCTTCTCCCAGGCTTCAGAACTCTTGGAAACAGCTTCTTTCTACATGCAACCTACAGAACTCCTGGAAACTGCATCTCTCTACACCCAGGTAACAGAACTCCCGTAAGCCGCTTCTGCTATACTCAGCATACAGAAAACCCGCATATAGCGAATGCCTAATTCCAGGCTTCAGAATTCCAGTAAACAGCTCCTCTCTACACGAAAGATAGAGAACTGCTGCAAACTGTGTCTCCCTGCATCTAGTTAACAGAGCTACCCTAAGCTGTGTCTCCTACACTCAGGATACAGAAAACCCGCATATTGCGAATGCGAAATCCATGACACAGAAGTAGGGTAAACTGCTTATCCTTATACCCCGATACAGAACTCCGAAATACTGCGTCTCTCTACCTCCAGTTTACACAGCTCCCTTGAGGTTCGTCTGTTACGCTTAGGCTACTCGAATCCCATATACAGCATATGCCTTCTCCCAGGCTACAGAACTCCTGGAAACGCTTCTCTCTACACCCAGGATACAGAACTCCTGAAAACTGCATCTCGCTACATCCAAGAGACAGAGCTCCCGTAAGCTGCTTATTGTACCCTCATTGTAAAGTAAATGCACATTTAGCGTATGCCTATTTCCAGGATACAGAATTCCCATAAACTGCTTTACCCCACACCCAGATACAGAACTCCGGTAAACTGTGTTCTCTACATCCAGGTTACAGAACTCCCATATGCTGCGTCTGCTACACTCAAGCTACAGAAATCCCATATAGAGCGTATATCTTCTCCCAGGCTTCAGAGCTCTTGGAAACAGCTTCTTTCTACAGGCAACCTACAGAATGCCTGGAAACTGCATCTCTCTACACCCAGGTAACAGAACTCCCGTAAGCGCTTCTGCTATACTCAGCATACAGAAAACCCGCATATAGCGAATGCCTAATTCCAGGCTTCAGAATACCAGTAAACAGCTGCTCTCTACACGAAAGATAGAGAACTGCTACAAACTGTGTCTCCCTGCATCTAGTTAACAGAGCTACCCTAAGCTGTGTCTCCTACACTCAGGATACAGAAAACCCGCATATTGCGAATGCCAAGTCCATGACACAGAAGTAGGGTAAACTGCTTATCCCTATACCCCGATACAGAACTCCAAAATACTGCGTCTCTCTACCTCCAGTTTACACAGCTCCCTTGAGGTTCGTCTGTTACGCTTAGGCTACTCGAATCCCATATACAGCATATGCCTTCTCCCAGGCTACAGAACTCCTGGAAACGCTTCTCTCTACACCCAGGATACAGAACTCCTGAAAACTGCATCTCCCTACATCCAGGAGACAGAGCTCCCGTAAGCTGCTTATTGTACCCTCATTGTAAAGTAAATGCACATTTAGCGTATGCCTATTTCCAGGATACAGAATTCCCATAAACTGCTTTACCCCACACCCAGATACAGAACTCCGGTAAACTGTGTTCTCTACATCCAGGTTACAGAACTCCCATATGCTGCGTCTGCTACACTCAAGCTACAGAAATCCCATATAGAGCGTATATCTTCTCCCAGGCTTCAGAACTCTTGGAAACAGCTTCTTTCTACATGCAACCTACAGAATGCCTGGAAACTGCATCTCTCTACACCCAGGTAACAGAACTCCCGTAAGCCGCTTCTGCTATACTCAGCATACAGAAAACCCGCATATAGCGAATGCCTAATTCCAGGCTTCAGAATTCCAGTAAACAGCTCCTCTCTACACGAAAGATAGAGAACTGCTGCAAACTGTGTCTCCCTGCATCTAGTTAACAGAGCTACCCTAAGCTGTGTCTCCTACACTCAGGATACAGAAAACCCGCATATTGCGAATGCGAAATCCATGACACAGAAGTAGGGTAAACTGCTTATCCTTATACCCCGATACAGAACTCCGAAATACTGCGTCTCTCTACCTCCAGTTTACACAGCTCCCTTGAGGTTCGTCTGTTACGCTTAGGCTACTCGAATCCCATATACAGCATATGCCTTCTCCCAGGCTACAGAACTCCTGGAAACGCTTCTCTCTACACCCAGGATACAGAACTCCTGAAAACTGCATCTCGCTACATCCAAGAGACAGAGCTCCCGTAAGCTGCTTATTGTACCCTCATTGTAAAGTAAATGCACATTTAGCGTATGCCTATTTCCAGGATACAGAATTCCCATAAACTGCTTTTCCCCACACCCAGATACAGAACTCCGGTAAACTGTGTTCTCTACATCCAGGTTACAGAACTCCCATATGCTGCGTCTGCTACACTCAAGCTACAGAAATCCCATATAGAGCGTATATCTTCTCCCAGGCTTCAGAACTCTTGGAAACAGCTTCTTTCTACATGCAACCTACAGAACTCCTGGAAACTGCATCTCTCTACACCCAGGTAACAGAACTCCCGTAAGCCGCTTCTGCTATACTCAGCATACAGAAAACCCGCATATAGCGAATGCCTAATTCCAGGCTTCAGAATTCCAGTAAACAGCTCCTCTCTACACGAAAGATAGAGAACTGCTGCAAACTGTGTCTCCCTGCATCTAGTTAACAGAGCTACCCTAAGCTGTGTCTCCTACACTCAGGATACAGAAAACCCGCATATTGCGAATGCGAAATCCATGACACAGAAGTAGGGTAAACTGCTTATCCTTATACCCCGATACAGAACTCCGAAATACTGCGTCTCTCTACCTCCAGTTTACACAGCTCCCTTGAGGTTCGTCTGTTACGCTTAGGCTACTCGAATCCCATATACAGCATATGCCTTCTCCCAGGCTACAGAACTCCTGGAAACGCTTCTCTCTACACCCAGGATACAGAACTCCTGAAAACTGCATCTCGCTACATCCAAGAGACAGAGCTCCCGTAAGCTGCTTATTGTACCCTCATTGTAAAGTAAATGCACATTTAGCGTATGCCTATTTCCAGGATACAGAATTCCCATAAACTGCTTTACCCCACACCCAGATACAGAACTCCGGTAAACTGTGTTCTCTACATCCAGGTTACAGAACTCCCATATGCTGCGTCTGCTACACTCAAGCTACAGAAATCCCATATAGAGCGTATATCTTCTCCCAGGCTTCAGAGCTCTTGGAAACAGCTTCTTTCTACAGGCAACCTACAGAATGCCTGGAAACTGCATCTCTCTACACCCAGGTAACAGAACTCCCGTAAGCGCTTCTGCTATACTCAGCATACAGAAAACCCGCATATAGCGAATGCCTAATTCCAGGCTTCAGAATACCAGTAAACAGCTGCTCTCTACACGAAAGATAGAGAACTGCTACAAACTGTGTCTCCCTGCATCTAGTTAACAGAGCTACCCTAAGCTGTGTCTCCTACACTCAGGATACAGAAAACCCGCATATTGCGAATGCCAAGTCCATGACACAGAAGTAGGGTAAACTGCTTATCCCTATACCCCGATACAGAACTCCAAAATACTGCGTCTCTCTACCTCCAGTTTACACAGCTCCCTTGAGGTTCGTCTGTTACGCTTAGGCTACTCGAATCCCATATACAGCATATGCCTTCTCCCAGGCTACAGAACTCCTGGAAACGCTTCTCTCTACACCCAGGATACAGAACTCCTGAAAACTGCATCTCGCTACATCCAGGAGACAGAGCTCCCGTAAGCTGCTTATTGTACCCTCATTGTAAAGTAAATGCACATTTAGCGTATGCCTATTTCCAGGATACAGAATTCCCATAAACTGCTTTACCCCACACCCAGATACAGAACTCCGGTAAACTGTGTTCTCTACATCCAGGTTACAGAACTCCCATATGCTGCGTCTGCTACACTCAAGCTACAGAAATCCCATATAGAGCGTATATCTTCTCCCAGGCTTCAGAACTCTTGGAAACAGCTTCTTTCTACATGCAACCTACAGAATGCCTGGAAACTGCATCTCTCTACACCCAGGTAACAGAACTCCCGTAAGCCGCTTCTGCTATACTCAGCATACAGAAAACCCGCATATAGCGAATGCCTAATTCCAGGCTTCAGAATTCCAGTAAACAGCTCCTCTCTACACGAAAGATAGAGAACTGCTGCAAACTGTGTCTCCCTGCATCTAGTTAACAGAGCTACCCTAAGCTGTGTCTCCTACACTCAGGATACAGAAAACCCGCATATTGCGAATGCGAAATCCATGACACAGAAGTAGGGTAAACTGCTTATCCTTATACCCCGATACAGAACTCCGAAATACTGCGTCTCTCTACCTCCAGTTTACACAGCTCCCTTGAGGTTCGTCTGTTACGCTTAGGCTACTCGAATCCCATATACAGCATATGCCTTCTCCCAGGCTACAGAACTCCTGGAAACGCTTCTCTCTACACCCAGGATACAGAACTCCTGAAAACTGCATCTCGCTACATCCAAGAGACAGAGCTCCCGTAAGCTGCTTATTGTACCCTCATTGTAAAGTAAATGCACATTTAGCGTATGCCTATTTCCAGGATACAGAATTCCCATAAACTGCTTTTCCCCACACCCAGATACAGAACTCCGGTAAACTGTGTTCTCTACATCCAGGTTACAGAACTCCCATATGCTGCGTCTGCTACACTCAAGCTACAGAAATCCCATATAGAGCGTATATCTTCTCCCAGGCTTCAGAACTCTTGGAAACAGCTTCTTTCTACATGCAACCTACAGAACTCCTGGAAACTGCATCTCTCTACACCCAGGTAACAGAACTCCCGTAAGCCGCTTCTGCTATACTCAGCATACAGAAAACCCGCATATAGCGAATGCCTAATTCCAGGCTTCAGAATTCCAGTAAACAGCTCCTCTCTACACGAAAGATAGCGAACTGCTGCAAACTGTGTCTCCCTGCATCTAGTTAACAGAGCTACCCTAAGCTGTGTCTCCTACACTCAGGATACAGAAAACCCGCATATTGCGAATGCGAAATCCATGACACAGAAGTAGGGTAAACTGCTTATCCTTATACCCCGATACAGAACTCCGAAATACTGCGTCTCTCTACCTCCAGTTTACACAGCTCCCTTGAGGTTCGTCTGTTACGCTTAGGCTACTCGAATCCCATATACAGCATATGCCTTCTCCCAGGCTACAGAACTCCTGGAAACGCTTCTCTCTACACCCAGGATACAGAACTCCTGAAAACTGCATCTCGCTACATCCAAGAGACAGAGCTCCCGTAAGCTGCTTATTGTACCCTCATTGTAAAGTAAATGCACATTTAGCGTATGCCTATTTCCAGGATACAGAATTCCCATAAACTGCTTTTCCCCACACCCAGATACAGAACTCCGGTAAACTGTGTTCTCTACATCCAGGTTACAGAACTCCCATATGCTGCGTCTGCTACACTCAAGCTACAGAAATCCCATATAGAGCGTATATCTTCTCCCAGGCTTCAGAACTCTTGGAAACAGCTTCTTTCTACATGCAACCTACAGAACTCCTGGAAACTGCATCTCTCTACACCCAGGTAACAGAACTCCCGTAAGCCGCTTCTGCTATACTCAGCATACAGAAAACCCGCATATAGCGAATGCCTAATTCCAGGCTTCAGAATTCCCGTAAACAGCTGCTCTCTACACGAACGATAGAGAACTGCTGCAAACTGTGTCTCCCTGCATCTAGTTAACAGAGCTACCCTAAGCTGTGTCTCCTACACTCAGGATACAGCAAACCCGCATATTGCGAATGCGAAATCCATGACACAGAAGTAGGGTAAACTGCTTATCCTTATACCCCGATACAGAACTCCGAAATACTGCGTCTCTCTACCTCCAGTTTACACAGCTCCCTTGAGGTTCGTCTGTTACGCTTAGGCTACTCGAATCCCATATACAGCATATGCCTTCTCCCAGGCTACAGAACTCCTGGAAACGCTTCTCTCTACACCCAGGATACAGAACTCCTGAAAACTGCATCTCGCTACATCCAAGAGACAGAGCTCCCGTAAGCTGCTTATTGTACCCTCATTGTAAAGTAAATGCACATTTAGCGTATGCCTATTTCCAGGATACAGAATTCCCATAAACTGCTTTACCCCACACCCAGATACAGAACTCCGGTAAACTGTGTTCTCTACATCCAGGTTACAGAACTCCCATATGCTGCGTCTGCTACACTCAAGCTACAGAAATCCCATATAGAGCGTATATCTTCTCCCAGGCTTCAGAGCTCTTGGAAACAGCTTCTTTCTACAGGCAACCTACAGAATGCCTGGAAACTGCATCTCTCTACACCCAGGTAACAGAACTCCCGTAAGCCGCTTCTGCTATACTCAGCATACAGAAAACCCGCATATAGCGAATGCCTAATTCCAGGCTTCAGAATACCAGTAAACAGCTGCTCTCTACACGAAAGATAGAGAACTGCTACAAACTGTGTCTCCCTGCATCTAGTTAACAGAGCTACCCTAAGCTGTGTCTCCTACACTCAGGATACAGAAAACCCGCATATTGCGAATGCCAAGTCCATGACACAGAAGTAGGGTAAACTGCTTATCCCTATACCCCGATACAGAACTCCAAAATACTGCGTCTCTCTACCTCCAGTTTACACAGCTCCCTTGAGGTTCGTCTGTTACGCTTAGGCTACTCGAATCCCATATACAGCATATGCCTTCTCCCAGGCTACAGAACTCCTGGAAACGCTTCTCTCTACACCCAGGATACAGAACTCCTGAAAACTGCATCTCGCTACATCCAGGAGACAGAGCTCCCGTAAGCTGCTTATTGTACCCTCATTGTAAAGTAAATGCACATTTAGCGTATGCCTATTTCCAGGATACAGAATTCCCATAAACTGCTTTACCCCACACCCAGATACAGAACTCCGGTAAACTGTGTTCTCTACATCCAGGTTACAGAACTCCCATATGCTGCGTCTGCTACACTCAAGCTACAGAAATCCCATATAGAGCATATATCTTCTCCCAGGCTTCAGAACTCTTGGAAACAGCTTCTTTCTACATGCAACCTACAGAATGCCTGGAAACTGCATCTCTCTACACCCAGGTAACAGAACTCCCGTAAGCCGCTTCTGCTATACTCAGCATACAGAAAACCCGCATATAGCGAATGCCTAATTCCAGGCTTCAGAATTCCAGTAAACAGCTCCTCTCTACACGAAAGATAGAGAACTGCTGCAAACTGTGTCTCCCTGCATCTAGTTAACAGAGCTACCCTAAGCTGTGTCTCCTACACTCAGGATACAGCAAACCCGCATATTGCGAATGCGAAATCCATGACACAGAAGTAGGGTAAACTGCTTATCCTTATACCCCGATACAGAACTCCGAAATACTGCGTCTCTCTACCTCCAGTTTACACAGCTCCCTTGAGGTTCGTCTGTTACGCTTAGGCTACTCGAATCCCATATACAGCATATGCCTTCTCCCAGGCTACAGAACTCCTGGAAACGCTTCTCTCTACACCCAGGATACAGAACTCCTGAAAACTGCATCTCGCTACATCCAAGAGACAGAGCTCCCGTAAGCTGCTTATTGTACCCTCATTGTAAAGTAAATGCACATTTAGCGTATGCCTATTTCCAGGATACAGAATTCCCATAAACTGCTTTTCCCCACACCCAGATACAGAACTCCGGTAAACTGTGTTCTCTACATCCAGGTTACAGAACTCCCATATGCTGCGTCTGCTACACTCAAGCTACAGAAATCCCATATAGAGCGTATATCTTCTCCCAGGCTTCAGAACTCTTGGAAACAGCTTCTTTCTACATGCAACCTACAGAATGCCTGGAAACTGCATCTCTCTACACCCAGGTAACAGAACTCCCGTAAGCCGCTTCTGCTATACTCAGCATACAGAAAACCCGCATATAGCGAATGCCTAATTCCAGGCTTCAGAATACCAGTAAACAGCTGCTCTCTACACGAACGATAGAGAACTGCTGCAAACTGTGTCTCCCTGCATCTAGTTAACAGAGCTACCCTAAGCTGTGTCTCCTACACTCAGGATACAGAAAACCCGCATATTGCGAATGCCAAGTCCATGACACAGAAGTAGGGTAAACTGCTTATCCTTATACCCCGATACAGAACTCCGAAATACTGCGTCTCTCTACCTCCAGTTTACACAGCTCCCTTGAGGTTCGTCTGTTACGCTTAGGCTACTCGAATCCCATATACAGCATATGCCTTCTCCCAGGCTACAGAACTCCTGGAAACGCTTCTCTCTACACCCAGGATACAGAACTCCTGAAAACTGCATCTCGCTACATCCAAGAGACAGAGCTCCCGTAAGCTGCTTATTGTACCCTCATTGTAAAGTAAATGCACATTTAGCGTATGCCTATTTCCAGGATACAGAATTCCCATAAACTGCTTTTCCCCACACCCAGATACAGAACTCCGGTAAACTGTGTTCTCTACATCCAGGTTACAGAACTCCCATATGCTGCGTCTGCTACACTCAAGCTACAGAAATCCCATATAGAGCGTATATCTTCTCCCAGGCTTCAGAACTCTTGGAAACAGCTTCTTTCTACAGGCAACCTACAGAATGCCTGGAAACTGCATCTCTCTACACCCAGGTAACAGAACTCCCGTAAGCCGCTTCTGCTATACTCAGCATACAGAAAACCCGCATATAGCGAATGCCTAATTCCAGGCTTCAGAATACCAGTAAACAGCTGCTCTCTACACGAAAGATAGAGAACTGCTACAAACTGTGTCTCCCTGCATCTAGTTAACAGAGCTACCCTAAGCTGTGTCTCCTACACTCAGGATACAGAAAACCCGCATATTGCGAATGCCAAGTCCATGACACAGAAGTAGGGTAAACTGCTTATCCCTATACCCCGATACAGAACTCCGAAATACTGCGTCTCTCTACCTCCAGTTTACACAGCTCCCTTGAGGTTCGTCTGTTACGCTTAGGCTACTCGAATCCCATATACAGCATATGCCTTCTCCCAGGCTACAGAACTCCTGGAAACGCTTCTCTCTACACCCAGGATACAGAACTCCTGAAAACTGCATCTCGCTACATCCAAGAGACAGAGCTCCCGTAAGCTGCTTATTGTACCCTCATTGTAAAGTAAATGCACATTTAGCGTATGCCTATTTCCAGGATACAGAATTCCCATAAACTGCTTTTCCCCACACCCAGATACAGAACTCCGGTAAACTGTGTTCTCTACATCCAGGTTACAGAACTCCCATATGCTGCGTCTGCTACACTCAAGCTACAGAAATCCCATATACAGCGTATATCTTCTCCCAGGCTTCAGAACTCTTGGAAACAGCTTCTTTCTACATGCAACCTACAGAATGCCTGGAAACTGCATCTCTCTACACCCAGGTAACAGAACTCCCGTAAGCCGCTTCTGCTATACTCAGCATACAGAAAACCCGCATATAGCGAATGCCTAATTCCAGGCTTCAGAATACCAGTAAACAGCTGCTCTCTACACGAACGATAGAGAACTGCTGCAAACTGTGTCTCCCTGCATCTAGTTAACAGAGCTACCCTAAGCTGTGTCTCCTACACTCAGGATACAGAAAACCCGCATATTGCGAATGCGAAATCCATGACACAGAAGTAGGGTAAACTGCTTATCCTTATACCCCGATACAGAACTGCAAAATACTGCGTCTCTCTACCTCCAGTTTACACAGCTCCCTTGAGGTTCGTCTGTTACGCTTAGGCTACTCGAATCCCATATACAGCATATGCCTTCTCCCAGGCTACAGAACTCCTGGAAACGCTTCTCTCTACACCCAGGATACAGAACTCCTGAAAACTGCATCTCGCTACATCCAAGAGACAGAGCTCCCGTAAGCTGCTTATTGTACCCTCATTGTAAAGTAAATGCACATTTAGCGTATGCCTATTTCCAGGATACAGAATTCCCATAAACTGCTTTACCCCACACCCAGATACAGAACTCCGGTAAACTGTGTTCTCTACATCCAGGTTACAGAACTCCCATATGCTGCGTCTGCTACACTCAAGCTACAGAAATCCCATATAGAGCGTACATCTTCTCCCAGGCTTCAGAACTCTTGGAAACAGCTTCTTTCTACAGGCAACCTACAGAATGCCTGGAAACTGCATCTCTCTACACCCAGGTAACAGAACTCCCGTAAGCCGCTTCTGCTATACTCAGCATACAGAAAACCCGCATATAGCGAATGCCTAATTCCAGGCTTCAGAATACCAGTAAACAGCTGCTCTCTACACGAAAGATAGAGAACTGCTACAAACTGTGTCTCCCTGCATCTAGTTAACAGAGCTACCCTAAGCTGTGTCTCCTACACTCAGGATACAGAAAACCCGCATATTGCGAATGCCAAGTCCATGACACAGAAGTAGGGTAAACTGCTTATCCCTATACCCCGATACAGAACTCCAAAATACTGCGTCTCTCTACCTCCAGTTTACACAGCTCCCTTGAGGTTCGTCTGTTACGCTTAGGCTACTCGAATCCCATATACAGCATATGCCTTCTCCCAGGCTACAGAACTCCTGGAAACGCTTCTCTCTACACCCAGGATACAGAACTCCTGAAAACTGCATCTCGCTACATCCAAGAGACAGAGCTCCCGTAAGCTGCTTATTGTACCCTCATTGTAAAGTAAATGCACATTTAGCGTATGCCTATTTCCAGGATACAGAATTCCCATAAACTGCTTTTCCCCACACCCAGATACAGAACTCCGGTAAACTGTGTTCTCTACATCCAGGTTACAGAACTCCCATATGCTGCGTCTGCTACACTCAAGCTACAGAAATCCCATATAGAGCGTATATCTTCTCCCAGGCTTCAGAACTCTTGGAAACAGCTTCTTTCTACATGCAACCTACAGAATGCCTGGAAACTGCATCTCTCTACACCCAGGTAACAGAACTCCCGTAAGCCGCTTCTGCTATACTCAGCATACAGAAAACCCGCATATAGCGAATGCCTAATTCCAGGCTTCAGAATTCCCGTAAACAGCTCCTCTCTACACGAAAGATAGAGAACTGCTGCAAACTGTGTCTCCCTGCATCTAGTTAACAGAGCTACCCTAAGCTGTGTCTTCTACACTCACGATACGGAACACCCACATATTGCGAATGCCAAAGCCATGACACAGAAGTACTGTAAACTGCTTATTCCTATACCCCGATACAGAACTCTGGAATACTGCGTCTCTCTACCTCCAAGTTACAGAGCTCCCTTGAGGTTCGTCTGCTACGCTCAGGCTACAGGAATCCCATATACAGCGTATGCCTTTTCCCATTCAACAGAACTCTTGGGAACTGATTCTCTCTACACCCAGGATACAGAAATCCTGAAAACTGCATCTCGCTACATGCAGGAGACAGAGCTCCCATAAGCTGCTTATTATACCCTCAGGGTACAGTAAACACACATTTAGCGTATGCCAATTTCCAGGATACAGAATTCCCATAAACTGCTTTTCCCCACACCCAGATACAGAACTCCGGTAAACTGTGTTCTCTACATCCAAGTTACAGAACTCCCATATGCTGCGTCTGCTACATTCAAGCTACAGAAATCCCATATACAGCGTATGCCTTCTCCCAGGCTTCAGAACTCTTGGAAACAGCTTCTTTCTACATGCAACCTACAGAATGCCTGGAAACTGCATCTCTCTACACCCAGGTAACAGAACTCCCGTAAGCCGCTTCTGCTATACTCAGCATACAGAAAACCCGCATATAGCGAATGCCTAATTCCAGGCTTCAGAATACCAGTAAACAGCTGCTCTCTACACGAAAGATAGAGAACTGCTGCAAACTGTGTCTCCCTGCATCTAGTTAACAGAGCTACCCTAAGCTGTGTCTCCTACACTCAGGATACAGCAAACCCGCATATTGCGAATGCGAAATCCATGACACAGAAGTAGGGTAAACTGCTTATCCTTATACCCCGATACAGAACTGCAAAATACTGCGTCTCTCTACCTCCAGTTTACACAGCTCCCTTGAGGTTCGTCTGTTACGCTTAGGCTACTCGAATCCCATATACAGCATATGCCTTCTCCCAGGCTACAGAACTCCTGGAAACGCTTCTCTCTACACCCAGGATACAGAACTCCTGAAAACTGCATCTCGCTACATCCAAGAGACAGAGCTCCCGTAAGCTGCTTATTGTACCCTCATTGTAAAGTAAATGCACATTTAGCGTATGCCTATTTCCAGGATACAGAATTCCCATAAACTGCTTTTCCCCACACCCAGATACAGAACTCCGGTAAACTGTGTTCTCTACATCCAGGTTACAGAACTCCCATATGCTGCGTCTGCTACACTCAAGCTACAGAAATCCCATATAGAGCGTATATCTTCTCCCAGGCTTCAGAACTCTTGGAAACAGCTTCTTTCTACATGCAACCTACAGAATGCCTGGAAACTGCATCTCTCTACACCCAGGTAACAGAACTCCCGTAAGCCGCTTCTGCTATACTCAGCATACAGAAAACCCGCATATAGCGAATGCCTAATTCCAGGCTTCAGAATTCCAGTAAACAGCTCCTCTCTACACGAAAGATAGAGAACTGCTGCAAACTGTGTCTCCCTGCATCTAGTTAACAGAGCTACCCTAAGCTGTGTCTCCTACACTCAGGATACAGCAAACCCGCATATTGCGAATGCGAAATCCATGACACAGAAGTAGGGTAAACTGCTTATCCTTATACCCCGATACAGAACTGCAAAATACAGCGTCTCTCTACCTCCAGTTTACACAGCTCCCTTGAGGTTCGTCTGTTACGCTTAGGCTACTCGAATCCCATATACAGCATATGCCTTCTCCCAGGCTACAGAACTCCTGGAAACGCTTCTCTCTACACCCAGGATACAGAACTCCTGAAAACTGCATCTCGCTACATCCAAGAGACAGAGCTCCCGTAAGCTGCTTATTGTACCCTCATTGTAAAGTAAATGCACATTTAGCGTATGCCTATTTCCAGGATACAGAATTCCCATAAACTGCTTTTCCCCACACCCAGATACAGAACTCCGGTAAACTGTGTTCTCTACATCCAGGTTACAGAACTCCCATATGCTGCGTCTGCTACACTCAAGCTACAGAAATCCCATATAGAGCGTATATCTTCTCCCAGGCTTCAGAACTCTTGGAAACAGCTTCTTTCTACATGCAACCTACAGAATGCCTGGAAACTGCATCTCTCTACACCCAGGTAACAGAACTCCCGTAAGCCGCTTCTGCTATACTCAGCATACAGAAAACCCGCATATAGCGAATGCCTAATTCCAGGCTTCAGAATTCCCGTAAACAGCTCCTCTCTACACGAAAGATAGAGAACTGCTGCAAACTGTGTCTCCCTGCATCTAGTTAACAGAGCTACCCTAAGCTGTGTCTCCTACACTCAGGATACAGAAAACCCGCATATTGCGAATGCGAAATCCATGACACAGAAGTAGGGTAAACTGCTTATCCTTATACCCCGATACAGAACTCAGAAATACTGCGTCTCTCTACCTCCAGTTTACACAGCTCCCTTGAGGTTCGTCTGTTACGCTTAGGCTACTCGAATCCCATATACAGCATATGCCTTCTCCCAGGCTACAGAACTCCTGGAAACGCTTCTCTCTACACCCAGGATACAGAACTCCTGAAAACTGCATCTCGCTACATCCAAGAGACAGAGCTCCCGTAAGCTGCTTATTGTACCCTCATTGTAAAGTAAATGCACATTTAGCGTATGCCTATTTCCAGGATACAGAATTCCCATAAACTGCTTTACCCCACACCCAGATACAGAACTCCGGTAAACTGTGTTCTCTACATCCAGGTTACAGAACTCCCATATGCTGCGTCTGCTACACTCAAGCTACAGAAATCCCATATAGAGCGTATATCTTCTCCCAGGCTTCAGAACTCTTGGAAACAGCTTCTTTCTACATGCAACCTACAGAATGCCTGGAAACTGCATCTCTCTACACCCAGGTAACAGAACTCCCGTAAGCCGCTTCTGCTATACTCAGCATACAGAAAACCCGCATATAGCGAATGCCTAATTCCAGGCTTCAGAATACCAGTAAACAGCTGCTCTCTACACGAAAGATAGAGAACTGCTGCAAACTGTGTCTCCCTGCATCTAGTTAACAGAGCTACCCTAAGCTGTGTCTCCTACACTCAGGATACAGCAAACCCGCATATTGCGAATGCGAAATCCATGACACAGAAGTAGGGTAAACTGCTTATCCTTATACCCCGATACAGAACTGCAAAATACTGCGTCTCTCTACCTCCAGTTTACACAGCTCCCTTGAGGTTCGTCTGTTACGCTTAGGCTACTCGAATCCCATATACAGCATATGCCTTCTCCCAGGCTACAGAACTCCTGGAAACGCTTCTCTCTACACCCAGGATACAGAACTCCTGAAAACTGCATCTCGCTACATCCAAGAGACAGAGCTCCCGTAAGCTGCTTATTGTACCCTCATTGTAAAGTAAATGCACATTTAGCGTATGCCTATTTCCAGGATACAGAATTCCCATAAACTGCTTTTCCCCACACCCAGATACAGAACTCCGGTAAACTGTGTTCTCTACATCCAGGTTACAGAACTCCCATATGCTGCGTCTGCTACACTCAAGCTACAGAAATCCCATATAGAGCGTATATCTTCTCCCAGGCTTCAGAACTCTTGGAAACAGCTTCTTTCTACATGCAACCTACAGAATGCCTGGAAACTGCATCTCTCTACACCCAGGTAACAGAACTCCCGTAAGCCGCTTCTGCTATACTCAGCATACAGAAAACCCGCATATAGCGAATGCCTAATTCCAGGCTTCAGAATACCAGTAAACAGCTGCTCTCTACACGAAAGATAGAGAACTGCTGCAAACTGTGTCTCCCTGCATCTAGTTAACAGAGCTACCCTAAGCTGTGTCTCCTACACTCAGGATACAGAAAACCCGCATATTGCGAATGCGAAATCCATGACACAGAAGTAGGGTAAACTGCTTATCCTTATACCCCGATACAGAACTCCGAAATACTGTGTCTCTCTACCTCCAGTTTACACAGCTCCCTTGAGGTTCGTCTGTTACGCTTAGGCTACTCGAATCCCATATACAGCATATGCCTTCTCCCAGGCTACAGAACTCCTGGAAACGCTTCTCTCTACACCCAGGATACAGAACTCCTGAAAACTGCATCTCGCTACATCCAGGAGACAGAGCTCCCGTAAGCTGCTTATTGTACCCTCATTGTAAAGTAAATGCACATTTAGCGTATGCCTATTTCCAGGATACAGAATTCCCATAAACTGCTTTACCCCACACCCAGATACAGAACTCCGGTAAACTGTGTTCTCTACATCCAGGTTACAGAACTCCCATATGCTGCGTCTGCTACATTCAAGCTACAGAAATCCCATATACAGCGTATGCCTTCTCCCAGGCTGCAGAACTCTTGGAAACAGCTTCTTTCTACATGCAACCTACAGAACTCCTGGAAACTGCATCTCTCTACACGCAGGTAACAGAACTCCCGTAAGCCGCTTCTGCTATACTCAGCATACAGAAAACCCGCATATAGCGAATGCCTAATTCCAGGCTTCAGAATACCAGTAAACAGCTGCTCTCTACACGAAAGATAGAGAACTGCTGCAAACTGTGTCTCCCTGCATCTAGTTAACAGAGCTACCCTAAGCTGTGTCTCCCACACTCAGGATACAGCAAACCCGCATATTGCGAATGCGAAATCCATGACACAGAAGTAGGGTAAACTGCTTATCCTTATACCCCGATACAGAACTGCAAAATACTGCGTCTCTCTACCTCCAGTTTACACAGCTCCCTTGAGGTTCGTCTGTTACGCTTAGGCTACTCGAATCCCATATACAGCATATGCCTTCTCCCAGGCTACAGAACTCCTGGAAACGCTTCTCTCTACACCCAGGATACAGAACTCCTGAAAACTGCATCTCGCTACATGCAGGAGACAGAGCTCCCATAAGCTGCTTATTATACCCTCAGGGTACAGTAAACACACATTTAGCGTATGCCAATTTCCAGGATACAGAATTCCCATAAACTGCTTTTCCCCACACCCAGATACAGAACTCCGGTAAACTGTGTTCTCTACATCCAAGTTACAGAACTCCCATATGCTGCGTCTGCTACATTCAAGCTACAGAAATCCCATATACAGTGTATGCCTTCTCCCAGGCTGCAGAACTCTTGGAAACAGCTTCTTTCTACATGCAACCTACAGAATGCCTGGAAACTGCATCTCTCTACACCCAGGTAACAGAACTCCCGTAAGCCGCTTCTGCTATACTCAGCATACAGAAAACCCGCATATAGCAAATGCCTAATTCCAGGCTTCAGAATACCAGTAAACAGCTGCTCTCTACACGAAAGATAGAGAACTGCTGCAAACTGTGTCTCCCTGCATCTAGTTAACAGAGCTACCCTAAGCTGTGTCTCCTACACTCAGGATACAGAAAACCCGCATATTGCGAATGCGAAATCCATGACACAGAAGTAGGGTAAACTGCTTATCCTTATACCCCGATACAGAACTCCGAAATACTGCGTCTCTCTACCTCCAGTTTACACAGCTCCCTTGAGGTTCGTCTGTTACGCTTAGGCTACTCGAATCCCATATACAGCATATGCCTTCTCCCAGGCTACAGAACTCCTGGAAACGCTTCTCTCTACACCCAGGATACAGAACTCCTGAAAACTGCATCTCGCTACATCCAAGAGACAGAGCTCCCGTAAGCTGCTTATTGTACCCTCATTGTAAAGTAAATGCACATTTAGCATATGCCTATTTCCAGGATACAGAATTCCCATAAACTGCTTTACCCCACACCCAGATACAGAACTCCGGTAAACTGTGTTCTCTACATCCAGGTTACAGAACTCCCATATGCTGCGTCTGCTACACTCAAGCTACAGAAATCCCATATAGAGCGTACATCTTCTCCCAGGCTTCAGAACTCTTGGAAACAGCTTCTTTCTACAGGCAACCTACAGAATGCCTGGAAACTGCATCTCTCTACACCCAGGTAACAGAACTCCCGTAAGCCGCTTCTGCTATACTCAGCATACAGAAAACCCGCATATAGCGAATGCCTAATTCCAGGCTTCAGAATACCAGTAAACAGCTGCTCTCTACACGAAAGATAGAGAACTGCTACAAACTGTGTCTCCCTGCATCTAGTTAACAGAGCTACCCTAAGCTGTGTCTTCTACACTCACGATACGGAACACCCACATATTGCGAATGCCAAAGCCATGACACAGAAGTACTGTAAACTGCTTATTCCTATACCCCGATACAGAACTCTGGAATACTGCGTCTCTCTACCTCCAAGTTACAGAGCTCCCTTGAGGTTCGTCTGCTACGCTCAGGCTACAGGAATCCCATATACAGCGTATGCCTTTTCCCATTCAACAGAACTCTTGGGAACTGATTCTCTCTACACCCAGGATACAGAAATCCTGAAAACTGCATCTCGCTACATGCAGGAGACAGAGCTCCCATAAGCTGCTTATTATACCCTCAGGGTACAGTAAACACACATTTAGCGTATGCCAATTTCCAGGATACAGAATTCCCATAAACTGCTTTTCCCCACACCCAGATACAGAACTCCGGTAAACTGTGTTCTCTACATCCAGGTTACAGAACTCCCATATGCTGCGTCTGCTACATTCAAGCTACAGAAATCCCATATACAGCGTATGCCTTCTCCCAGGCTGCAGAACTCTTGGAAACAGCTTCTTTCTACATGCAACCTACAGAACTCCTGGAAACTGCATCTCTCTACACCCAGGTAACAGAACTCCCGTAAGCCGCTTCTGCTATACTCAGCATACAGAAAACCCGCATATAGCGAATGCCTAATTCCAGGCTTCAGAATACCAGTAAACAGCTCCTCTCTACACGAAAGATAGAGAACTGCTGCAAACTGTGTCTCCCTGCATCTAGTTAACAGAGCTACCCTAAGCTGTGTCTCCTACACTCAGGATACAGAAAACCCGCATATTGCGAATGCGAAATCCATGACACAGAAGTAGGGTAAACTGCTTATCCTTATACCCCGATACAGAACTGCAAAATACTGCGTCTCTCTACCTCCAGTTTACACAGCTCCCTTGAGGTTCGTCTGTTACGCTTAGGCTACTCGAATCCCATATACAGCATATGCCTTCTCCCAGGCTACAGAACTCCTGGAAACGCTTCTCTCTACACCCAGGATACAGAACTCCTGAAAACTGCATCTCGCTACATGCAGGAGACAGAGCTCCCATAAGCTGCTTATTATACCCTCAGGGTACAGTAAACACACATTTAGCGTATGCCAATTTCCAGGATACAGAATTCCCATAAACTGCTTTTCCCCACACCCAGATACAGAACTCCGGTAAACTGTGTTCTCTACATCCAAGTTACAGAACTCCCATATGCTGCGTCTGCTACATTCAAGCTACAGAAATCCCATATACAGTGTATGCCTTCTCCCAGGCTGCAGAACTCTTGGAAACAGCTTCTTTCTACATGCAACCTACAGAATGCCTGGAAACTGCATCTCTCTACACCCAGGTAACAGAACTCCCGTAAGCCGCTTCTGCTATACTCAGCATACAGAAAACCCGCATATAGCGAATGCCTAATTCCAGGCTTCAGAATACCAGTAAACAGCTGCTCTCTACACGAAAGATAGAGAACTGCTGCAAACTGTGTCTCCCTGCATCTAGTTAACAGAGCTACCCTAAGCTGTGTCTCCTACACTCAGGATACAGAAAACCCGCATATTGCGAATGCGAAATCCATGACACAGAAGTAGGGTAAACTGCTTATCCTTATACCCCGATACAGAACTCCGAAATACTGCGTCTCTCTACCTCCAGTTTACACAGCTCCCTTGAGGTTCGTCTGTTACGCTTAGGCTACTCGAATCCCATATACAGCATATGCCTTCTCCCAGGCTACAGAACTCCTGGAAATGCTTCTCTCTACACCCAGGATACAGAACTCCTGAAAACTGCATCTCGCTACATCCAAGAGACAGAGCTCCCGTAAGCTGCTTATTGTACCCTCATTGTAAAGTAAATGCACATTTAGCGTATGCCTATTTCCAGGATACAGAATTCCCATAAACTGCTTTTCCCCACACCCAGATACAGAACTCCGGTAAACTGTGTTCTCTACATCCAGGTTACAGAACTCCCATATGCTGCGTCTGCTACACTCAAGCTACAGAAATCCCATATAGAGCGTATATCTTCTCCCAGGCTTCAGAACTCTTGGAAACAGCTTCTTTCTACATGCAACCTACAGAATGCCTGGAAACTGCATCTCTCTACACCCAGGTAACAGAACTCCCGTAAGCCGCTTCTGCTATACTCAGCATACAGAAAACCCGCATATAGCGAATGCCTAATTCCAGGCTTCAGAATTCCCGTAAACAGCTCCTCTCTACACGAAAGATAGAGAACTGCTGCAAACTGTGTCTCCCTGCATCTAGTTAACAGAGCTACCCTAAGCTGTGTCTTCTACACTCACGATACGGAACACCCACATATTGCGAATGCCAAAGCCATGACACAGAAGTACTGTAAACTGCTTATTCCTATACCCCGATACAGAACTCTGGAATACTGCGTCTCTCTACCTCCAAGTTACAGAGCTCCCTTGAGGTTCGTCTGCTACGCTCAGGCTACAGGAATCCCATATACAGCGTATGCCTTTAACCATTCAACAGAACTCTTGGGAACTGATTCTCTCTACACCCAGGATACAGAAATCCTGAAAACTGCATCTCGCTACATGCAGGAGACAGAGCTCCCATAAGCTGCTTATTATACCCTCAGGGTACAGTAAACACACATTTAGCGTATGCCAATTTCCAGGATACAGAATTCCCATAAACTGCTTTTCCCCACACCCAGATACAGAACTCCGGTAAACTGTGTTCTCTACATCCAAGTTACAGAACTCCCATATGCTGCGTCTGCTACATTCAAGCTACAGAAATCCCATATACAGCGTATGCCTTCTCCCAGGCTTCAGAACTCTTGGAAACAGCTTCTTTCTACATGCAACCTACAGAATGCCTGGAAACTGCATCTCTCTACACCCAGGTAACAGAACTCCCGTAAGCCGCTTCTGCTATACTCAGCATACAGAAAACCCGCATATAGCGAATGCCTAATTCCAGGCTTCAGAATACCAGTAAACAGCTGCTCTCTACACGAAAGATAGAGAACTGCTGCAAACTGTGTCTCCCTGCATCTAGTTAACAGAGCTACCCTAAGCTGTGTCTCCTACACTCAGGATACAGAAAACCCGCATATTGCGAATGCGAAATCCATGACACAGAAGTAGGGTAAACTGCTTATCCTTATACCCCGATACAGAACTGCAAAATACTGCGTCTCTCTACCTCCAGTTTACACAGCTCCCTTGAGGTTCGTCTGTTACGCTTAGGCTACTCGAATCCCATATACAGCATATGCCTTCTCCCAGGCTACAGAACTCCTGGAAACGCTTCTCTCTACACCCAGGATACAGAACTCCTGAAAACTGCATCTCGCTACATCCAAGAGACAGAGCTCCCGTAAGCTGCTTATTGTACCCTCATTGTAAAGTAAATGCACATTTAGCGTATGCCTATTTCCAGGATACAGAATTCCCATAAACTGCTTTTCCCCACACCCAGATACAGAACTCCGGTAAACTGTGTTCTCTACATCCAGGTTACAGAACTCCCATATGCTGCGTCTGCTACACTCAAGCTACAGAAATCCCATATAGAGCGTATATCTTCTCCCAGGCTTCAGAACTCTTGGAAACAGCTTCTTTCTACATGCAACCTACAGAATGCCTGGAAACTGCATCTCTCTACACCCAGGTAACAGAACTCCCGTAAGCCGCTTCTGCTATACTCAGCATACAGAAAACCCGCATATAGCGAATGCCTAATTCCAGGCTTCAGAATTCCAGTAAACAGCTCCTCTCTACACGAAAGATAGAGAACTGCTGCAAACTGTGTCTCCCTGCATCTAGTTAACAGAGCTACCCTAAGCTGTGTCTCCTACACTCAGGATACAGAAAACCCGCATATTGCGAATGCGAAATCCATGACACAGAAGTAGGGTAAACTGCTTATCCTTATACCCCGATACAGAACTCCGAAATACTGCGTCTCTCTACCTCCAGTTTACACAGCTCCCTTGAGGTTCGTCTGTTACGCTTAGGCTACTCGAATCCCATATACAGCATATGCCTTCTCCCAGGCTACAGAACTCCTGGAAACGCTTCTCTCTACACCCAGGATACAGAACTCCTGAAAACTGCATCTCGCTACATCCAAGAGACAGAGCTCCCGTAAGCTGCTTATTGTACCCTCATTGTAAAGTAAATGCACATTTAGCGTATGACTATTTCCAGGATACAGAATTCCCATAAACTGCTTTACCCCACACCCAGATACAGAACTCCGGTAAACTGTGTTCTCTACATCCAGGTTACAGAACTCCCATATGCTGCATCTGCTACACTCAAGCTACAGAAATCCCATATAGAGCGTATATCTTCTCCCAGGCTTCAGAACTCTTGGAAACAGCTTCTTTCTACATGCAACCTACAGAATGCCTGGAAACTGCATCTCTCTACACCCAGGTAACAGAACTCCCGTAAGCCGCTTCTGCTATACTCAGCATACAGAAAACCCGCATATAGCGAATGCCTAATTCCAGGCTTCAGAATACCAGTAAACAGCTGCTCTCTACACGAAAGATAGAGAACTGCTGCAAACTGTGTCTCCCTGCATCTAGTTAACAGAGCTACCCTAAGCTGTGTCTCCTACACTCAGGATACAGCAAACCCGCATATTGCGAATGCGAAATCCATGACACAGAAGTAGGGTAAACTGCTTATCCTTATACCCCGATACAGAACTGCAAAATACTGCGTCTCTCTACCTCCAGTTTACACAGCTCCCTTGAGGTTCGTCTGTTACGCTTAGGCTACTCGAATCCCATATACAGCATATGCCTTCTCCCAGGCTACAGAACTCCTGGAAACGCTTCTCTCTACACCCAGGATACAGAACTCCTGAAAACTGCATCTCGCTACATCCAAGAGACAGAGCTCCCGTAAGCTGCTTATTGTACCCTCATTGTAAAGTAAATGCACATTTAGCGTATGCCTATTTCCAGGATACAGAATTCCCATAAACTGCTTTTCCCCACACCCAGATACAGAACTCCGGTAAACTGTGTTCTCTACATCCAGGTTACAGAACTCCCATATGCTGCGTCTGCTACACTCAAGCTACAGAAATCCCATATAGAGCGTATATCTTCTCCCAGGCTTCAGAACTCTTGGAAACAGCTTCTTTCTACATGCAACCTACAGAATGCCTGGAAACTGCATCTCTCTACACCCAGGTAACAGAACTCCCGTAAGCCGCTTCTGCTATACTCAGCATACAGAAAACCCGCATATAGCGAATGCCTAATTCCAGGCTTCAGAATTCCCGTAAACAGCTCCTCTCTACACGAAAGATAGAGAACTGCTGCAAACTGTGTCTCCCTGCATCTAGTTAACAGAGCTACCCTAAGCTGTGTCTCCTACACTCAGGATACAGAAAACCCGCATATTGCAAATGCGAAATCCATGACACAGAAGTAGGGTAAACTGCTTATCCTTATACCCCGATACAGAACTCAGAAATACTGCGTCTCTCTACCTCCAGTTTACACAGCTCCCTTGAGGTTCGTCTGTTACGCTTAGGCTACTCGAATCCCATATACAGCATATGCCTTCTCCCAGGCTACAGAACTCCTGGAAACGCTTCTCTCTACACCCAGGATACAGAACTCCTGAAAACTGCATCTCGCTACATCCAAGAGACAGAGCTCCCGTAAGCTGCTTATTGTACCCTCATTGTAAAGTAAATGCACATTTAGCGTATGCCTATTTCCAGGATACAGAATTCCCATAAACTGCTTTACCCCACACCCAGATACAGAACTCCGGTAAACTGTGTTCTCTACATCCAGGTTACAGAACTCCCATATGCTGCGTCTGCTACACTCAAGCTACAGAAATCCCATATAGAGCGTATATCTTCTCCCAGGCTTCAGAACTCTTGGAAACAGCTTCTTTCTACATGCAACCTACAGAATGCCTGGAAACTGCATCTCTCTACACCCAGGTAACAGAACTCCCGTAAGCCGCTTCTGCTATACTCAGCATACAGAAAACCCGCATATAGCGAATGCCTAATTCCAGGCTTCAGAATACCAGTAAACAGCTGCTCTCTACACGAAAGATAGAGAACTGCTGCAAACTGTGTCTCCCTGCATCTAGTTAACAGAGCTACCCTAAGCTGTGTCTCCTACACTCAGGATACAGAAAACCCGCATATTGCGAATGCGAAATCCATGACACAGAAGTAGGGTAAACTGCTTATCCTTATACCCCGATACAGAACTCCGAAATACTGTGTCTCTCTACCTCCAGTTTACACAGCTCCCTTGAGGTTCGTCTGTTACGCTTAGGCTACTCGAATCCCATATACAGCATATGCCTTCTCCCAGGCTACAGAACTCCTGGAAACGCTTCTCTCTACACCCAGGATACAGAACTCCTGAAAACTGCATCTCGCTACATCCAGGAGACAGAGCTCCCGTAAGCTGCTTATTGTACCCTCATTGTAAAGTAAATGCACATTTAGCGTATGCCTATTTCCAGGATACAGAATTCCCATAAACTGCTTTACCCCACACCCAGATACAGAACTCCGGTAAACTGTGTTCTCTACATCCAGGTTACAGAACTCCCATATGCTGCGTCTGCTACATTCAAGCTACAGAAATCCCATATACAGCGTATGCCTTCTCCCAGGCTGCAGAACTCTTGGAAACAGCTTCTTTCTACATGCAACCTACAGAACTCCTGGAAACTGCATCTCTCTACACGCAGGTAACAGAACTCCCGTAAGCCGCTTCTGCTATACTCAGCATACAGAAAACCCGCATATAGCGAATGCCTAATTCCAGGCTTCAGAATACCAGTAAACAGCTGCTCTCTACACGAAAGATAGAGAACTGCTGCAAACTGTGTCTCCCTGCATCTAGTTAACAGAGCTACCCTAAGCTGTGTCTCCTACACTCAGGATACAGCAAACCCGCATATTGCGAATGCGAAATCCATGACACAGAAGTAGGGTAAACTGCTTATCCTTATACCCCGATACAGAACTGCAAAATACTGCGTCTCTCTACCTCCAGTTTACACAGCTCCCTTGAGGTTCGTCTGTTACGCTTAGGCTACTCGAATCCCATATACAGCATATGCCTTCTCCCAGGCTACAGAACTCCTGGAAACGCTTCTCTCTACACCCAGGATACAGAACTCCTGAAAACTGCATCTCGCTACATGCAGGAGACAGAGCTCCCATAAGCTGCTTATTATACCCTCAGGGTACAGTAAACACACATTTAGCGTATGCCAATTTCCAGGATACAGAATTCCCATAAACTGCTTTTCCCCACACCCAGATACAGAACTCCGGTAAACTGTGTTCTCTACATCCAAGTTACAGAACTCCCATATGCTGCGTCTGCTACATTCAAGCTACAGAAATCCCATATACAGTGTATGCCTTCTCCCAGGCTGCAGAACTCTTGGAAACAGCTTCTTTCTACATGCAACCTACAGAATGCCTGGAAACTGCATCTCTCTACACCCAGGTAACAGAACTCCCGTAAGCCGCTTCTGCTATACTCAGCATACAGAAAACCCGCATATAGCAAATGCCTAATTCCAGGCTTCAGAATACCAGTAAACAGCTGCTCTCTACACGAAAGATAGAGAACTGCTGCAAACTGTGTCTCCCTGCATCTAGTTAACAGAGCTACCCTAAGCTGTGTCTCCTACACTCAGGATACAGAAAACCCGCATATTGCGAATGCGAAATCCATGACACAGAAGTAGGGTAAACTGCTTATCCTTATACCCCGATACAGAACTCCGAAATACTGCGTCTCTCTACCTCCAGTTTACACAGCTCCCTTGAGGTTCGTCTGTTACGCTTAGGCTACTCGAATCCCATATACAGCATATGCCTTCTCCCAGGCTACAGAACTCCTGGAAACGCTTCTCTCTACACCCAGGATACAGAACTCCTGAAAACTGCATCTCGCTACATCCAAGAGACAGAGCTCCCGTAAGCTGCTTATTGTACCCTCATTGTAAAGTAAATGCACATTTAGCGTATGCCTATTTCCAGGATACAGAATTCCCATAAACTGCTTTACCCCACACCCAGATACAGAACTCCGGTAAACTGTGTTCTCTACATCCAGGTTACAGAACTCCCATATGCTGCGTCTGCTACACTCAAGCTACAGAAATCCCATATAGAGCGTACATCTTCTCCCAGGCTTCAGAACTCTTGGAAACAGCTTCTTTCTACAGGCAACCTACAGAATGCCTGGAAACTGCATCTCTCTACACCCAGGTAACAGAACTCCCGTAAGCCGCTTCTGCTATACTCAGCATACAGAAAACCCGCATATAGCGAATGCCTAATTCCAGGCTTCAGAATACCAGTAAACAGCTGCTCTCTACACGAAAGATAGAGAACTGCTACAAACTGTGTCTCCCTGCATCTAGTTAACAGAGCTACCCTAAGCTGTGTCTTCTACACTCACGATACGGAACACCCACATATTGCGAATGCCAAAGCCATGACACAGAAGTACTGTAAACTGCTTATTCCTATACCCCGATACAGAACTCTGGAATACTGCGTCTCTCTACCTCCAAGTTACAGAGCTCCCTTGAGGTTCGTCTGCTACGCTCAGGCTACAGGAATCCCATATACAGCGTATGCCTTTTCCCATTCAACAGAACTCTTGGGAACTGATTCTCTCTACACCCAGGATACAGAAATCCTGAAAACTGCATCTCGCTACATGCAGGAGACAGAGCTCCCATAAGCTGCTTATTATACCCTCAGGGTACAGTAAACACACATTTAGCGTATGCCAATTTCCAGGATACAGAATTCCCATAAACTGCTTTTCCCCACACCCAGATACAGAACTCCGGTAAACTGTGTTCTCTACATCCAGGTTACAGAACTCCCATATGCTGCGTCTGCTACATTCAAGCTACAGAAATCCCATATACAGCGTATGCCTTCTCCCAGGCTGCAGAACTCTTGGAAACAGCTTCTTTCTACATGCAACCTACAGAACTCCTGGAAACTGCATCTCTCTACACCCAGGTAACAGAACTCCCGTAAGCCGCTTCTGCTATACTCAGCATACAGAAAACCCGCATATAGCGAATGCCTAATTCCAGGCTTCAGAATACCAGTAAACAGCTCCTCTCTACACGAAAGATAGAGAACTGCTGCAAACTGTGTCTCCCTGCATCTAGTTAACAGAGCTACCCTAAGCTGTGTCTCCTACACTCAGGATACAGCAAACCCGCATATTGCGAATGCGAAATCCATGACACAGAAGTAGGGTAAACTGCTTATCCTTATACCCCGATACAGAACTCAGAAATACTGCGTCTCTCTACCTCCAGTTTACACAGCTCCCTTGAGGTTCGTCTGTTACGCTTAGGCTACTCGAATCCCATATACAGCATATGCCTTCTCCCAGGCTACAGAACTCCTGGAAACGCTTCTCTCTACACCCAGGATACAGAACTCCTGAAAACTGCATCTCGCTACATCCAAGAGACAGAGCTCCCGTAAGCTGCTTATTGTACCCTCATTGTAAAGTAAATGCACATTTAGCGTATGCCTATTTCCAGGATACAGAATTCCCATAAACTGCTTTTCCCCACACCCAGATACAGAACTCCGGTAAACTGTGTTCTCTACATCCAGGTTACAGAACTCCCATATGCTGCGTCTGCTACACTCAAGCTACAGAAATCCCATATAGAGCGTATATCTTCTCCCAGGCTTCAGAACTCTTGGAAACAGCTTCTTTCTACATGCAACCTACAGAATGCCTGGAAACTGCATCTCTCTACACCCAGGTAACAGAACTCCCGTAAGCCGCTTCTGCTATACTCAGCATACAGAAAACCCGCATATAGCGAATGCCTAATTCCAGGCTTCAGAATTCCCGTAAACAGCTCCTCTCTACACGAAAGATAGAGAACTGCTGCAAACTGTGTCTCCCTGCATCTAGTTAACAGAGCTACCCTAAGCTGTGTCTTCTACACTCACGATACGGAACACCCACATATTGCGAATGCCAAAGCCATGACACAGAAGTACTGTAAACTGCTTATTCCTATACCCCGATACAGAACTCTGGAATACTGCGTCTCTCTACCTCCAAGTTACAGAGCTCCCTTGAGGTTCGTCTGCTACGCTCAGGCTACAGGAATCCCATATACAGCGTATGCCTTTTCCCATTCAACAGAACTCTTGGGAACTGATTCTCTCTACACCCAGGATACAGAAATCCTGAAAACTGCATCTCGCTACATGCAGGAGACAGAGCTCCCATAAGCTGCTTATTATACCCTCAGGGTACAGTAAACACGCATTTATCGTATGCCAATTTCCAGGATACAGAATTCCCATAAACTGCTTTTCCCCACACCCAGATACAGAACTCCGGTAAACTGTGTTCTCTACATCCAAGTTACAGAACTCCCATATGCTGCGTCTGCTACACTCAAGCTACAGAAATCCCATATACAGCGTATGCCTTCTCCCAGGCTGCAGAATTCTTGGAAACAGCTTCTTTCTACATGCAACCTACAGAACTCCTGGAAACTGCATCTCTCTACACGCAGGTAACAGAACTCCCGTAAGCCGCTTCTGCTATACTCAGCATACAGAAAACCCGCATATAGCGAATGCCTAATTCCAGGCTTCAGAATACCAGTAAACAGCTGCTCTCTACACGAAAGATAGAGAACTGCTGCAAACTGTGTCTCCCTGCATCTAGTTAACAGAGCTACCCTAAGCTGTGTCTCCTACACTCAGGATACAGAAAACCCGCATATTGCGAATGCGAAATCCATGACACAGAAGTAGGGTAAACTGCTTATCCTTATACCCCGATACAGAACTCCGAAATACTGTGTCTCTCTACCTCCAGTTTACACAGCTCCCTTGAGGTTCGTCTGTTACGCTTAGGCTACTCGAATCCCATATACAGCATATGCCTTCTCCCAGGCTACAGAACTCCTGGAAACGCTTCTCTCTACACCCAGGATACAGAACTCCTGAAAACTGCATCTCGCTACATCCAGGAGACAGAGCTCCCGTAAGCTGCTTATTGTACCCTCATTGTAAAGTAAATGCACATTTAGTGTATGCCTATTTCCAGGATACAGAATTCCCATAAACTGCTTTACCCCACACCCAGATACAGAACTCCGGTAAACTGTGTTCTCTACATCCAGGTTACAGAACTCCCATATGCTGCGTCTGCTACATTCAAGCTACAGAAATCCCATATACAGTGTATGCCTTCTCCCAGGCTGCAGAACTCTTGGAAACAGCTTCTTTCTACATGCAACCTACAGAATGCCTGGAAACTGCATCTCTCTACACCCAGGTAACAGAACTCCCGTAAGCCGCTTCTGCTATACTCAGCATACAGAAAACCCGCATATAGCGAATGCCTAATTCCAGGCTTCAGAATACCAGTAAACAGCTGCTCTCTACACGAAAGATAGAGAACTGCTGCAAACTGTGTCTCCCTGCATCTAGTTAACAGAGCTACCCTAAGCTGTGTCTCCTACACTCAGGATACAGAAAACCCGCATATTGCGAATGCGAAATCCATGACACAGAAGTAGGGTAAACTGCTTATCCTTATACCCCGATACAGAACTCCGAAATACTGCGTCTCTCTACCTCCAGTTTACACAGCTCCCTTGAGGTTCGTCTGTTACGCTTAGGCTACTCGAATCCCATATACAGCATATGCCTTCTCCCAGGCTACAGAACTCCTGGAAATGCTTCTCTCTACACCCAGGATACAGAACTCCTGAAAACTGCATCTCGCTACATCCAAGAGACAGAGCTCCCGTAAGCTGCTTATTGTACCCTCATTGTAAAGTAAATGCACATTTAGCGTATGCCTATTTCCAGGATACAGAATTCCCATAAACTGCTTTTCCCCACACCCAGATACAGAACTCCGGTAAACTGTGTTCTCTACATCCAGGTTACAGAACTCCCATATGCTGCGTCTGCTACACTCAAGCTACAGAAATCCCATATAGAGCGTATATCTTCTCCCAGGCTTCAGAACTCTTGGAAACAGCTTCTTTCTACATGCAACCTACAGAATGCCTGGAAACTGCATCTCTCTACACCCAGGTAACAGAACTCCCGTAAGCCGCTTCTGCTATACTCAGCATACAGAAAACCCGCATATAGCGAATGCCTAATTCCAGGCTTCAGAATTCCCGTAAACAGCTCCTCTCTACACGAAAGATAGAGAACTGCTGCAAACTGTGTCTCCCTGCATCTAGTTAACAGAGCTACCCTAAGCTGTGTCTTCTACACTCACGATACGGAACACCCACATATTGCGAATGCCAAAGCCATGACACAGAAGTACTGTAAACTGCTTATTCCTATACCCCGATACAGAACTCTGGAATACTGCGTCTCTCTACCTCCAAGTTACAGAGCTCCCTTGAGGTTCGTCTGCTACGCTCAGGCTACAGGAATCCCATATACAGCGTATGCCTTTTCCCATTCAACAGAACTCTTGGGAACTGATTCTCTCTACACCCAGGATACAGAAATCCTGAAAACTGCATCTCGCTACATGCAGGAGACAGAGCTCCCATAAGCTGCTTATTATACCCTCAGGGTACAGTAAACACACATTTAGCGTATGCCAATTTCCAGGATACAGAATTCCCATAAACTGCTTTTCCCCACACCCAGATACAGAACTCCGGTAAACTGTGTTCTCTACATCCAAGTTACAGAACTCCCATATGCTGCGTCTGCTACATTCAAGCTACAGAAATCCCATATACAGCGTATGCCTTCTCCCAGGCTTCAGAACTCTTGGAAACAGCTTCTTTCTACATGCAACCTACAGAATGCCTGGAAACTGCATCTCTCTACACCCAGGTAACAGAACTCCCGTAAGCCGCTTCTGCTATACTCAGCATACAGAAAACCCGCATATAGCGAATGCCTAATTCCAGGCTTCAGAATTCCCGTAAACAGCTGCTCTCTACACGAAAGATAGAGAACTGCTGCAAACTGTGTCTCCCTGCATCTAGTTAACAGAGCTACCCTAAGCTGTGTCTCCTACACTCAGGATACAGCAAACCCGCATATTGCGAATGCGAAATCCATGACACAGAAGTAGGGTAAACTGCTTATCCTTATACCCCGATACAGAACTGCAAAATACTGCGTCTCTCTACCTCCAGTTTACACAGCTCCCTTGAGGTTCGTCTGTTACGCTTAGGCTACTCGAATCCCATATACAGCATATGCCTTCTCCCAGGCTACAGAACTCCTGGAAACGCTTCTCTCTACACCCAGGATACAGAACTCCTGAAAACTGCATCTCGCTACATCCAAGAGACAGAGCTCCCGTAAGCTGCTTATTGTACCCTCATTGTAAAGTAAATGCACATTTAGCGTATGCCTATTTCCAGGATACAGAATTCCCATAAACTGCTTTTCCCCACACCCAGATACAGAACTCCGGTAAACTGTGTTCTCTACATCCAGGTTACAGAACTCCCATATGCTGCGTCTGCTACACTCAAGCTACAGAAATCCCATATAGAGCGTATATCTTCTCCCAGGCTTCAGAACTCTTGGAAACAGCTTCTTTCTACATGCAACCTACAGAATGCCTGGAAACTGCATCTCTCTACACCCAGGTAACAGAACTCCCGTAAGCCGCTTCTGCTACACTCAGCATACAGAAAACCCGCATATAGCGAATGCCTAATTCCAGGCTTCAGAATACCAGTAAACAGCTCCTCTCTACACGAAAGATAGAGAACTGCTGCAAACTGTGTCTCCCTGCATCTAGTTAACAGAGCTACCCTAAGCTGTGTCTCCTACACTCAGGATACAGAAAACCCGCATATTGCGAATGCGAAATCCATGACACAGAAGTAGGGTAAACTGCTTATCCTTATACCCCGATACAGAACTCAGAAATACTGCGTCTCTCTACCTCCAGTTTACACAGCTCCCTTGAGGTTCGTCTGTTACGCTTAGGCTACTCGAATCCCATATACAGCATATGCCTTCTCCCAGGCTACAGAACTCCTGGAAACGCTTCTCTCTACACCCAGGATACAGAACTCCTGAAAACTGCATCTCGCTACATCCAAGAGACAGAGCTCCCGTAAGCTGCTTATTGTACCCTCATTGTAAAGTAAATGCACATTTAGCGTATGCCTATTTCCAGGATACAGAATTCCCATAAACTGCTTTACCCCACACCCAGATACAGAACTCCGGTAAACTGTGTTCTCTACATCCAGGTTACAGAACTCCCATATGCTGCGTCTGCTACACTCAAGCTACAGAAATCCCATATAGAGCGTATATCTTCTCCCAGGCTTCAGAACTCTTGGAAACAGCTTCTTTCTACATGCAACCTACAGAATGCCTGGAAACTGCATCTCTCTACACCCAGGTAACAGAACTCCCGTAAGCCACTTCTGCTATACTCAGCATACAGAAAACCCGCATATAGCGAATGCCTAATTCCAGGCTTCAGAATACCAGTAAACAGCTGCTCTCTACACGAAAGATAGAGAACTGCTGCAAACTGTGTCTCCCTGCATCTAGTTAACAGAGCTACCCTAAGCTGTGTCTCCTACACTCAGGATACAGCAAACCCGCATATTGCGAATGCGAAATCCATGACACAGAAGTAGGGTAAACTGCTTATCCTTATACCCCGATACAGAACTGCAAAATACTGCGTCTCTCTACCTCCAGTTTACACAGCTCCCTTGAGGTTCGTCTGTTACGCTTAGGCTACTCGAATCCCATATACAGCATATGCCTTCTCCCAGGCTACAGAACTCCTGGAAACGCTTCTCTCTACACCCAGGATACAGAACTCCTGAAAACTGCATCTCGCTACATCCAAGAGACAGAGCTCCCGTAAGCTGCTTATTGTACCCTCATTGTAAAGTAAATGCACATTTAGCGTATGCCTATTTCCAGGATACAGAATTCCCATAAACTGCTTTTCCCCACACCCAGATACAGAACTCCGGTAAACTGTGTTCTCTACATCCAGGTTACAGAACTCCCATATGCTGCGTCTGCTACACTCAAGCTACAGAAATCCCATATAGAGCGTATATCTTCTCCCAGGCTTCAGAACTCTTGGAAACAGCTTCTTTCTACATGCAACCTACAGAATGCCTGGAAACTGCATCTCTCTACACCCAGGTAACAGAACTCCCGTAAGCCGCTTCTGCTATACTCAGCATACAGAAAACCCGCATATAGCGAATGCCTAATTCCAGGCTTCAGAATACCAGTAAACAGCTGCTCTCTACACGAAAGATAGAGAACTGCTGCAAACTGTGTCTCCCTGCATCTAGTTAACAGAGCTACCCTAAGCTGTGTCTCCTACACTCAGGATACAGAAAACCCGCATATTGCGAATGCGAAATCCATGACACAGAAGTAGGGTAAACTGCTTATCCTTATACCCCGATACAGAACTCCGAAATACTGTGTCTCTCTACCTCCAGTTTACACAGCTCCCTTGAGGTTCGTCTGTTACGCTTAGGCTACTCGAATCCCATATACAGCATATGCCTTCTCCCAGGCTACAGAACTCCTGGAAACGCTTCTCTCTACACCCAGGATACAGAACTCCTGAAAACTGCATCTCGCTACATCCAGGAGACAGAGCTCCCGTAAGCTGCTTATTGTACCCTCATTGTAAAGTAAATGCACATTTAGCGTATGCCTATTTCCAGGATACAGAATTCCCATAAACTGCTTTACCCCACACCCAGATGCAGAACTCCGGTAAACTGTGTTCTCTACATCCAGGTTACAGAACTCCCATATGCTGCGTCTGCTACATTCAAGCTACAGAAATCCCATATACAGTGTATGCCTTCTCCCAGGCTGCAGAACTCTTGGAAACAGCTTCTTTCTACATGCAACCTACAGAATGCCTGGAAACTGCATCTCTCTACACCCAGGTAACAGAACTCCCGTAAGCCGCTTCTGCTATACTCAGCATACAGAAAACCCGCATATAGCGAATGCCTAATTCCAGGCTTCAGAATACCAGTAAACAGCTGCTCTCTACACGAAAGATAGAGAACTGCTGCAAACTGTGTCTCCCTGCATCTAGTTAACAGAGCTACCCTAAGCTGTGTCTCCTACACTCAGGATACAGAAAACCCGCATATTGCGAATGCGAAATCCATGACACAGAAGTAGGGTAAACTGCTTATCCTTATACCCCGATACAGAACTCCGAAATACTGCGTCTCTCTACCTCCAGTTTACACAGCTCCCTTGAGGTTCGTCTGTTACGCTTAGGCTACTCGAATCCCATATACAGCATATGCCTTCTCCCAGGCTACAGAACTCCTGGAAATGCTTCTCTCTACACCCAGGATACAGAACTCCTGAAAACTGCATCTCGCTACATCCAAGAGACAGAGCTCCCGTAAGCTGCTTATTGTACCCTCATTGTAAAGTAAATGCACATTTAGCGTATGCCTATTTCCAGGATACAGAATTCCCATAAACTGCTTTTCCCCACACCCAGATACAGAACTCCGGTAAACTGTGTTCTCTACATCCAGGTTACAGAACTCCCATATGCTGCGTCTGCTACACTCAAGCTACAGAAATCCCATATAGAGCGTATATCTTCTCCCAGGCTTCAGAACTCTTGGAAACAGCTTCTTTCTACATGCAACCTACAGAATGCCTGGAAACTGCATCTCTCTACACCCAGGTAACAGAACTCCCGTAAGCCGCTTCTGCTATACTCAGCATACAGAAAACCCGCATATAGCGAATGCCTAATTCCAGGCTTCAGAATTCCCGTAAACAGCTCCTCTCTACACGAAAGATAGAGAACTGCTGCAAACTGTGTCTCCCTGCATCTAGTTAACAGAGCTACCCTAAGCTGTGTCTTCTACACTCACGATACGGAACACCCACATATTGCGAATGCCAAAGCCATGACACAGAAGTACTGTAAACTGCTTATTCCTATACCCCGATACAGAACTCTGGAATACTGCGTCTCTCTACCTCCAAGTTACAGAGCTCCCTTGAGGTTCGTCTGCTACGCTCAGGCTACAGGAATCCCATATACAGCGTATGCCTTTTCCCATTCAACAGAACTCTTGGGAACTGATTCTCTCTACACCCAGGATACAGAAATCCTGAAAACTGCATCTCGCTACATGCAGGAGACAGAGCTCCCATAAGCTGCTTATTATACCCTCAGGGTACAGTAAACACACATTTAGCGTATGCCAATTTCCAGGATACAGAATTCCCATAAACTGCTTTTCCCCACACCCAGATACAGAACTCCGGTAAACTGTGTTCTCTACATCCAAGTTACAGAACTCCCATATGCTGCGTCTGCTACATTCAAGCTACAGAAATCCCATATACAGCGTATGCCTTCTCCCAGGCTTCAGAACTCTTGGAAACAGCTTCTTTCTACATGCAACCTACAGAATGCCTGGAAACTGCATCTCTCTACACCCAGGTAACAGAACTCCCGTAAGCCGCTTCTGCTATACTCAGCATACAGAAAACCCGCATATAGCGAATGCCTAATTCCAGGCTTCAGAATTCCCGTAAACAGCTCCTCTCTACACGAAAGATAGAGAACTGCTGCAAACTGTGTCTCCCTGCATCTAGTTAACAGAGCTACCCTAAGCTGTGTCTCCTACACTCAGGATACAGAAAACCCGCATATTGCGAATGCGAAATCCATGACACAGAAGTAGGGTAAACTGCTTATCCTTATACCCCGATACAGAACTGCAAAATACTGCGTCTCTCTACCTCCAGTTTACACAGCTCCCTTGAGGTTCGTCTGTTACGCTTAGGCTACTCGAATCCCATATACAGCATATGCCTTCTCCCAGGCTACAGAACTCCTGGAAACGCTTCTCTCTACACCCAGGATACAGAACTCCTGAAAACTGCATCTCGCTACATCCAAGAGACAGAGCTCCCGTAAGCTGCTTATTGTACCCTCATTGTAAAGTAAATGCACATTTAGCGTATGCCTATTTCCAGGATACAGAATTCCCATAAACTGCTTTTCCCCACACCCAGATACAGAACTCCGGTAAACTGTGTTCTCTACATCCAGGTTACAGAACTCCCATATGCTGCGTCTGCTACACTCAAGCTACAGAAATCCCATATAGAGCGTATATCTTCTCCCAGGCTTCAGAACTCTTGGAAACAGCTTCTTTCTACATGCAACCTACAGAATGCCTGGAAACTGCATCTCTCTACACCCAGGTAACAGAACTCCCGTAAGCCGCTTCTGCTATACTCAGCATACAGAAAACCCGCATATAGCGAATGCCTAATTCCAGGCTTCAGAATTCCAGTAAACAGCTCCTCTCTACACGAAAGATAGAGAACTGCTGCAAACTGTGTCTCCCTGCATCTAGTTAACAGAGCTACCCTAAGCTGTGTCTCCTACACTCAGGATACAGAAAACCCGCATATTGCGAATGCGAAATCCATGACACAGAAGTAGGGTAAACTGCTTATCCTTATACCCCGATACAGAACTCCGAAATACTGCGTCTCTCTACCTCCAGTTTACACAGCTCCCTTGAGGTTCGTCTGTTACGCTTAGGCTACTCGAATCCCATATACAGCATATGCCTTCTCCCAGGCTACAGAACTCCTGGAAACGCTTCTCTCTACACCCAGGATACAGAACTCCTGAAAACTGCATCTCGCTACATCCAAGAGACAGAGCTCCCGTAAGCTGCTTATTGTACCCTCATTGTAAAGTAAATGCACATTTAGCGTATGACTATTTCCAGGATACAGAATTCCCATAAACTGCTTTACCCCACACCCAGATACAGAACTCCGGTAAACTGTGTTCTCTACATCCAGGTTACAGAACTCCCATATGCTGCGTCTGCTACACTCAAGCTACAGAAATCCCATATAGAGCGTATATCTTCTCCCAGGCTTCAGAACTCTTGGAAACAGCTTCTTTCTACATGCAACCTACAGAATGCCTGGAAACTGCATCTCTCTACACCCAGGTAACAGAACTCCCGTAAGCCGCTTCTGCTATACTCAGCATACAGAAAACCCGCATATAGCGAATGCCTAATTCCAGGCTTCAGAATACCAGTAAACAGCTGCTCTCTACACGAAAGATAGAGAACTGCTGCAAACTGTGTCTCCCTGCATCTAGTTAACAGAGCTACCCTAAGCTGTGTCTCCTACACTCAGGATACAGCAAACCCGCATATTGCGAATGCGAAATCCATGACACAGAAGTAGGGTAAACTGCTTATCCTTATACCCCGATACAGAACTGCAAAATACTGCGTCTCTCTACCTCCAGTTTACACAGCTCCCTTGAGGTTCGTCTGTTACGCTTAGGCTACTCGAATCCCATATACAGCATATGCCTTCTCCCAGGCTACAGAACTCCTGGAAACGCTTCTCTCTACACCCAGGATACAGAACTCCTGAAAACTGCATCTCGCTACATCCAAGAGACAGAGCTCCCGTAAGCTGCTTATTGTACCCTCATTGTAAAGTAAATGCACATTTAGCGTATGCCTATTTCCAGGATACAGAATTCCCATAAACTGCTTTTCCCCACACCCAGATACAGAACTCCGGTAAACTGTGTTCTCTACATCCAGGTTACAGAACTCCCATATGCTGCGTCTGCTACACTCAAGCTACAGAAATCCCATATAGAGCGTATATCTTCTCCCAGGCTTCAGAACTCTTGGAAACAGCTTCTTTCTACATGCAACCTACAGAATGCCTGGAAACTGCATCTCTCTACACCCAGGTAACAGAACTCCCGTAAGCCGCTTCTGCTATACTCAGCATACAGAAAACCCGCATATAGCGAATGCCTAATTCCAGGCTTCAGAATTCCCGTAAACAGCTCCTCTCTACACGAAAGATAGAGAACTGCTGCAAACTGTGTCTCCCTGCATCTAGTTAACAGAGCTACCCTAAGCTGTGTCTCCTACACTCAGGATACAGAAAACCCGCATATTGCGAATGCGAAATCCATGACACAGAAGTAGGGTAAACTGCTTATCCTTATACCCCGATACAGAACTCAGAAATACTGCGTCTCTCTACCTCCAGTTTACACAGCTCCCTTGAGGTTCGTCTGTTACGCTTAGGCTACTCGAATCCCATATACAGCATATGCCTTCTCCCAGGCTACAGAACTCCTGGAAACGCTTCTCTCTACACCCAGGATACAGAACTCCTGAAAACTGCATCTCGCTACATCCAAGAGACAGAGCTCCCGTAAGCTGCTTATTGTACCCTCATTGTAAAGTAAATGCACATTTAGCGTATGCCTATTTCCAGGATACAGAATTCCCATAAACTGCTTTTCCCCACACCCAGATACAGAACTCCGGTAAACTGTGTTCTCTACATCCAGGTTACAGAACTCCCATATGCTGCGTCTGCTACACTCAAGCTACAGAAATCCCATATAGAGCGTATATCTTCTCCCAGGCTTCAGAACTCTTGGAAACAGCTTCTTTCTACATGCAACCTACAGAATGCCTGGAAACTGCATCTCTCTACACCCAGGTAACAGAACTCCCGTAAGCCGCTTCTGCTATACTCAGCATACAGAAAACCCGCATATAGCGAATGCCTAATTCCAGGCTTCAGAATTCCCGTAAACAGCTCCTCTCTACACGAAAGATAGAGAACTGCTGCAAACTGTGTCTCCCTGCATCTAGTTAACAGAGCTACCCTAAGCTGTGTCTTCTACACTCACGATACGGAACACCCACATATTGCGAATGCCAAAGCCATGACACAGAAGTACTGTAAACTGCTTATTCCTATACCCCGATACAGAACTCTGGAATACTGCGTCTCTCTACCTCCAAGTTACAGAGCTCCCTTGAGGTTCGTCTGCTACGCTCAGGCTACAGGAATCCCATATACAGCGTATGCCTTTTCCCATTCAACAGAACTCTTGGGAACTGATTCTCTCTACACCCAGGATACAGAAATCCTGAAAACTGCATCTCGCTACATGCAGGAGACAGAGCTCCCATAAGCTGCTTATTATACCCTCAGGGTACAGTAAACACGCATTTAGCGTATGCCAATTTCCAGGATACAGAATTCCCATAAACTGCTTTTCCCCACACCCAGATACAGAACTCCGGTAAACTGTGTTCTCTACATCCAAGTTACAGAACTCCCATATGCTGCGTCTGCTACACTCAAGCTACAGAAATCCCATATACAGCGTATGCCTTCTCCCAGGCTGCAGAATTCTTGGAAACAGCTTCTTTCTACATGCAACCTACAGAACTCCTGGAAACTGCATCTCTCTACACGCAGGTAACAGAACTCCCGTAAGCCGCTTCTGCTATACTCAGCATACAGAAAACCCGCATATAGCGAATGCCTAATTCCAGGCTTCAGAATACCAGTAAACAGCTGCTCTCTACACGAAAGATAGAGAACTGCTGCAAACTGTGTCTCCCTGCATCTAGTTAACAGAGCTACCCTAAGCTGTGTCTCCTACACTCAGGATACAGAAAACCCGCATATTGCGAATGCGAAATCCATGACACAGAAGTAGGGTAAACTGCTTATCCTTATACCCCGATACAGAACTCCGAAATACTGTGTCTCTCTACCTCCAGTTTACACAGCTCCCTTGAGGTTCGTCTGTTACGCTTAGGCTACTCGAATCCCATATACAGCATATGCCTTCTCCCAGGCTACAGAACTCCTGGAAACGCTTCTCTCTACACCCAGGATACAGAACTCCTGAAAACTGCATCTCGCTACATCCAGGAGACAGAGCTCCCGTAAGCTGCTTATTGTACCCTCATTGTAAAGTAAATGCACATTTAGCGTATGCCTATTTCCAGGATACAGAATTCCCATAAACTGCTTTACCCCACACCCAGATACAGAACTCCGGTAAACTGTGTTCTCTACATCCAGGTTACAGAACTCCCATATGCTGCGTCTGCTACACTCAAGCTACAGAAATCCCATATAGAGCGTATATCTTCTCCCAGGCTTCAGAACTCTTGGAAACAGCTTCTTTCTACATGCAACCTACAGAATGCCTGGAAACTGCATCTCTCTACACCCAGGTAACAGAACTCCCGTAAGCCGCTTCTGCTATACTCAGCATACAGAAAACCCGCATATAGCGAATGCCTAATTCCAGGCTTCAGAATTCCCGTAAACAGCTGCTCTCTACACGAACGATAGAGAACTGCTGCAAACTGTGTCTCCCTGCATCTAGTTAACAGAGCTACGCTAAGCTGTGTCTCCTACACTCAGGATACAGAAAACCCGCATATTGCGAATGCGAAATCCATGACACAGAAGTAGGGTAAACTGCTTATCCTTATACCCCGATACAGAACTCCGAAATACTGCGTCTCTCTACCTCCAGTTTACACAGCTCCCTTGAGGTTCGTCTGTTACGCTTAGGCTACTCGAATCCCATATACAGCATATGCCTTCTCCCAGGCTACAGAACTCCTGGAAACGCTTCTCTCTACACCCAGGATACAGAACTCCTGAAAACTGCATCTCGCTACATCCAAGAGACAGAGCTCCCGTAAGCTGCTTATTGTACCCTCATTGTAAAGTAAATGCACATTTAGCGTATGCCTATTTCCAGGATACAGAATTCCCATAAACTGCTTTTCCCCACACCCAGATACAGAACTCCGGTAAACTGTGTTCTCTACATCCAGGTTACAGAACTCCCATATGCTGCGTCTGCTACACTCAAGCTACAGAAATCCCATATAGAGCGTATATCTTCTCCCAGGCTTCAGAACTCTTGGAAACAGCTTCTTTCTACATGCAACCTACAGAATGCCTGGAAACTGCATCTCTCTACACGCAGGTAACAGAACTCCCGTAAGCCGCTTCTGCTATACTCAGCATACAGAAAACCCGCATATAGCGAATGCCTAATTCCAGGCTTCAGAATACCAGTAAACAGCTGCTCTCTACACGAAAGATAGAGAACTGCTGCAAACTGTGTCTCCCTGCATCTAGTTAACAGAGCTACCCTAAGCTGTGTCTCCTACACTCAGGATACAGAAAACCCGCATATTGCGAATGCGAAATCCATGACACAGAAGTAGGGTAAACTGCTTATCCTTATACCCCGATACAGAACTCCGAAATACTGCGTCTCTCTACCTCCAGTTTACACAGCTCCCTTGAGGTTCGTCTGTTACGCTTAGGCTACTCGAATCCCATATACAGCATATGCCTTCTCCCAGGCTACAGAACTCCTGGAAACCCTTCTCTCTACACCCAGGATACAGAACTCCTGAAAACTGCATCTCGCTACATCCAAGAGACAGAGCTCTCGTAAGCTGCTTATTGTACCCTCATTGTAAAGTAAATGCACATTTAGCGTATGCCTATTTCCAGGATACAGAATTCCCATAAACTGCTTTTCCCCACACCCAGATACAGAACTCCGGTAAACTGTGTTCTCTACATCCAGGTTACAGAACTCCCATATGCTGCGTCTGCTACACTCAAGCTACAGAAATCCCATATAGAGCGTATATCTTCTCCCAGGCTTCAGAACTCTTGGAAACAGCTTCTTTCTACATGCAACCTACAGAATGCCTGGAAACTGCATCTCTCTACACCCAGGTAACAGAACTCCCGTAATCCGCTTCTGCTATACTCAGCATACAGAAAACCCGCATATAGCGAATGCCTAATTCCAGGCTTCAGAATTCCCGTAAACAGCTCCTCTCTACACGAAAGATAGAGAACTGCTGCAAACTGTGTCTCCCTGCATCTAGTTAACAGAGCTACCCTAAGCTGTGTCTCCTACACTCACGATACGGAACACCCACATATTGCGAATGCCAAAGCCATGACACAGAAGTACTGTAAACTGCTTATTCCTATACCCCGATACAGAACTCTGGAATACTGCGTCTGTCTACCTCCAAGTTACAGAGCTCCCTTGAGGTTCGTCTGCTACGCTCAGGCTACAGGAATCCCATATACAGCGTATGCCTTTTCCCATTCAACAGAACTCTTGGGAACTGATTCTCTCTACACCCAGGATACAGAAATCCTGAAAACTGCATCTCGCTACATGCAGGAGACAGAGCTCCCATAAGCTGCTTATTATACCCTCAGGGTACAGTAAACACACATTTAGCGTATGCCAATTTCCAGGATACAGAATTCCCATAAACTGCTTTTCCCCACACCCAGATACAGAACTCCGGTAAACTGTGTTCTCTACATCCAAGTTACAGAACTCCCATATGCTGCGTCTGCTACACTCAAGCTACAGAAATCCCATATACAGCGTATGCCTTCTCCCAGGCTGCAGAATTCTTGGAAACAGCTTCTTTCTACATGCAACCTACAGAATGCCTGGAAACTGCATCTCTCTACACCCAGGTAACAGAACTCCCGTAAGCCGCTTCTGCTATACTCAGCATACAGAAAACCCGCATATAGCGAATGCCTAATTCCAGGCTTCAGAATTCCCGTAAACAGCTCCTCTCTACACGAAAGATAGAGAACTGCTGCAAACTGTGTCTCCCTGCATCTAGTTAACAGAGCTACCCTAAGCTGTGTCTCCTACACTCAGGATACAGAAAACCCGCATATTGCGAATGCGAAATCCATGACACAGAAGTAGGGTAAACTGCTTATCCTTATACCCCGATACAGAACTCCGAAATACTGCGTCTCTCTACCTCCAGTTTACACAGCTCCCTTGAGGTTCGTCTGTTACGCTTAGGCTACTCGAATCCCATATACAGCATATGCCTTCTCCCAGGCTACAGAACTCCTGGAAACGCTTCTCTCTACACCCAGGATACAGAACTCCTGAAAACTGCATCTCGCTACATCCAAGAGACAGAGCTCCCGTAAGCTGCTTATTGTACCCTCATTGTAAAGTAAATGCACATTTAGCGTATGCCTATTTCCAGGATACAGAATTCCCATAAACTGCTTTTCCCCACACCCAGATACAGAACTCCGGTAAACTGTGTTCTCTACATCCAGGTTACAGAACTCCCATATGCTGCGTCTGCTACACTCAAGCTACAGAAATCCCATATAGAGCGTATATCTTCTCCCAGGCTTCAGAACTCTTGGAAACAGCTTCTTTCTACATGCAACCTACAGAATGCCTGGAAACTGCATCTCTCTACACCCAGGTAACAGAACTCCCGTAAGCCGCTTCTGCTATACTCAGCATACAGAAAACCCGCATATAGCGAATGCCTAATTCCAGGCTTCAGAATTCCCGTAAACAGCTCCTCTCTACACGAAAGATAGAGAACTGCTGCAAACTGTGTCTCCCTGCATCTAGTTAACAGAGCTACCCTAAGCTGTGTCTTCTACACTCACGATACGGAACACCCACATATTGCGAATGCCAAAGCCATGACACAGAAGTACTGTAAACTGCTTATTCCTATACCCCGATACAGAACTCTGGAATACTGCGTCTCTCTACCTCCAAGTTACAGAGCTCCCTTGAGGTTCGTCTGCTACGCTCAGGCTACAGGAATCCCATATACAGCGTATGCCTTTTCCCATTCAACAGAACTCTTGGGAACTGATTCTCTCTACACCCAGGATACAGAAATCCTGAAAACTGCATCTCGCTACATGCAGGAGACAGAGCTCCCATAAGCTGCTTATTATACCCTCAGGGTACAGTAAACACACATTTAGCGTATGCCAATTTCCAGGATACAGAATTCCCATAAACTGCTTTTCCCCACACCCAGATACAGAACTCCGGTAAACTGTGTTCTCTACATCCAGGTTACAGAACTCCCATATGCTGCGTCTGCTACATTCAAGCTAGAGAAATCCCATATACAGCGTATGCCTTCTCCCAGGCTGCAGAACTCTTGGAAACAGCTTCTTTCTACATGCAACCTACAGAACTCCTGGAAACTGCATCTCTCTACACCCAGGTAACAGAACTCCCGTAAGCCGCTTCTGCTATACTCAGCATACAGAAAACCCACATATAGCGAATGCCTAATTCCAGGCTTCAGAATACCAGTAAACAGCTGCTCTCTACACGAAAGATAGAGAACTGCTGCAAACTGTGTCTCCCTGCATCTAGTTAACAGAGCTACCCTAAGCTGTGTCTCCTACACTCAGGATACAGAAAACCCGCATATTGCGAATGCGAAATCCATGACACGGAAGTAGGGTAAACTGCTTATCCTTATACCCCGATACAGAACTCCGAAATACTGCGTCTCTCTACCTCCAGTTTACACAGCTCCCTTGAGGTTCGTCTGTTACGCTTAGGCTACTCGAATCCCATATACAGCATATGCCTTCTCCCAGGCTACAGAACTCCTGGAAACGCTTCTCTCTACACCCAGGATACAGAACTCCTGAAAACTGCATCTCGCTACATCCAGGAGACAGAGCTCCCGTAAGCTGCTTATTGTACCCTCATTGTAAAGTAAATGCACATTTAGCGTATGCCTATTTCCAGGATACAGAATTCCCATAAACTGCTTTACCACACACCCAGATACAGAACTCCGGTAAACTGTGTTCTCTACATCCAGGTTACAGAACTCCCATATGCTGCGTCTGCTACACTCAAGCTACAGAAATCCCATATAGAGCGTATATCTTCTCCCAGGCTTCAGAACTCTTGGAAACAGCTTCTTTCTACATGCAACCTACAGAATGCCTGGAAACTGCATCTCTCTACACGCAGGTAACAGAACTCCCGTAAGCCGCTTCTGCTATACTCAGCATACAGAAAACCCGCATATAGCGAATGCCTAATTCCAGGCTTCAGAATTCCAGTAAACAGCTCCTCTCTACACGAAAGATAGAGAACTGCTGCAAACTGTGTCTCCCTGCATCTAGTTAACAGAGCTACCCTAAGCTGTGTCTCCTACACTCAGGATACAGAAAACCCGCATATTGCGAATGCGAAATCCATGACACAGAAGTAGGGTAAACTGCTTATCCTTATACCCCGATACAGAACTCAGAAATACTGCGTCTCTCTACCTCCAGTTTACACAGCTCCCTTGAGGTTCGTCTGTTACGCTTAGGCTACTCGAATCCCATATACAGCATATGCCTTCTCCCAGGCTACAGAACTCCTGGAAACGCTTCTCTCTACACCCAGGATACAGAACTCCTGAAAACTGCATCTCGCTACATCCAAGAGACAGAGCTCCTGTAAGCTGCTTATTGTACCCTCATTGTAAAGTAAATGCACATTTAGCGTATGCCTATTTCCAGGATACAGAATTCCCATAAACTGCTTTTCCCCACACCCAGATACAGAACTCCGGTAAACTGTGTTCTCTACATCCAGGTTACAGAACTCCCATATGCTGCGTCTGCTACACTCAAGCTACAGAAATCCCATATAGAGCGTATATCTTCTCCCAGGCTTCAGAACTCTTGGAAACAGCTTCTTTCTACATGCAACCTACAGAATGCCTGGAAACTGCATCTCTCTACACGCAGGTAACAGAACTCCCGTAAGCCGCTTCTGCTATACTCAGCATACAGAAAACCCGCATATAGCGAATGCCTAATTCCAGGCTTCAGAATACCAGTAAACAGCTGCTCTCTACACGAAAGATAGAGAACTGCTGCAAACTGTGTCTCCCTGCATCTAGTTAACAGAGCTACCCTAAGCTGTGTCTTCTACACTCACGATACGGAACACCCACATATTGCGAATGCCAAAGCCATGACACAGAAGTACTGTAAACTGCTTATTCCTATACCCCGATACAGAACTCTGGAATACTGCGTCTCTCTACCTCCAAGTTACAGAGCTCCCTTGAGGTTCGTCTGCTACGCTCAGGCTACAGGAATCCCATATACAGCGTATGCCTTTTCCCATTCAACAGAACTCTTGGGAACTGATTCTCTCTACACCCAGGATACAGAAATCCTGAAAACTGCATCTCGCTACATGCAGGAGACAGAGCTCCCATAAGCTGCTTATTATACCCTCAGGGTACAGTAAACACACATTTAGCGTATGCCAATTTCCAGGATACAGAATTCCCATAAACTGCTTTTCCCCACACCCAGATACAGAACTCCGGTAAACTGTGTTCTCTACATCCAAGTTACAGAACTCCCATATGCTGCGTCTGCTACATTCAAGCTACAGAAATCCCATATACAGTGTATGCCTTCTCCCAGGCTGCAGAACTCTTGGAAACAGCTTCTTTCTACATGCAACCTACAGAACTCCTGGAAACTGCATCTCTCTACACCCAGGTAACAGAACTCCCGTAAGCCACTTCTGCTATACTCAGCATACAGAAAACCCGCATATAGCGAATGCCTAATTCCAGGCTTCAGAATACCAGTAAACAGCTGCTCTCTACACGAAAGATAGAGAACTGCTGCAAACTGTGTCTCCCTGAATCTAGTTAACAGAGCTACCCTAAGCTGTGTCTCCTACACTCAGGATACAGCAAACCCGCATATTGCGAATGCGAAATCCATGACACAGAAGTAGGGTAAACTGCTTATCCTTATACCCCGATAGAGAACTCCGAAATACTGCGTCTCTCTACCTCCAGTTTACACAGCTCCCTTGAGGTTCGTCTGTTACGCTTAGGCTACTCGAATCCCATATACAGCATATGCCTTCTCCCAGGCTACAGAACTCCTGGAAACGCTTCTCTCTACACCCAGGATACAGAACTCCTGAAAACTGCATCTCGCTACATCCAAGAGACAGAGCTCCCGTAAGCTGCTTATTGTACCCTCATTGTAAAGTAAATGCACATTTAGCGTATGCCTATTTCCAGGATACAGAATTCCCATAAACTGCTTTACCCCACACCCAGATACAGAACTCCGGTAAACTGTGTTCTCTACATCCAGGTTACAGAACTCCCATATGCTGCGTCTGCTACACTCAAGCTACAGAAATCCCATATAGAGCGTATATCTTCTCCCAGGCTTCAGAACTCTTGGAAACAGCTTCTTTCTACATGCAACCTACAGAATGCCTGGAAACTGCATCTCTCTACACGCAGGTAACAGAACTCCCGTAAGCCGCTTCTGCTATACTCAGCATACAGAAAACCCGCATATAGCGAATGCCTAATTCCAGGCTTCAGAATTCCCGTAAACAGCTCCTCTCTACACGAAAGATAGAGAACTGCTGCAAACTGTGTCTCCCTGCATCTAGTTAACAGAGCTACCCTAAGCTGTGTCTCCTACACTCAGGATACAGAAAACCCGCATATTGCGAATGCGAAATCCATGACACAGAAGTAGGGTAAACTGCTTATCCTTATACCCCGATACAGAACTCCGAAATACTGCGTCTCTCTACCTCCAGTTTACACAGCTCCCTTGAGGTTCGTCTGTTACGCTTAGGCTACTCGAATCCCATATACAGCATATGCCTTCTCCCAGGCTACAGAACTCCTGGAAACGCTTCTCTCTACACCCAGGATACAGAACTCCTGAAAACTGCATCTCGCTACATCCAAGAGACAGAGCTCCCGTAAGCTGCTTATTGTACCCTCATTGTAAAGTAAATGCACATTTAGCGTATGCCTATTTCCAGGATACAGAATTCCCATAAACTGCTTTTCCCCACACCCAGATACAGAACTCCGGTAAACTGTGTTCTCTACATCCAGGTTACAGAACTCCCATATGCTGCGTCTGCTACACTCAAGCTACAGAAATCCCATATAGAGCGTATATCTTCTCCCAGGCTTCAGAACTCTTGGAAACAGCTTCTTTCTACATGCAACCTACAGAATGCCTGGAAACTGCATCTCTCTACACCCAGGTAACAGAACTCCCGTAAGCCGCTTCTGCTATACTCAGCATACAGAAAACCCGCATATAGCGAATGCCTAATTCCAGGCTTCAGAATTCCCGTAAACAGCTCCTCTCTACACGAAAGATAGAGAACTGCTGCAAACTGTGTCTCCCTGCATCTAGTTAACAGAGCTACCCTAAGCTGTGTCTTCTACACTCACGATACGGAACACCCACATATTGCGAATGCCAAAGCCATGACACAGAAGTACTGTAAACTGCTTATTCCTATACCCCGATACAGAACTCTGGAATACTGCGTCTCTCTACCTCCAAGTTACAGAGCTCCCTTGAGGTTCGTCTGCTACGCTCAGGCTACAGGAATCCCATATACAGCGTATGCCTTTTCCCATTCAACAGAACTCTTGGGAACTGATTCTCTCTACACCCAGGATACAGAAATCCTGAAAACTGCATCTCGCTACATGCAGGAGACAGAGCTCCCATAAGCTGCTTATTATACCCTCAGGGTACAGTAAACACACATTTAGCGTATGCCAATTTCCAGGATACAGAATTCCCATAAACTGCTTTTCCCCACACCCAGATACAGAACTCCGGTAAACTGTGTTCTCTACATCCAGGTTACAGAACTCCCATATGCTGCGTCTGCTACATTCAAGCTACAGAAATCCCATATACAGCGTATGCCTTCTCCCAGGCTGCAGAACTCTTGGAAACAGCTTCTTTCTACATGCAACCTACAGAATGCCTGGAAACTGCATCTCTCTACACCCAGGTAACAGAACTCCCGTAAGCCGCTTCTGCTATACTCAGCATACAGAAAACCCGCATATAGCGAATGCCTAATTCCAGGCTTCAGAATACCAGTAAACAGCTGCTCTCTACACGAAAGATAGAGAACTGCTGCAAACTGTGTCTCCCTGCATCTAGTTAACAGAGCTACCCTAAGCTGTGTCTCCTACACTCAGGATACAGCAAACCCGCATATTGCGAATGCGAAATCCATGACACAGAAGTAGGGTAAACTGCTTATCCTTATACCCCGATACAGAACTGCAAAATACTGCGTCTCTCTACCTCCAGTTTACACAGCTCCCTTGAGGTTCGTCTGTTACGCTTAGGCTACTCGAATCCCATATACAGCATATGCCTTCTCCCAGGCTACAGAACTCCTGGAAACGCTTCTCTCTACACCCAGGATACAGAACTCCTGAAAACTGCATCTCGCTACATCCAAGAGACAGAGCTCCCGTAAGCTGCTTATTGTACCCTCATTGTAAAGTAAATGCACATTTAGCGTATGCCTATTTCCAGGATACAGAATTCCCATAAACTGCTTTTCCCCACACCCAGATACAGAACTCCGGTAAACTGTGTTCTCTACATCCAGGTTACAGAACTCCCATATGCTGCGTCTGCTACACTCAAGCTACAGAAATCCCATATAGAGCGTATATCTTCTCCCAGGCTTCAGAACTCTTGGAAACAGCTTCTTTCTACATGCAACCTACAGAATGCCTGGAAACTGCATCTCTCTACACCCAGGTAACAGAACTCCCGTAAGCCGCTTCTGCTATACTCAGCATACAGAAAACCCGCATATAGCGAATGCCTAATTCCAGGCTTCAGAATTCCCGTAAACAGCTCCTCTCTACACGAAAGATAGAGAACTGCTGCAAACTGTGTCTCCCTGCATCTAGTTAACAGAGCTACCCTAAGCTGTGTCTTCTACACTCACGATACGGAACACCCACATATTGCGAATGCCAAAGCCATGACACAGAAGTACTGTAAACTGCTTATTCCTATACCCCGATACAGAACTCTGGAATACTGCGTCTCTCTACCTCCAAGTTACAGAGCTCCCTTGAGGTTCGTCTGCTACGCTCAGGCTACAGGAATCCCATATACAGCGTATGCCTTTTCCCATTCAACAGAACTCTTGGGAACTGATTCTCTCTACACCCAGGATACAGAAATCCTGAAAACTGCATCTCGCTACATGCAGGAGACAGAGCTCCCATAAGCTGCTTATTATACCCTCAGGGTACAGTAAACACACATTTAGCGTATGCCAATTTCCAGGATACAGAATTCCCATAAACTGCTTTTCCCCACACCCAGATACAGAACTCCGGTAAACTGTGTTCTCTACATCCAAGTTACAGAACTCCCATATGCTGCGTCTGCTACATTCAAGCTACAGAAATCCCATATACAGTGTATGCCTTCTCCCAGGCTGCAGAACTCTTGGAAACAGCTTCTTTCTACATGCAACCTACAGAACTCCTGGAAACTGCATCTCTCTACACCCAGGTAACAGAACTCCCGTAAGCCGCTTCTGCTATACTCAGCATACAGAAAACCCGCATATAGCGAATGCCTAATTCCAGGCTTCAGAATACCAGTAAACAGCTGCTCTCTACACGAAAGATAGAGAACTGCTGCAAACTGTGTCTCCCTGCATCTAGTTAACAGAGCTACCCTAAGCTGTGTCTCCTACACTCAGGATACAGCAAACCCGCATATTGCGAATGCGAAATCCATGACACAGAAGTAGGGTAAACTGCTTATCCTTATACCCCGATAGAGAACTCCGAAATACTGCGTCTCTCTACCTCCAGTTTACACAGCTCCCTTGAGGTTCGTCTGTTACGCTTAGGCTACTCGAATCCCATATACAGCATATGCCTTCTCCCAGGCTACAGAACTCCTGGAAACGCTTCTCTCTACACCCAGGATACAGAACTCCTGAAAACTGCATCTCGCTACATCCAAGAGACAGAGCTCCCGTAAGCTGCTTATTGTACCCTCATTGTAAAGTAAATGCACATTTAGCGTATGCCTATTTCCAGGATACAGAATTCCCATAAACTGCTTTACCCCACACCCAGATACAGAACTCCGGTAAACTGTGTTCTCTACATCCAGGTTACAGAACTCCCATATGCTGCGTCTGCTACACTCAAGCTACAGAAATCCCATATAGAGCGTATATCTTCTCCCAGGCTTCAGAACTCTTGGAAACAGCTTCTTTCTACATGCAACCTACAGAATGCCTGGAAACTGCATCTCTCTACACGCAGGTAACAGAACTCCCGTAAGCCGCTTCTGCTATACTCAGCATACAGAAAACCCGCATATAGCGAATGCCTAATTCCAGGCTTCAGAATTCCCGTAAACAGCTCCTCTCTACACGAAAGATAGAGAACTGCTGCAAACTGTGTCTCCCTGCATCTAGTTAACAGAGCTACCCTAAGCTGTGTCTCCTACACTCAGGATACAGAAAACCCGCATATTGCGAATGCGAAATCCATGACACAGAAGTAGGGTAAACTGCTTATCCTTATACCCCGATACAGAACTCCGAAATACTGCGTCTCTCTACCTCCAGTTTACACAGCTCCCTTGAGGTTCGTCTGTTACGCTTAGGCTACTCGAATCCCATATACAGCATATGCCTTCTCCCAGGCTACAGAACTCCTGGAAACGCTTCTCTCTACACCCAGGATACAGAACTCCTGAAAACTGCATCTCGCTACATCCAAGAGACAGAGCTCCCGTAAGCTGCTTATTGTACCCTCATTGTAAAGTAAATGCACATTTAGCGTATGCCTATTTCCAGGATACAGAATTCCCATAAACTGCTTTTCCCCACACCCAGATACAGAACTCCGGTAAACTGTGTTCTCTACATCCAGGTTACAGAACTCCCATATGCTGCGTCTGCTACACTCAAGCTACAGAAATCCCATATAGAGCGTATATCTTCTCCCAGGCTTCAGAACTCTTGGAAACAGCTTCTTTCTACATGCAACCTACAGAATGCCTGGAAACTGCATCTCTCTACACGCAGGTAACAGAACTCCCGTAAGCCGCTTCTGCTATACTCAGCATACAGAAAACCCGCATATAGCGAATGCCTAATTCCAGGCTTCAGAATTCCCGTAAACAGCTCCTCTCTACACGAAAGATAGAGAACTGCTGCAAACTGTGTCTCCCTGCATCTAGTTAACAGAGCTACCCTAAGCTGTGTCTTCTACACTCACGATACGGAACACCCACATATTGCGAATGCCAAAGCCATGACACAGAAGTACTGTAAACTGCTTATTCCTATACCCCGATACAGAACTCTGGAATACTGCGTCTGTCTACCTCCAAGTTACAGAGCTCCCTTGAGGTTCGTCTGCTACGCTCAGGCTACAGGAATCCCATATACAGCGTATGCCTTTTCCCATTCAACAGAACTCTTGGGAACTGATTCTCTCTACACCCAGGATACAGAAATCCTGAAAACTGCATCTCGCTACATGCAGGAGACAGAGCTCCCATAAGCTGCTTATTATACCCTCAGGGTACAGTAAACACACATTTAGCGTATGCCAATTTCCAGGATACAGAATTCCCATAAACTGCTTTTCCCCACACCCAGATACAGAACTCCGGTAAACTGTGTTCTCTACATCCAGGTTACAGAACTCCCATATGCTGCGTCTGCTACATTCAAGCTACAGAAATCCCATATACAGCGTATGCCTTCTCCCAGGCTTCAGAACTCTTGGAAACAGCTTCTTTCTACATGCAACCTACAGAATGCCTGGAAACTGCATCTCTCTACACCCAGGTAACAGAACTCCCGTAAGCCGCTTCTGCTATACTCAGCATACAGAAAACCCGCATATAGCGAATGCCTAATTCCAGGCTTCAGAATACCAGTAAACAGCTGCTCTCTACACGAAAGATAGAGAACTGCTGCAAACTGTGTCTCCCTGCATCTAGTTAACAGAGCTACCCTAAGCTGTGTCTCCTACACTCAGGATACAGCAAACCCGCATATTGCGAATGCGAAATCCATGACACAGAAGTAGGGTAAACTGCTTATCCTTATACCCCGATACAGAACTGCAAAATACTGCGTCTCTCTACCTCCAGTTTACACAGCTCCCTTGAGGTTCGTCTGTTACGCTTAGGCTACTCGAATCCCATATACAGCATATGCCTTCTCCCAGGCTACAGAACTCCTGGAAACGCTTCTCTCTACACCCAGGATACAGAACTCCTGAAAACTGCATCTCGCTACATCCAAGAGACAGAGCTCCCGTAAGCTGCTTATTGTACCCTCATTGTAAAGTAAATGCACATTTAGCGTATGCCTATTTCCAGGATACAGAATTCCCATAAACTGCTTTTCCCCACACCCAGATACAGAACTCCGGTAAACTGTGTTCTCTACATCCAGGTTACAGAACTCCCATATGCTGCGTCTGCTACACTCAAGCTACAGAAATCCCATATAGAGCGTATATCTTCTCCCAGGCTTCAGAACTCTTGGAAACAGCTTCTTTCTACATGCAACCTACAGAATGCCTGGAAACTGCATCTCTCTACACCCAGGTAACAGAACTCCCGTAAGCCGCTTCTGCTATACTCAGCATACAGAAAACCCGCATATAGCGAATGCCTAATTCCAGGCTTCAGAATTCCCGTAAACAGCTCCTCTCTACACGAAAGATAGAGAACTGCTGCAAACTGTGTCTCCCTGCATCTAGTTAACAGAGCTACCCTAAGCTGTGTCTTCTACACTCACGATACGGAACACCCACATATTGCGAATGCCAAAGCCATGACACAGAAGTACTGTAAACTGCTTATTCCTATACCCCGATACAGAACTCTGGAATACTGCGTCTCTCTACCTCCAAGTTACAGAGCTCCCTTGAGGTTCGTCTGCTATGCTCAGGCTACAGGAATCCCATATACAGCGTATGCCTTTTCCCAATTCAACAGAACTCTTGGGAACTGATTCTCTCTACACCCAGGATACAGAAATCCTGAAAACTGCATCTCGCTACATGCAGGAGACAGAGCTCCCATAAGCTGCTTATTATACCCTCAGGGTACAGTAAACACACATTTAGCGTATGCCAATTTCCAGGATACAGAATTCCCATAAACTGCTTTTCCCCACACCCAGATACAGAACTCCGGTAAACTGTGTTCTCTACATCCAAGTTACAGAACTCCCATATGCTGCGTCTGCTACATTCAAGCTACAGAAATCCCATATACAGCGTATGCCTTCTCCCAGGCTGCAGAACTCTTGGAAACAGCTTCTTTCTACATGCAACCTACAGAACTCCTGGAAACTGCATCTCTCTACACCCAGGTAACAGAACTCCCGTAAGCCACTTCTGCTATACTCAGCATACAGAAAACCCGCATATAGCGAATGCCTAATTCCAGGCTTCAGAATACCAGTAAACAGCTGCTCTCTACACGAAAGATAGAGAACTGCTGCAAACTGTGTCTCCCTGAATCTAGTTAACAGAGCTACCCTAAGCTGTGTCTCCTACACTCAGGATACAGCAAACCCGCATATTGCGAATGCGAAATCCATGACACAGAAGTAGGGTAAACTGCTTATCCTTATACCCCGATAGAGAACTCCGAAATACTGCGTCTCTCTACCTCCAGTTTACACAGCTCCCTTGAGGTTCGTCTGTTACGCTTAGGCTACTCGAATCCCATATACAGCATATGCCTTCTCCCAGGCTACAGAACTCCTGGAAACGCTTCTCTCTACACCCAGGATACAGAACTCCTGAAAACTGCATCTCGCTACATCCAAGAGACAGAGCTCCCGTAAGCTGCTTATTGTACCCTCATTGTAAAGTAAATGCACATTTAGCGTATGCCTATTTCCAGGATACAGAATTCCCATAAACTGCTTTACCCCACACCCAGATACAGAACTCCGGTAAACTGTGTTCTCTACATCCAGGTTACAGAACTCCCATATGCTGCGTCTGCTACACTCAAGCTACAGAAATCCCATATAGAGCGTATATCTTCTCCCAGGCTTCAGAACTCTTGGAAACAGCTTCTTTCTACATGCAACCTACAGAATGCCTGGAAACTGCATCTCTCTACACGCAGGTAACAGAACTCCCGTAAGCCGCTTCTGCTATACTCAGCATACAGAAAACCCGCATATAGCGAATGCCTAATTCCAGGCTTCAGAATTCCCGTAAACAGCTCCTCTCTACACGAAAGATAGAGAACTGCTGCAAACTGTGTCTCCCTGCATCTAGTTAACAGAGCTACCCTAAGCTGTGTCTCCTACACTCAGGATACAGAAAACCCGCATATTGCGAATGCGAAATCCATGACACAGAAGTAGGGTAAACTGCTTATCCTTATACCCCGATACAGAACTCCGAAATACTGCGTCTCTCTACCTCCAGTTTACACAGCTCCCTTGAGGTTCGTCTGTTACGCTTAGGCTACTCGAATCCCATATACAGCATATGCCTTCTCCCAGGCTACAGAACTCCTGGAAACGCTTCTCTCTACACCCAGGATACAGAACTCCTGAAAACTGCATCTCGCTACATCCAAGAGACAGAGCTCCCGTAAGCTGCTTATTGTACCCTCATTGTAAAGTAAATGCACATTTAGCGTATGCCTATTTCCAGGATACAGAATTCCCATAAACTGCTTTTCCCCACACCCAGATACAGAACTCCGGTAAACTGTGTTCTCTACATCCAGGTTACAGAACTCCCATATGCTGCGTCTGCTACACTCAAGCTACAGAAATCCCATATAGAGCGTATATCTTCTCCCAGGCTTCAGAACTCTTGGAAACAGCTTCTTTCTACATGCAACCTACAGAATGCCTGGAAACTGCATCTCTCTACACCCAGGTAACAGAACTCCCGTAAGCCGCTTCTGCTATACTCAGCATACAGAAAACCCGCATATAGCGAATGCCTAATTCCAGGCTTCAGAATTCCCGTAAACAGCTCCTCTCTACACGAAAGATAGAGAACTGCTGCAAACTGTGTCTCCCTGCATCTAGTTAACAGAGCTACCCTAAGCTGTGTCTTCTACACTCACGATACGGAACACCCACATATTGCGAATGCCAAAGCCATGACACAGAAGTACTGTAAACTGCTTATTCCTATACCCCGATACAGAACTCTGGAATACTGCGTCTCTCTACCTCCAAGTTACAGAGCTCCCTTGAGGTTCGTCTGCTACGCTCAGGCTACAGGAATCCCATATACAGCGTATGCCTTTTCCCATTCAACAGAACTCTTGGGAACTGATTCTCTCTACACCCAGGATACAGAAATCCTGAAAACTGCATCTCGCTACATGCAGGAGACAGAGCTCCCATAAGCTGCTTATTATACCCTCAGGGTACAGTAAACACACATTTAGCGTATGCCAATTTCCAGGATACAGAATTCCCATAAACTGCTTTTCCCCACACCCAGATACAGAACTCCGGTAAACTGTGTTCTCTACATCCAGGTTACAGAACTCCCATATGCTGCGTCTGCTACATTCAAGCTACAGAAATCCCATATACAGCGTATGCCTTCTCCCAGGCTTCAGAACTCTTGGAAACAGCTTCTTTCTACATGCAACCTACAGAATGCCTGGAAACTGCATCTCTCTACACCCAGGTAACAGAACTCCCGTAAGCCGCTTCTGCTATACTCAGCATACAGAAAACCCGCATATAGCGAATGCCTAATTCCAGGCTTCAGAATACCAGTAAACAGCTGCTCTCTACACGAAAGATAGAGAACTGCTGCAAACTGTGTCTCCCTGCATCTAGTTAACAGAGCTACCCTAAGCTGTGTCTCCTACACTCAGGATACAGCAAACCCGCATATTGCGAATGCGAAATCCATGACACAGAAGTAGGGTAAACTGCTTATCCTTATACCCCGATACAGAACTGCAAAATACTGCGTCTCTCTACCTCCAGTTTACACAGCTCCCTTGAGGTTCGTCTGTTACGCTTAGGCTACTCGAATCCCATATACAGCATATGCCTTCTCCCAGGCTACAGAACTCCTGGAAACGCTTCTCTCTACACCCAGGATACAGAACTCCTGAAAACTGCATCTCGCTACATCCAAGAGACAGAGCTCCCGTAAGCTGCTTATTGTACCCTCATTGTAAAGTAAATGCACATTTAGCGTATGCCTATTTCCAGGATACAGAATTCCCATAAACTGCTTTTCCCCACACCCAGATACAGAACTCCGGTAAACTGTGTTCTCTACATCCAGGTTACAGAACTCCCATATGCTGCGTCTGCTACACTCAAGCTACAGAAATCCCATATAGAGCGTATATCTTCTCCCAGGCTTCAGAACTCTTGGAAACAGCTTCTTTCTACATGCAACCTACAGAATGCCTGGAAACTGCATCTCTCTACACCCAGGTAACAGAACTCCCGTAAGCCGCTTCTGCTATACTCAGCATACAGAAAACCCGCATATAGCGAATGCCTAATTCCAGGCTTCAGAATTCCCGTAAACAGCTCCTCTCTACACGAAAGATAGAGAACTGCTGCAAACTGTGTCTCCCTGCATCTAGTTAACAGAGCTACCCTAAGCTGTGTCTTCTACACTCACGATACGGAACACCCACATATTGCGAATGCCAAAGCCATGACACAGAAGTACTGTAAACTGCTTATTCCTATACCCCGATACAGAACTCTGGAATACTGCGTCTCTCTACCTCCAAGTTACAGAGCTCCCTTGAGGTTCGTCTGCTATGCTCAGGCTACAGGAATCCCATATACAGCGTATGCCTTTTCCCAATTCAACAGAACTCTTGGGAACTGATTCTCTCTACACCCAGGATACAGAAATCCTGAAAACTGCATCTCGCTACATGCAGGAGACAGAGCTCCCATAAGCTGCTTATTATACCCTCAGGGTACAGTAAACACACATTTAGCGTATGCCAATTTCCAGGATACAGAATTCCCATAAACTGCTTTTCCCCACACCCAGATACAGAACTCCGGTAAACTGTGTTCTCTACATCCAAGTTACAGAACTCCCATATGCTGCGTCTGCTACATTCAAGCTACAGAAATCCCATATACAGTGTATGCCTTCTCCCAGGCTGCAGAACTCTTGGAAACAGCTTCTTTCTACATGCAACCTACAGAACTCCTGGAAACTGCATCTCTCTACACCCAGGTAACAGAACTCCCGTAAGCCACTTCTGCTATACTCAGCATACAGAAAACCCGCATATAGCGAATGCCTAATTCCAGGCTTCAGAATACCAGTAAACAGCTGCTCTCTACACGAAAGATAGAGAACTGCTGCAAACTGTGTCTCCCTGAATCTAGTTAACAGAGCTACCCTAAGCTGTGTCTCCTACACTCAGGATACAGCAAACCCGCATATTGCGAATGCGAAATCCATGACACAGAAGTAGGGTAAACTGCTTATCCTTATACCCCGATAGAGAACTCCGAAATACTGCGTCTCTCTACCTCCAGTTTACACAGCTCCCTTGAGGTTCGTCTGTTACGCTTAGGCTACTCGAATCCCATATACAGCATATGCCTTCTCCCAGGCTACAGAACTCCTGGAAACGCTTCTCTCTACACCCAGGATACAGAACTCCTGAAAACTGCATCTCGCTACATCCAAGAGACAGAGCTCCCGTAAGCTGCTTATTGTACCCTCATTGTAAAGTAAATGCACATTTAGCGTATGCCTATTTCCAGGATACAGAATTCCCATAAACTGCTTTACCCCACACCCAGATACAGAACTCCGGTAAACTGTGTTCTCTACATCCAGGTTACAGAACTCCCATATGCTGCGTCTGCTACACTCAAGCTACAGAAATCCCATATAGAGCGTATATCTTCTCCCAGGCTTCAGAACTCTTGGAAACAGCTTCTTTCTACATGCAACCTACAGAATGCCTGGAAACTGCATCTCTCTACACGCAGGTAACAGAACTCCCGTAAGCCGCTTCTGCTATACTCAGCATACAGAAAACCCGCATATAGCGAATGCCTAATTCCAGGCTTCAGAATTCCCGTAAACAGCTCCTCTCTACACGAAAGATAGAGAACTGCTGCAAACTGTGTCTCCCTGCATCTAGTTAACAGAGCTACCCTAAGCTGTGTCTCCTACACTCAGGGTACAGCAAACCCGCATATTGCGAATGCGAAATCCATGACACAGAAGTAGGGTAAACTGCTTATCCTTATACCCCGATACAGAACTCCGAAATACTGCGTCTCTCTACCTCCAGTTTACACAGCTCCCTTGAGGTTCGTCTGTTACGCTTAGGCTACTCGAATCCCATATACAGCATATGCCTTCTCCCAGGCTACAGAACTCCTGGAAACGCTTCTCTCTACACCCAGGATACAGAACTCCTGAAAACTGCATCTCGCTACATCCAAGAGACAGAGCTCCCGTAAGCTGCTTATTGTACCCTCATTGTAAAGTAAATGCACATTTAGCGTATGCCTATTTCCAGGATACAGAATTCCCATAAACTGCTTTTCCCCACACCCAGATACAGAACTCCGGTAAACTGTGTTCTCTACATCCAGGTTACAGAACTCCCATATGCTGCGTCTGCTACACTCAAGCTACAGAAATCCCATATAGAGCGTATATCTTCTCCCAGGCTTCAGAACTCTTGGAAACAGCTTCTTTCTACATGCAACCTACAGAATGCCTGGAAACTGCATCTCTCTACACCCAGGTAACAGAACTCCCGTAAGCCGCTTCTGCTATACTCAGCATACAGAAAACCCGCATATAGCGAATGCCTAATTCCAGGCTTCAGAATTCCCGTAAACAGCTCCTCTCTACACGAAAGATAGAGAACTGCTGCAAACTGTGTCTCCCTGCATCTAGTTAACAGAGCTACCCTAAGCTGTGTCTTCTACACTCACGATACGGAACACCCACATATTGCGAATGCCAAAGCCATGACACAGAAGTACTGTAAACTGCTTATTCCTATACCCCGATACAGAACTCTGGAATACTGCGTCTCTCTACCTCCAAGTTACAGAGCTCCCTTGAGGTTCGTCTGCTACGCTCAGGCTACAGGAATCCCATATACAGCGTATGCCTTTTCCCATTCAACAGAACTCTTGGGAACTGATTCTCTCTACACCCAGGATACAGAAATCCTGAAAACTGCATCTCGCTACATGCAGGAGACAGAGCTCCCATAAGCTGCTTATTATACCCTCAGGGTACAGTAAACACACATTTAGCGTATGCCAATTTCCAGGATACAGAATTCCCATAAACTGCTTTTCCCCACACCCAGATACAGAACTCCGGTAAACTGTGTTCTCTACATCCAGGTTACAGAACTCCCATATGCTGCGTCTGCTACATTCAAGCTACAGAAATCCCATATACAGCGTATGCCTTCTCCCAGGCTGCAGAACTCTTGGAAACAGCTTCTTTCTACATGCAACCTACAGAACTCCTGGAAACTGCATCTCTCTACACCCAGGTAACAGAACTCCCGTAAGCCGCTTCTGCTATACTCAGCATACAGAAAACCCACATATAGCGAATGCCTAATTCCAGGCTTCAGAATACCAGTAAACAGCTGCTCTCTACACGAAAGATAGAGAACTGCTGCAAACTGTGTCTCCCTGCATCTAGTTAACAGAGCTACCCTAAGCTGTGTCTCCTACACTCAGGATACAGCAAACCCGCATATTGCGAATGCGAAATCCATGACACGGAAGTAGGGTAAACTGCTTATCCTTATACCCCGATACAGAACTCCGAAATACTGCGTCTCTCTACCTCCAGTTTACACAGCTCCCTTGAGGTTCGTCTGTTACGCTTAGGCTACTCGAATCCCATATACAGCATATGCCTTCTCCCAGGCTACAGAACTCCTGGAAACGCTTCTCTCTACACCCAGGATACAGAACTCCTGAAAACTGCATCTCGCTACATCCAGGAGACAGAGCTCCCGTAAGCTGCTTATTGTACCCTCATTGTAAAGTAAATGCACATTTAGCGTATGCCTATTTCCAGGATACAGAATTCCCATAAACTGCTTTACCCCACACCCAGATACAGAACTCCGGTAAACTGTGTTCTCTACATCCAGGTTACAGAACTCCCATATGCTGCGTCTGCTACACTCAAGCTACAGAAATCCCATATAGAGCGTATATCTTCTCCCAGGCTTCAGAACTCTTGGAAACAGCTTCTTTCTACATGCAACCTACAGAATGCCTGGAAACTGCATCTCTCTACACGCAGGTAACAGAACTCCCGTAAGCCGCTTCTGCTATACTCAGCATACAGAAAACCCGCATATAGCGAATGCCTAATTCCAGGCTTCAGAATTCCAGTAAACAGCTCCTCTCTACACGAAAGATAGAGAACTGCTGCAAACTGTGTCTCCCTGCATCTAGTTAACAGAGCTACCCTAAGCTGTGTCTCCTACACTCAGGATACAGAAAACCCGCATATTGCGAATGCGAAATCCATGACACAGAAGTAGGGTAAACTGCTTATCCTTATACCCCGATACAGAACTCCGAAATACTGCGTCTCTCTACCTCCAGTTTACACAGCTCCCTTGAGGTTCGTCTGTTACGCTTAGGCTACTCGAATCCCATATACAGCATATGCCTTCTCCCAGGCTACAGAACTCCTGGAAACGCTTCTCTCTACACCCAGGATACAGAACTCCTGAAAACTGCATCTCGCTACATCCAAGAGACAGAGCTCCCGTAAGCTGCTTATTGTACCCTCATTGTAAAGTAAATGCACATTTAGCGTATGCCTATTTCCAGGATACAGAATTCCCATAAACTGCTTTTCCCCACACCCAGATACAGAACTCCGGTAAACTGTGTTCTCTACATCCAGGTTACAGAACTCCCATATGCTGCGTCTGCTACACTCAAGCTACAGAAATCCCATATAGAGCGTATATCTTCTCCCAGGCTTCAGAACTCTTGGAAACAGCTTCTTTCTACATGCAACCTACAGAATGCCAGGAAACTGCATCTCTCTACACCCAGGTAACAGAACTCCCGTAAGCCGCTTCTGCTATACTCAGCATACAGAAAACCCGCATATAGCGAATGCCTAATTCCAGGCTTCAGAATTCCCGTAAACAGCTCCTCTCTACACGAAAGATAGAGAACTGCTGCAAACTGTGTCTCCCTGCATCTAGTTAACAGAGCTACCCTAAGCTGTGTCTTCTACACTCACGATACGGAACACCCACATATTGCAAATGCCAAAGCCATGACACAGAAGTACTGTAAACTGCTTATTCCTATACCCCGATACAGAACTCTGGAATACTGCGTCTCTCTACCTCCAAGTTACAGAGCTCCCTTGAGGTTCGTCTGCTACGCTCAGGCTACAGGAATCCCATATACAGCGTATGCCTTTTCCCATTCAACAGAACTCTTGGGAACTGATTCTCTCTACACCCAGGATACAGAAATCCTGAAAACTGCATCTCGCTACATGCAGGAGACAGAGCTCCCATAAGCTGCTTATTATACCCTCAGGGTACAGTAAACACACATTTAGCGTATGCCAATTTCCAGGATACAGAATTCCCATAAACTGCTTTTCCCCACACCCAGATACAGAACTCCGGTAAACTGTGTTCTCTACATCCAAGTTACAGAACTCCCATATGCTGCGTCTGCTACATTCAAGCTACAGAAATCCCATATACAGTGTATGCCTTCTCCCAGGCTGCAGAACTCTTGGAAACAGCTTCTTTCTACATGCAACCTACAGAACTCCTGGAAACTGCATCTCTCTACACGCAGGTAACAGAACTCCCGTAAGCCACTTCTGCTATACTCAGCATACAGAAAACCCGCATATAGCGAATGCCTAATTCCAGGCTTCAGAATTCCAGTAAACAGCTCCTCTCTACACGAAAGATAGAGAACTGCTGCAAACTGTGTCTCCCTGCATCTAGTTAACAGAGCTACCCTAAGCTGTGTCTCCTACACTCAGGATACAGCAAACCCGCATATTGCGAATGCGAAATCCATGACACAGAAGTAGGGTAAACTGCTTATCCTTATACCCCGATAGAGAACTCCGAAATACTGCGTCTCTCTACCTCCAGTTTACACAGCTCCCTTGAGGTTCGTCTGTTACGCTTAGGCTACTCGAATCCCATATACAGCATATGCCTTCTCCCAGGCTACAGAACTCCTGGAAACGCTTCTCTCTACACCCAGGATACAGAACTCCTGAAAACTGCATCTCGCTACATCCAAGAGACAGAGCTCCCGTAAGCTGCTTATTGTACCCTCATTGTAAAGTAAATGCACATTTAGCGTATGCCTATTTCCAGGATACAGAATTCCCATAAACTGCTTTACCCCACACCCAGATACAGAACTCCGGTAAACTGTGTTCTCTACATCCAGGTTACAGAACTCCCATATGCTGCGTCTGCTACACTCAAGCTACAGAAATCCCATATAGAGCGTATATCTTCTCCCAGGCTTCAGAACTCTTGGAAACAGCTTCTTTCTACATGCAACCTACAGAATGCCTGGAAACTGCATCTCTCTACACGCAGGTAACAGAACTCCCGTAAGCCGCTTCTGCTATACTCAGCATACAGAAAACCCGCATATAGCGAATGCCTAATTCCAGGCTTCAGAATACCAGTAAACAGCTGCTCTCTACACGAAAGATAGAGAACTGCTGCAAACTGTGTCTCCCTGCATCTAGTTAACAGAGCTACCCTAAGCTGTGTCTCCTACACTCAGGATACAGCAAACCCGCATATTGCGAATGCGAAATCCATGACACGGAAGTAGGGTAAACTGCTTATCCTTATACCCCGATACAGAACTCCGAAATACTGCGTCTCTCTACCTCCAGTTTACACAGCTCCCTTGAGGTTCGTCTGTTACGCTTAGGCTACTCGAATCCCATATACAGCATATGCCTTCTCCCAGGCTACAGAACTCCTGGAAACGCTTCTCTCTACACCCAGGATACAGAACTCCTGAAAACTGCATCTCGCTACATCCAAGAGACAGAGCTCCCGTAAGCTGCTTATTGTACCCTCATTGTAAAGTAAATGCACATTTAGCGTATGCCTATTTCCAGGATACAGAATTCCCATAAACTGCTTTTCCCCACACCCAGATACAGAACTCCGGTAAACTGTGTTCTCTACATCCAGGTTACAGAACTCCCATATGCTGCGTCTGCTACACTCAAGCTACAGAAATCCCATATAGAGCGTATATCTTCTCCCAGGCTTCAGAACTCTTGGAAACAGCTTCTTTCTACATGCAACCTACAGAATGCCTGGAAACTGCATCTCTCTACACCCAGGTAACAGAACTCCCGTAAGCCGCTTCTGCTATACTCAGCATACAGAAAACCCGCATATAGCGAATGCCTAATTCCAGGCTTCAGAATTCCCGTAAACAGCTCCTCTCTACACGAAAGATAGAGAACTGCTGCAAACTGTGTCTCCCTGCATCTAGTTAACAGAGCTACCCTAAGCTGTGTCTTCTACACTCACGATACGGAACACCCACATATTGCGAATGCCAAAGCCATGACACAGAAGTACTGTAAACTGCTTATTCCTATACCCCGATACAGAACTCTGGAATACTGCGTCTCTCTACCTCCAAGTTACAGAGCTCCCTTGAGGTTCGTCTGCTATGCTCAGGCTACAGGAATCCCATATACAGCGTATGCCTTTTCCCATTCAACAGAACTCTTGGGAACTGATTCTCTCTACACCCAGGATACAGAAATCCTGAAAACTGCATCTCGCTACATGCAGGAGACAGAGCTCCCATAAGCTGCTTATTATACCCTCAGGGTACAGTAAACACACATTTAGCGTATGCCAATTTCCAGGATACAGAATTCCCATAAACTGCTTTTCCCCACACCCAGATACAGAACTCCGGTAAACTGTGTTCTCTACATCCAAGTTACAGAACTCCCATATGCTGCGTCTGCTACATTCAAGCTACAGAAATCCTATATACATAGTATGCCTTCTCCCAGGCTGCAGAACTCTTGGAAACAGCTTCTTTCTACATGCAACCTACAGAACTCCTGGAAACTGCATCTCTCTACACGCAGGTAACAGAACTCCCGTAAGCCACTTCTGCTATACTCAGCATACAGAAAACCCGCATATAGCGAATGCCTAATTCCAGGCTTCAGAATACCAGTAAACAGCTGCTCTCTACACGAAAGATAGAGAACTGCTGCAAACTGTGTCTCCCTGCATCTAGTTAACAGAGCTACCCTAAGCTGTGTCTCCTACACTCAGGATACAGCAAACCCGCATATTGCGAATGCGAAATCCATGACACAGAAGTAGGGTAAACTGCTTATCCTTATACCCCGATAGAGAACTCCGAAATACTGCGTCTCTCTACCTCCAGTTTACACAGCTCCCTTGAGGTTCGTCTGTTACGCTTAGGCTACTCGAATCCCATATACAGCATATGCCTTCTCCCAGGCTACAGAACTCCTGGAAACGCTTCTCTCTACACCCAGGATACAGAACTCCTGAAAACTGCATCTCGCTACATCCAAGAGACAGAGCTCCCGTAAGCTGCTTATTGTACCCTCATTGTAAAGTAAATGCACATTTAGCGTATGCCTATTTCCAGGATACAGAATTCCCATAAACTGCTTTACCCCACACCCAGATACAGAACTCCGGTAAACTGTGTTCTCTACATCCAGGTTACAGAACTCCCATATGCTGCGTCTGCTACACTCAAGCTACAGAAATCCCATATAGAGCGTATATCTTCTCCCAGGCTTCAGAACTCTTGGAAACAGCTTCTTTCTACATGCAACCTACAGAATGCCTGGAAACTGCATCTCTCTACACGCAGGTAACAGAACTCCCGTAAGCCGCTTCTGCTATACTCAGCATACAGAAAACCCGCATATAGCGAATGCCTAATTCCAGGCTTCAGAATTCCCGTAAACAGCTCCTCTCTACACGAAAGATAGAGAACTGCTGCAAACTGTGTCTCCCTGCATCTAGTTAACAGAGCTACCCTAAGCTGTGTCTCCTACACTCAGGATACAGAAAACCCGCATATTGCGAATGCGAAATCCATGACACAGAAGTAGGGTAAACTGCTTATCCTTATACCCCGATACAGAACTCCGAAATACTGCGTCTCTCTACCTCCAGTTTACACAGCTCCCTTGAGGTTCGTCTGTTACGCTTAGGCTACTCGAATCCCATATACAGCATATGCCTTCTCCCAGGCTACAGAACTCCTGGAAACGCTTCTCTCTACACCCAGGATACAGAACTCCTGAAAACTGCATCTCGCTACATCCAAGAGACAGAGCTCCCGTAAGCTGCTTATTGTACCCTCATTGTAAAGTAAATGCACATTTAGCGTATGCCTATTTCCAGGATACAGAATTCCCATAAACTGCTTTTCCCCACACCCAGATACAGAACTCCGGTAAACTGTGTTCTCTACATCCAGGTTACAGAACTCCCATATGCTGCGTCTGCTACACTCAAGCTACAGAAATCCCATATAGAGCGTATATCTTCTCCCAGGCTTCAGAACTCTTGGAAACAGCTTCTTTCTACATGCAACCTACAGAATGCCTGGAAACTGCATCTCTCTACACCCAGGTAACAGAACTCCCGTAAGCCGCTTCTGCTATACTCAGCATACAGAAAACCCGCATATAGCGAATGCCTAATTCCAGGCTTCAGAATTCCCGTAAACAGCTCCTCTCTACACGAAAGATAGAGAACTGCTGCAAACTGTGTCTCCCTGCATCTAGTTAACAGAGCTACCCTAAGCTGTGTCTTCTACACTCACGATACGGAACACCCACATATTGCGAATGCCAAAGCCATGACACAGAAGTACTGTAAACTGCTTATTCCTATACCCCGATACAGAACTCTGGAATACTGCGTCTCTCTACCTCCAAGTTACAGAGCTCCCTTGAGGTTCGTCTGCTATGCTCAGGCTACAGGAATCCCATATACAGCGTATGCCTTTTCCCATTCAACAGAACTCTTGGGAACTGATTCTCTCTACACCCAGGATACAGAAATCCTGAAAACTGCATCTCGCTACATGCAGGAGACAGAGCTCCCATAAGCTGCTTATTATACCCTCAGGGTACAGTAAACACACATTTAGCGTATGCCAATTTCCAGGATACAGAATTCCCATAAACTGCTTTTCCCCACACCCAGATACAGAACTCCGGTAAACTGTGTTCTCTACATCCAAGTTACAGAACTCCCATATGCTGCGTCTGCTACATTCAAGCTACAGAAATCCCATATACAGTGTATGCCTTCTCCCAGGCTGCAGAACTCTTGGAAACAGCTTCTTTCTACATGCAACCTACAGAACTCCTGGAAACTGCATCTCTCTACACGCAGGTAACAGAACTCCCGTAAGCCACTTCTGCTATACTCAGCATACAGAAAACCCGCATATAGCGAATGCCTAATTCCAGGCTTCAGAATACCAGTAAACAGCTGCTCTCTACACGAAAGATAGAGAACTGCTGCAAACTGTGTCTCCCTGCATCTAGTTAACAGAGCTACCCTAAGCTGTGTCTCCTACACTCAGGATACAGCAAACCCGCATATTGCGAATGCGAAATCCATGACACAGAAGTAGGGTAAACTGCTTATCCTTATACCCCGATAGAGAACTCCGAAATACTGCGTCTCTCTACCTCCAGTTTACACAGCTCCCTTGAGGTTCGTCTGTTACGCTTAGGCTACTCGAATCCCATATACAGCATATGCCTTCTCCCAGGCTACAGAACTCCTGGAAACGCTTCTCTCTACACCCAGGATACAGAACTCCTGAAAACTGCATCTCGCTACATCCAAGAGACAGAGCTCCCGTAAGCTGCTTATTGTACCCTCATTGTAAAGTAAATGCACATTTAGCGTATGCCTATTTCCAGGATACAGAATTCCCATAAACTGCTTTACCCCACACCCAGATACAGAACTCCGGTAAACTGTGTTCTCTACATCCAGGTTACAGAACTCCCATATGCTGCGTCTGCTACACTCAAGCTACAGAAATCCCATATAGAGCGTATATCTTCTCCCAGGCTTCAGAACTCTTGGAAACAGCTTCTTTCTACATGCAACCTACAGAATGCCTGGAAACTGCATCTCTCTACACGCAGGTAACAGAACTCCCGTAAGCCGCTTCTGCTATACTCAGCATACAGAAAACCCGCATATAGCGAATGCCTAATTCCAGGCTTCAGAATTCCCGTAAACAGCTCCTCTCTACACGAAAGATAGAGAACTGCTGCAAACTGTGTCTCCCTGCATCTAGTTAACAGAGCTACCCTAAGCTGTGTCTCCTACACTCAGGATACAGCAAACCCGCATATTGCGAATGCGAAATCCATGACACAGAAGTAGGGTAAACTGCTTATCCTTATACCCCGATACAGAACTCCGAAATACTGCGTCTCTCTACCTCCAGTTTACACAGCTCCCTTGAGGTTCGTCTGTTACGCTTAGGCTACTCGAATCCCATATACAGCATATGCCTTCTCCCAGGCTACAGAACTCCTGGAAACGCTTCTCTCTACACCCAGGATACAGAACTCCTGAAAACTGCATCTCGCTACATCCAAGAGACAGAGCTCCCGTAAGCTGCTTATTGTACCCTCATTGTAAAGTAAATGCACATTTAGCGTATGCCTATTTCCAGGATACAGAATTCCCATAAACTGCTTTACCCCACACCCAGATACAGAACTCCGGTAAACTGTGTTCTCTACATCCAGGTTACAGAACTCCCATATGCTGCGTCTGCTACACTCAAGCTACAGAAATCCCATATAGAGCGTATATCTTCTCCCAGGCTTCAGAACTCTTGGAAACAGCTTCTTTCTACATGCAACCTACAGAATGCCTGGAAACTGCATCTCTCTACACGCAGGTAACAGAACTCCCGTAAGCCGCTTCTGCTATACTCAGCATACAGAAAACCCGCATATAGCGAATGCCTAATTCCAGGCTTCAGAATTCCCGTAAACAGCTCCTCTCTACACGAAAGATAGAGAACTGCTGCAAACTGTGTCTCCCTGCATCTAGTTAACAGAGCTACCCTAAGCTGTGTCTCCTACACTCAGGATACAGAAAACCCGCATATTGCGAATGCGAAATCCATGACACAGAAGTAGGGTAAACTGCTTATCCTTATACCCCGATACAGAACTCCGAAATACTGCGTCTCTCTACCTCCAGTTTACACAGCTCCCTTGAGGTTCGTCTGTTACGCTTAGGCTACTCGAATCCCATATACAGCATATGCCTTCTCCCAGGCTACAGAACTCCTGGAAACGCTTCTCTCTACACCCAGGATACAGAACTCCTGAAAACTGCATCTCGCTACATCCAAGAGACAGAGCTCCCGTAAGCTGCTTATTGTACCCTCATTGTAAAGTAAATGCACATTTAGCGTATGCCTATTTCCAGGATACAGAATTCCCATAAACTGCTTTTCCCCACACCCAGATACAGAACTCCGGTAAACTGTGTTCTCTACATCCAGGTTACAGAACTCCCATATGCTGCGTCTGCTACACTCAAGCTACAGAAATCCCATATAGAGCGTATATCTTCTCCCAGGCTTCAGAACTCTTGGAAACAGCTTCTTTCTACATGCAACCTACAGAATGCCTGGAAACTGCATCTCTCTACACCCAGGTAACAGAACTCCCGTAAGCCGCTTCTGCTATACTCAGCATACAGAAAACCCGCATATAGCGAATGCCTAATTCCAGGCTTCAGAATTCCCGTAAACAGCTCCTCTCTACACGAAAGATAGAGAACTGCTGCAAACTGTGTCTCCCTGCATCTAGTTAACAGAGCTACCCTAAGCTGTGTCTTCTACACTCACGATACGGAACACCCACATATTGCGAATGCCAAAGCCATGACACAGAAGTACTGTAAACTGCTTATTCCTATACCCCGATACAGAACTCTGGAATACTGCGTCTCTCTACCTCCAAGTTACAGAGCTCCCTTGAGGTTCGTCTGCTACGCTCAGGCTACAGGAATCCCATATACAGCGTATGCCTTTTCCCATTCAACAGAACTCTTGGGAACTGATTCTCTCTACACCCAGGATACAGAAATCCTGAAAACTGCATCTCGCTACATGCAGGAGACAGAGCTCCCATAAGCTGCTTATTATACCCTCAGGGTACAGTAAACACACATTTAGCGTATGCCAATTTCCAGGATACAGAATTCCCATAAACTGCTTTTCCCCACACCCAGATACAGAACTCCGGTAAACTGTGTTCTCTACATCCAGGTTACAGAACTCCCATATGCTGCGTCTGCTACATTCAAGCTACAGAAATCCCATATACAGCGTATGCCTTCTCCCAGGCTGCAGAACTCTTGGAAACAGCTTCTTTCTACATGCAACCTACAGAACTCCTGGAAACTGCATCTCTCTACACCCAGGTAACAGAACTCCCGTAAGCCGCTTCTGCTATACTCAGCATACAGAAAACCCACATATAGCGAATGCCTAATTCCAGGCTTCAGAATACCAGTAAACAGCTGCTCTCTACACGAAAGATAGAGAACTGCTGCAAACTGTGTCTCCCTGCATCTAGTTAACAGAGCTACCCTAAGCTGTGTCTCCTACACTCAGGATACAGCAAACCCGCATATTGCGAATGCGAAATCCATGACACGGAAGTAGGGTAAACTGCTTATCCTTATACCCCGATACAGAACTCCGAAATACTGCGTCTCTCTACCTCCAGTTTACACAGCTCCCTTGAGGTTCGTCTGTTACGCTTAGGCTACTCGAATCCCATATACAGCATATGCCTTCTCCCAGGCTACAGAACTCCTGGAAACGCTTCTCTCTACACCCAGGATACAGAACTCCTGAAAACTGCATCTCGCTACATCCAAGAGACAGAGCTCCCGTAAGCTGCTTATTGTACCCTCATTGTAAAGTAAATGCACATTTAGCGTATGCCTATTTCCAGGATACAGAATTCCCATAAACTGCTTTTCCCCACACCCAGATACAGAACTCCGGTAAACTGTGTTCTCTACATCCAGGTTACAGAACTCCCATATGCTGCGTCTGCTACACTCAAGCTACAGAAATCCCATATAGAGCGTATATCTTCTCCCAGGCTTCAGAACTCTTGGAAACAGCTTCTTTCTACATGCAACCTACAGAATGCCTGGAAACTGCATCTCTCTACACCCAGGTAACAGAACTCCCGTAAGCCGCTTCTGCTATACTCAGCATACAGAAAACCCGCATATAGCGAATGCCTAATTCCAGGCTTCAGAATTCCCGTAAACAGCTCCTCTCTACACGAAAGATAGAGAACTGCTGCAAACTGTGTCTCCCTGCATCTAGTTAACAGAGCTACCCTAAGCTGTGTCTTCTACACTCACGATACGGAACACCCACATATTGCGAATGCCAAAGCCATGACACAGAAGTACTGTAAACTGCTTATTCCTATACCCCGATACAGAACTCTGGAATACTGCGTCTCTCTACCTCCAAGTTACAGAGCTCCCTTGAGGTTCGTCTGCTATGCTCAGGCTACAGGAATCCCATATACAGCGTATGCCTTTTCCCATTCAACAGAACTCTTGGGAACTGATTCTCTCTACACCCAGGATACAGAAATCCTGAAAACTGCATCTCGCTACATGCAGGAGACAGAGCTCCCATAAGCTGCTTATTATACCCTCAGGGTACAGTAAACACACATTTAGCGTATGCCAATTTCCAGGATACAGAATTCCCATAAACTGCTTTTCCCCACACCCAGATACAGAACTCCGGTAAACTGTGTTCTCTACATCCAGGTTACAGAACTCCCATATGCTGCGTCTGCTACATTCAAGCTACAGAAATCCTATATACATAGTATGCCTTCTCCCAGGCTGCAGAACTCTTGGAAACAGCTTCTTTCTACATGCAACCTACAGAACTCCTGGAAACTGCATCTCTCTACACGCAGGTAACAGAACTCCCGTAAGCCACTTCTGCTATACTCAGCATACAGAAAACCCGCATATAGCGAATGCCTAATTCCAGGCTTCAGAATACCAGTAAACAGCTGCTCTCTACACGAAAGATAGAGAACTGCTGCAAACTGTGTCTCCCTGCATCTAGTTAACAGAGCTACCCTAAGCTGTGTCTCCTACACTCAGGATACAGCAAACCCGCATATTGCGAATGCGAAATCCATGACACAGAAGTAGGGTAAACTGCTTATCCTTATACCCCGATAGAGAACTCCGAAATACTGCGTCTCTCTACCTCCAGTTTACACAGCTCCCTTGAGGTTCGTCTGTTACGCTTAGGCTACTCGAATCCCATATACAGCATATGCCTTCTCCCAGGCTACAGAACTCCTGGAAACGCTTCTCTCTACACCCAGGATACAGAACTCCTGAAAACTGCATCTCGCTACATCCAAGAGACAGAGCTCCCGTAAGCTGCTTATTGTACCCTCATTGTAAAGTAAATGCACATTTAGCGTATGCCTATTTCCAGGATACAGAATTCCCATAAACTGCTTTACCCCACACCCAGATACAGAACTCCGGTAAACTGTGTTCTCTACATCCAGGTTACAGAACTCCCATATGCTGCGTCTGCTACACTCAAGCTACAGAAATCCCATATAGAGCGTATATCTTCTCCCAGGCTTCAGAACTCTTGGAAACAGCTTCTTTCTACATGCAACCTACAGAATGCCTGGAAACTGCATCTCTCTACACGCAGGTAACAGAACTCCCGTAAGCCGCTTCTGCTATACTCAGCATACAGAAAACCCGCATATAGCGAATGCCTAATTCCAGGCTTCAGAATTCCTGTAAACAGCTCCTCTCTACACGAAAGATAGAGAACTGCTGCAAACTGTGTCTCCCTGCATCTAGTTAACAGAGCTACCCTAAGCTGTGTCTCCTACACTCAGGATACAGAAAACCCGCATATTGCGAATGCGAAATCCATGACACAGAAGTAGGGTAAACTGCTTATCCTTATACCCCGATACAGAACTCCGAAATACTGCGTCTCTCTACCTCCAGTTTACACAGCTCCCTTGAGGTTCGTCTGTTACGCTTAGGCTACTCGAATCCCATATACAGCATATGCCTTCTCCCAGGCTACAGAACTCCTGGAAACGCTTCTCTCTACACCCAGGATACAGAACTCCTGAAAACTGCATCTCGCTACATCCAAGAGACAGAGCTCCCGTAAGCTGCTTATTGTACCCTCATTGTAAAGTAAATGCACATTTAGCGTATGCCAATTTCCAGGATACAGAATTCCCATAAACTGCTTTTCCCCACACCCAGATACAGAACTCCGGTAAACTGTGTTCTCTACATCCAGGTTACAGAACTCCCATATGCTGCGTCTGCTACACTCAAGCTACAGAAATCCCATATAGAGCGTATATCTTCTCCCAGGCTTCAGAACTCTTGGAAACAGCTTCTTTCTACATGCAACCTACAGAATGCCTGGAAACTGCATCTCTCTACACCCAGGTAACAGAACTCCCGTAAGCCGCTTCTGCTATACTCAGCATACAGAAAACCCGCATATAGCGAATGCCTAATTCCAGGCTTCAGAATTCCCGTAAACAGCTCCTCTCTACACGAAAGATAGAGAACTGCTGCAAACTGTGTCTCCCTGCATCTAGTTAACAGAGCTACCCTAAGCTGTGTCTCCTACACTCAGGATACAGAAAACCCGCATATTGCGAATGCGAAATCCATGACACAGAAGTAGGGTAAACTGCTTATCCTTATACCCCGATACAGAACTCCGAAATACTGCGTCTCTCTACCTCCAGTTTACACAGCTCCCTTGAGGTTCGTCTGTTACGCTTAGGCTACTCGAATCCCATATACAGCATATGCCTTCTCCCAGGCTACAGAACTCCTGGAAACGCTTCTCTCTACACCCAGGATACAGAACTCCTGAAAACTGCATCTCGCTACATCCAAGAGACAGAGCTCCCGTAAGCTGCTTATTGTACCCTCATTGTAAAGTAAATGCACATTTAGCGTATGCCTATTTCCAGGATACAGAATTCCCATAAACTGCTTTTCCCCACACCCAGATACAGAACTCCGGTAAACTGTGTTCTCTACATCCAGGTTACAGAACTCCCATATGCTGCGTCTGCTACACTCAAGCTACAGAAATCCCATATAGAGCGTATATCTTCTCCCAGGCTTCAGAACTCTTGGAAACAGCTTCTTTCTACATGCAACCTACAGAATGCCTGGAAACTGCATCTCTCTACACCCAGGTAACAGAACTCCCGTAAGCCGCTTCTGCTATACTCAGCATACAGAAAACCCGCATATAGCGAATGCCTAATTCCAGGCTTCAGAATTCCCGTAAACAGCTCCTCTCTACACGAAAGATAGAGAACTGCTGCAAACTGTGTCTCCCTGCATCTAGTTAACAGAGCTACCCTAAGCTGTGTCTTCTACACTCACGATACGGAACACCCACATATTGCGAATGCCAAAGCCATGACACAGAAGTACTGTAAACTGCTTATTCCTATACCCCGATACAGAACTCTGGAATACTGCGTCTCTCTACCTCCAAGTTACAGAGCTCCCTTGAGGTTCGTCTGCTACGCTCAGGCTACAGGAATCCCATATACAGCGTATGCCTTTTCCCATTCAACAGAACTCTTGGGAACTGATTCTCTCTACACCCAGGATACAGAAATCCTGAAAACTGCATCTCGCTACATGCAGGAGACAGAGCTCCCATAAGCTGCTTATTATACCCTCAGGGTACAGTAAACACACATTTAGCGTATGCCAATTTCCAGGATACAGAATTCCCATAAACTGCTTTTCCCCACACCCAGATACAGAACTCCGGTAAACTGTGTTCTCTACATCCAAGTTACAGAACTCCCATATGCTGCGTCTGCTACATTCAAGCTACAGAAATCCCATATACAGCGTATGCCTTCTCCCAGGCTTCAGAACTCTTGGAAACAGCTTCTTTCTACATGCAACCTACAGAATGCCTGGAAACTGCATCTCTCTACACCCAGGTAACAGAACTCCCGTAAGCCGCTTCTGCTATACTCAGCATACAGAAAACCCGCATATAGCGAATGCCTAATTCCAGGCTTCAGAATACCAGTAAACAGCTGCTCTCTACACGAAAGATAGAGAACTGCTGCAAACTGTGTCTCCCTGCATCTAGTTAACAGAGCTACCCTAAGCTGTGTCTCCTACACTCAGGATACAGCAAACCCGCATATTGCGAATGCGAAATCCATGACACAGAAGTAGGGTAAACTGCTTATCCTTATACCCCGATACAGAACTGCAAAATACTGCGTCTCTCTACCTCCAGTTTACACAGCTCCCTTGAGGTTCGTCTGTTACGCTTAGGCTACTCGAATCCCATATACAGCATATGCCTTCTCCCAGGCTACAGAACTCCTGGAAACGCTTCTCTCTACACCCAGGATACAGAACTCCTGAAAACTGCATCTCGCTACATCCAAGAGACAGAGCTCCCGTAAGCTGCTTATTGTACCCTCATTGTAAAGTAAATGCACATTTAGCGTATGCCTATTTCCAGGATACAGAATTCCCATAAACTGCTTTTCCCCACACCCAGATACAGAACTCCGGTAAACTGTGTTCTCTACATCCAGGTTACAGAACTCCCATATGCTGCGTCTGCTACACTCAAGCTACAGAAATCCCATATAGAGCGTATATCTTCTCCCAGGCTTCAGAACTCTTGGAAACAGCTTCTTTCTACATGCAACCTACAGAATGCCTGGAAACTGCATCTCTCTACACCCAGGTAACAGAACTCCCGTAAGCCGCTTCTGCTATACTCAGCATACAGAAAACCCGCATATAGCGAATGCCTAATTCCAGGCTTCAGAATTCCAGTAAACAGCTCCTCTCTACACGAAAGATAGAGAACTGCTGCAAACTGTGTCTCCCTGCATCTAGTTAACAGAGCTACCCTAAGCTGTGTCTCCTACACTCAGGATACAGAAAACCCGCATATTGCGAATGCGAAATCCATGACACAGAAGTAGGGTAAACTGCTTATCCTTATACCCCGATACAGAACTCCGAAATACTGCGTCTCTCTACCTCCAGTTTACACAGCTCCCTTGAGGTTCGTCTGTTACGCTTAGGCTACTCGAATCCCATATACAGCATATGCCTTCTCCCAGGCTACAGAACTCCTGGAAACGCTTCTCTCTACACCCAGGATACAGAACTCCTGAAAACTGCATCTCGCTACATCCAAGAGACAGAGCTCCCGTAAGCTGCTTATTGTACCCTCATTGTAAAGTAAATGCACATTTAGCGTATGCCTATTTCCAGGATACAGAATTCCCATAAACTGCTTTTCCCCACACCCAGATACAGAACTCCGGTAAACTGTGTTCTCTACATCCAGGTTACAGAACTCCCATATGCTGCGTCTGCTACACTCAAGCTACAGAAATCCCATATAGAGCGTATATCTTCTCCCAGGCTTCAGAACTCTTGGAAACAGCTTCTTTCTACATGCAACCTACAGAATGCCTGGAAACTGCATCTCTCTACACCCAGGTAACAGAACTCCCGTAAGCCGCTTCTGCTATACTCAGCATACAGAAAACCCGCATATAGCGAATGCCTAATTCCAGGCTTCAGAATTCCCGTAAACAGCTCCTCTCTACACGAAAGATAGAGAACTGCTGCAAACTGTGTCTCCCTGCATCTAGTTAACAGAGCTACCCTAAGCTGTGTCTCCTACACTCAGGATACAGAAAACCCGCATATTGCGAATGCGAAATCCATGACACAGAAGTAGGGTAAACTGCTTATCCTTATACCCCGATACAGAACTCCGAAATACTGCGTCTCTCTACCTCCAGTTTACACAGCTCCCTTGAGGTTCGTCTGTTACGCTTAGGCTACTCGAATCCCATATACAGCATATGCCTTCTCCCAGGCTACAGAACTCCTGGAAACGCTTCTCTCTACACCCAGGATACAGAACTCCTGAAAACTGCATCTCGCTACATCCAAGAGACAGAGCTCCCATAAGCTGCTTATTGTACCCTCATTGTAAAGTAAATGCACATTTAGCGTATGCCTATTTCCAGGATACAGAATTCCCATAAACTGCTTTTCCCCACACCCAGATACAGAACTCCGGTAAACTGTGTTCTCTACATCCAGGTTACAGAACTCCCATATGCTGCGTCTGCTACACTCAAGCTACAGAAATCCCATATAGAGCGTATATCTTCTCCCAGGCTTCAGAACTCTTGGAAACAGCTTCTTTCTACATGCAACCTACAGAATGCCTGGAAACTGCATCTCTCTACACCCAGGTAACAGAACTCCCGTAAGCCGCTTCTGCTATACTCAGCATACAGAAAACCCGCATATAGCGAATGCCTAATTCCAGGCTTCAGAATTCCCGTAAACAGCTCCTCTCTACACGAAAGATAGAGAACTGCTGCAAACTGTGTCTCCCTGCATCTAGTTAACAGAGCTACCCTAAGCTGTGTCTTCTACACTCACGATACGGAACACCCACATATTGCGAATGCCAAAGCCATGACACAGAAGTACTGTAAACTGCTTATTCCTATACCCCGATACAGAACTCTGGAATACTGCGTCTCTCTACCTCCAAGTTACAGAGCTCCCTTGAGGTTCGTCTGCTACGCTCAGGCTACAGGAATCCCATATACAGCGTATGCCTTTTCCCATTCAACAGAACTCTTGGGAACTGATTCTCTCTACACCCAGGATACAGAAATCCTGAAAACTGCATCTCGCTACATGCAGGAGACAGAGCTCCCATAAGCTGCTTATTATACCCTCAGGGTACAGTAAACACACATTTAGCGTATGCCAATTTCCAGGATACAGAATTCCCATAAACTGCTTTTCCCCACACCCAGATACAGAACTCCGGTAAACTGTGTTCTCTACATCCAAGTTACAGAACTCCCATATGCTGCGTCTGCTACATTCAAGCTACAGAAATCCCATATACAGCGTATGCCTTCTCCCAGGCTTCAGAACTCTTGGAAACAGCTTCTTTCTACATGCAACCTACAGAATGCCTGGAAACTGCATCTCTCTACACCCAGGTAACAGAACTCCCGTAAGCCGCTTCTGCTATACTCAGCATACAGAAAACCCGCATATAGCGAATGCCTAATTCCAGGCTTCAGAATACCAGTAAACAGCTGCTCTCTACACGAAAGATAGAGAACTGCTGCAAACTGTGTCTCCCTGCATCTAGTTAACAGAGCTACCCTAAGCTGTGTCTCCTACACTCAGGATACAGCAAACCCGCATATTGCGAATGCGAAATCCATGACACAGAAGTAGGGTAAACTGCTTATCCTTATACCCCGATACAGAACTGCAAAATACTGCGTCTCTCTACCTCCAGTTTACACAGCTCCCTTGAGGTTCGTCTGTTACGCTTAGGCTACTCGAATCCCATATACAGCATATGCCTTCTCCCAGGCTACAGAACTCCTGGAAACGCTTCTCTCTACACCCAGGATACAGAACTCCTGAAAACTGCATCTCGCTACATCCAAGAGACAGAGCTCCCGTAAGCTGCTTATTGTACCCTCATTGTAAAGTAAATGCACATTTAGCGTATGCCTATTTCCAGGATACAGAATTCCCATAAACTGCTTTTCCCCACACCCAGATACAGAACTCCGGTAAACTGTGTTCTCTACATCCAGGTTACAGAACTCCCATATGCTGCGTCTGCTACACTCAAGCTACAGAAATCCCATATAGAGCGTATATCTTCTCCCAGGCTTCAGAACTCTTGGAAACAGCTTCTTTCTACATGCAACCTACAGAATGCCTGGAAACTGCATCTCTCTACACCCAGGTAACAGAACTCCCGTAAGCCGCTTCTGCTATACTCAGCATACAGAAAACCCGCATATAGCGAATGCCTAATTCCAGGCTTCAGAATTCCAGTAAACAGCTCCTCTCTACACGAAAGATAGAGAACTGCTGCAAACTGTGTCTCCCTGCATCTAGTTAACAGAGCTACCCTAAGCTGTGTCTCCTACACTCAGGATACAGAAAACCCGCATATTGCGAATGCGAAATCCATGACACAGAAGTAGGGTAAACTGCTTATCCTTATACCCCGATACAGAACTCCGAAATACTGCGTCTCTCTACCTCCAGTTTACACAGCTCCCTTGAGGTTCGTCTGTTACGCTTAGGCTACTCGAATCCCATATACAGCATATGCCTTCTCCCAGGCTACAGAACTCCTGGAAACGCTTCTCTCTACACCCAGGATACAGAACTCCTGAAAACTGCATCTCGCTACATCCAAGAGACAGAGCTCCCGTAAGCTGCTTATTGTACCCTCATTGTAAAGTAAATGCACATTTAGCGTATGCCTATTTCCAGGATACAGAATTCCCATAAACTGCTTTTCCCCACACCCAGATACAGAACTCCGGTAAACTGTGTTCTCTACATCCAGGTTACAGAACTCCCATATGCTGCGTCTGCTACACTCAAGCTACAGAAATCCCATATAGAGCGTATATCTTCTCCCAGGCTTCAGAACTCTTGGAAACAGCTTCTTTCTACATGCAACCTACAGAATGCCTGGAAACTGCATCTCTCTACACCCAGGTAACAGAACTCCAGTAAGCCGCTTCTGCTATACTCAGCATACAGAAAACCCGCATATAGCGAATGCCTAATTCCAGGCTTCAGAATTCCCGTAAACAGCTCCTCTCTACACGAAAGATAGAGAACTGCTGCAAACTGTGTCTCCCTGCATCTAGTTAACAGAGCTACCCTAAGCTGTGTCTCCTACACTCAGGATACAGAAAACCCGCATATTGCGAATGCGAAATCCATGACACAGAAGTAGGGTAAACTGCTTATCCTTATACCCCGATACAGAACTCCGAAATACTGCGTCTCTCTACCTCCAGTTTACACAGCTCCCTTGAGGTTCGTCTGTTACGCTTAGGCTACTCGAATCCCATATACAGCATATGCCTTCTCCCAGGCTACAGAACTCCTGGAAACGCTTCTCTCTACACCCAGGATACAGAACTCCTGAAAACTGCATCTCGCTACATCCAAGAGACAGAGCTCCCATAAGCTGCTTATTGTACCCTCATTGTAAAGTAAATGCACATTTAGCGTATGCCTATTTCCAGGATACAGAATTCCCATAAACTGCTTTTCCCCACACCCAGATACAGAACTCCGGTAAACTGTGTTCTCTACATCCAGGTTACAGAACTCCCATATGCTGCGTCTGCTACACTCAAGCTACAGAAATCCCATATAGAGCGTATATCTTCTCCCAGGCTTCAGAACTCTTGGAAACAGCTTCTTTCTACATGCAACCTACAGAATGCCTGGAAACTGCATCTCTCTACACCCAGGTAACAGAACTCCCGTAAGCCGCTTCTGCTATACTCAGCATACAGAAAACCCGCATATAGTGAATGCCTAATTCCAGGCTTCAGAATTCCCGTAAACAGCTCCTCTCTACACGAAAGATAGAGAACTGCTGCAAACTGTGTCTCCCTGCATCTAGTTAACAGAGCTACCCTAAGCTGTGTCTTCTACACTCACGATACGGAACACCCACATATTGCGAATGCCAAAGCCATGACACAGAAGTACTGTAAACTGCTTATTCCTATACCCCGATACAGAACTCTGGAATACTGCGTCTCTCTACCTCCAAGTTACAGAGCTCCCTTGAGGTTCGTCTGCTACGCTCAGGCTACAGGAATCCCATATACAGCGTATGCCTTTTCCCATTCAACAGAACTCTTGGGAACTGATTCTCTCTACACCCAGGATACAGAAATCCTGAAAACTGCATCTCGCTACATGCAGGAGACAGAGCTCCCATAAGCTGCTTATTATACCCTCAGGGTACAGTAAACACACATTTAGCGTATGCCAATTTCCAGGATACAGAATTCCCATAAACTGCTTTTCCCCACACCCAGATACAGAACTCCGGTAAACTGTGTTCTCTACATCCAGGTTACAGAACTCCCATATGCTGCGTCTGCTACATTCAAGCTACAGAAATCCCATATACAGCGTATGCCTTCTCCCAGGCTGCAGAACTCTTGGAAACAGCTTCTTTCTACATGCAACCTACAGAATGCCTGGAAACTGCATCTCTCTACACCCAGGTAACAGAACTCCCGTAAGCCGCTTCTGCTATACTCAGCATACAGAAAACCCACATATAGCGAATGCCTAATTCCAGGCTTCAGAATACCAGTAAACAGCTGCTCTCTACACGAAAGATAGAGAACTGCTGCAAACTGTGTCTCCCTGCATCTAGTTAACAGAGCTACCCTAAGCTGTGTCTCCTACACTCAGGATACAGCAAACCCGCATATTGTGAATGCGAAATCCATGACACGGAAGTAGGGTAAACTGCTTATCCTTATACCCCGATACAGAACTCCGAAATACTGCGTCTCTCTACCTCCAGTTTACACAGCTCCCTTGAGGTTCGTCTGTTACGCTTAGGCTACTCGAATCCCATATACAGCATATGCCTTCTCCCAGGCTACAGAACTCCTGGAAACGCTTCTCTCTACACCCAGGATACAGAACTCCTGAAAACTGCATCTCGCTACATCCAAGAGACAGAGCTCCCGTAAGCTGCTTATTGTACCCTCATTGTAAAGTAAATGCACATTTAGCGTATGCCTATTTCCAGGATACAGAATTCCCATAAACTGCTTTTCCCCACACCCAGATACAGAACTCCGGTAAACTGTGTTCTCTACATCCAGGTTACAGAACTCCCATATGCTGCGTCTGCTACACTCAAGCTACAGAAATCCCATATAGAGCGTATATCTTCTCCCAGGCTTCAGAACTCTTGGAAACAGCTTCTTTCTACATGCAACCTACAGAATGCCTGGAAACTGCATCTCTCTACACCCAGGTAACAGAACTCCCGTAAGCCGCTTCTGCTATACTCAGCATACAGAAAACCCGCATATAGCGAATGCCTAATTCCAGGCTTCAGAATTCCCGTAAACAGCTCCTCTCTACACGAAAGATAGAGAACTGCTGCAAACTGTGTCTCCCTGCATCTAGTTAACAGAGCTACCCTAAGCTGTGTCTTCTACACTCACGATACGGAACACCCACATATTGCGAATGCCAAAGCCATGACACAGAAGTACTGTAAACTGCTTATTCCTATACCCCGATACAGAACTCTGGAATACTGCGTCTCTCTACCTCCAAGTTACAGAGCTCCCTTGAGGTTCGTCTGCTATGCTCAGGCTACAGGAATCCCATATACAGCGTATGCCTTTTCCCATTCAACAGAACTCTTGGGAACTGATTCTCTCTACACCCAGGATACAGAAATCCTGAAAACTGCATCTCGCTACATGCAGGAGACAGAGCTCCCATAAGCTGCTTATTATACCCTCAGGGTACAGTAAACACACATTTAGCGTATGCCAATTTCCAGGATACAGAATTCCCATAAACTGCTTTTCCCCACACCCAGATACAGAACTCCGGTAAACTGTGTTCTCTACATCCAGGTTACAGAACTCCCATATGCTGCGTCTGCTACATTCAAGCTACAGAAATCCTATATACATAGTATGCCTTCTCCCAGGCTGCAGAACTCTTGGAAACAGCTTCTTTCTACATGCAACCTACAGAACTCCTGGAAACTGCATCTCTCTACACGCAGGTAACAGAACTCCCGTAAGCCACTTCTGCTATACTCAGCATACAGAAAACCCGCATATAGCGAATGCCTAATTCCAGGCTTCAGAATACCAGTAAACAGCTGCTCTCTACACGAAAGATAGAGAACTGCTGCAAACTGTGTCTCCCTGCATCTAGTTAACAGAGCTACCCTAAGCTGTGTCTCCTACACTCAGGATACAGCAAACCCGCATATTGCGAATGCGAAATCCATGACACAGAAGTAGGGTAAACTGCTTATCCTTATACCCCGATAGAGAACTCCGAAATACTGCGTCTCTCTACCTCCAGTTTACACAGCTCCCTTGAGGTTCGTCTGTTACGCTTAGGCTACTCGAATCCCATATACAGCATATGCCTTCTCCCAGGCTACAGAACTCCTGGAAACGCTTCTCTCTACACCCAGGATACAGAACTCCTGAAAACTGCATCTCGCTACATCCAAGAGACAGAGCTCCCGTAAGCTGCTTATTGTACCCTCATTGTAAAGTAAATGCACATTTAGCGTATGCCTATTTCCAGGATACAGAATTCCCATAAACTGCTTTACCCCACACCCAGATACAGAACTCCGGTAAACTGTGTTCTCTACATCCAGGTTACAGAACTCCCATATGCTGCGTCTGCTACACTCAAGCTACAGAAATCCCATATAGAGCGTATATCTTCTCCCAGGCTTCAGAACTCTTGGAAACAGCTTCTTTCTACATGCAACCTACAGAATGCCTGGAAACTGCATCTCTCTACACGCAGGTAACAGAACTCCCGTAAGCCGCTTCTGCTATACTCAGCATACAGAAAACCCGCATATAGCGAATGCCTAATTCCAGGCTTCAGAATTCCCGTAAACAGCTCCTCTCTACACGAAAGATAGAGAACTGCTGCAAACTGTGTCTCCCTGCATCTAGTTAACAGAGCTACCCTAAGCTGTGTCTCCTACACTCAGGATACAGAAAACCCGCATATTGCGAATGCGAAATCCATGACACAGAAGTAGGGTAAACTGCTTATCCTTATACCCCGATACAGAACTCCGAAATACTGCGTCTCTCTACCTCCAGTTTACACAGCTCCCTTGAGGTTCGTCTGTTACGCTTAGGCTACTCGAATCCCATATACAGCATATGCCTTCTCCCAGGCTACAGAACTCCTGGAAACGCTTCTCTCTACACCCAGGATACAGAACTCCTGAAAACTGCATCTCGCTACATCCAAGAGACAGAGCTCCCGTAAGCTGCTTATTGTACCCTCATTGTAAAGTAAATGCACATTTAGCGTATGCCTATTTCCAGGATACAGAATTCCCATAAACTGCTTTTCCCCACACCCAGATACAGAACTCCGGTAAACTGTGTTCTCTACATCCAGGTTACAGAACTCCCATATGCTGCGTCTGCTACACTCAAGCTACAGAAATCCCATATAGAGCGTATATCTTCTCCCAGGCTTCAGAACTCTTGGAAACAGCTTCTTTCTACATGCAACCTACAGAATGCCTGGAAACTGCATCTCTCTACACCCAGGTAACAGAACTCCCGTAAGCCGCTTCTGCTATACTCAGCATACAGAAAACCCGCATATAGCGAATGCCTAATTCCAGGCTTCAGAATTCCCGTAAACAGCTCCTCTCTACACGAAAGATAGAGAACTGCTGCAAACTGTGTCTCCCTGCATCTAGTTAACAGAGCTACCCTAAGCTGTGTCTTCTACACTCACGATACGGAACACCCACATATTGCGAATGCCAAAGCCATGACACAGAAGTACTGTAAACTGCTTATTCCTATACCCCGATACAGAACTCTGGAATACTGCGTCTCTCTACCTCCAAGTTACAGAGCTCCCTTGAGGTTCGTCTGCTATGCTCAGGCTACAGGAATCCCATATACAGCGTATGCCTTTTCCCATTCAACAGAACTCTTGGGAACTGATTCTCTCTACACCCAGGATACAGAAATCCTGAAAACTGCATCTCGCTACATGCAGGAGACAGAGCTCCCATAAGCTGCTTATTATACCCTCAGGGTACAGTAAACACACATTTAGCGTATGCCAATTTCCAGGATACAGAATTCCCATAAACTGCTTTTCCCCACACCCAGATACAGAACTCCGGTAAACTGTGTTCTCTACATCCAAGTTACAGAACTCCCATATGCTGCGTCTGCTACATTCAAGCTACAGAAATCCCATATACAGTGTATGCCTTCTCCCAGGCTGCAGAACTCTTGGAAACAGCTTCTTTCTACATGCAACCTACAGAACTCCTGGAAACTGCATCTCTCTACACGCAGGTAACAGAACTCCCGTAAGCCACTTCTGCTATACTCAGCATACAGAAAACCCGCATATAGCGAATGCCTAATTCCAGGCTTCAGAATACCAGTAAACAGCTGCTCTCTACACGAAAGATAGAGAACTGCTGCAAACTGTGTCTCCCTGCATCTAGTTAACAGAGCTACCCTAAGCTGTGTCTCCTACACTCAGGATACAGCAAACCCGCATATTGCGAATGCGAAATCCATGACACAGAAGTAGGGTAAACTGCTTATCCTTATACCCCGATAGAGAACTCCGAAATACTGCGTCTCTCTACCTCCAGTTTACACAGCTCCCTTGAGGTTCGTCTGTTACGCTTAGGCTACTCGAATCCCATATACAGCATATGCCTTCTCCCAGGCTACAGAACTCCTGGAAACGCTTCTCTCTACACCCAGGATACAGAACTCCTGAAAACTGCATCTCGCTACATCCAAGAGACAGAGCTCCCGTAAGCTGCTTATTGTACCCTCATTGTAAAGTAAATGCACATTTAGCGTATGCCTATTTCCAGGATACAGAATTCCCATAAACTGCTTTACCCCACACCCAGATACAGAACTCCGGTAAACTGTGTTCTCTACATCCAGGTTACAGAACTCCCATATGCTGCGTCTGCTACACTCAAGCTACAGAAATCCCATATAGAGCGTATATCTTCTCCCAGGCTTCAGAACTCTTGGAAACAGCTTCTTTCTACATGCAACCTACAGAATGCCTGGAAACTGCATCTCTCTACACGCAGGTAACAGAACTCCCGTAAGCCGCTTCTGCTATACTCAGCATACAGAAAACCCGCATATAGCGAATGCCTAATTCCAGGCTTCAGAATTCCCGTAAACAGCTCCTCTCTACACGAAAGATAGAGAACTGCTGCAAACTGTGTCTCCCTGCATCTAGTTAACAGAGCTACCCTAAGCTGTGTCTCCTACACTCAGGATACAGAAAACCCGCATATTGCGAATGCGAAATCCATGACACAGAAGTAGGGTAAACTGCTTATCCTTATACCCCGATACAGAACTCCGAAATACTGCGTCTCTCTACCTCCAGTTTACACAGCTCCCTTGAGGTTCGTCTGTTACGCTTAGGCTACTCGAATCCCATATACAGCATATGCCTTCTCCCAGGCTACAGAACTCCTGGAAACGCTTCTCTCTACACCCAGGATACAGAACTCCTGAAAACTGCATCTCGCTACATCCAAGAGACAGAGCTCCCGTAAGCTGCTTATTGTACCCTCATTGTAAAGTAAATGCACATTTAGCGTATGCCTATTTCCAGGATACAGAATTCCCATAAACTGCTTTTCCCCACACCCAGATACAGAACTCCGGTAAACTGTGTTCTCTACATCCAGGTTACAGAACTCCCATATGCTGCGTCTGCTACACTCAAGCTACAGAAATCCCATATAGAGCGTATATCTTCTCCCAGGCTTCAGAACTCTTGGAAACAGCTTCTTTCTACATGCAACCTACAGAATGCCTGGAAACTGCATCTCTCTACACCCAGGTAACAGAACTCCCGTAAGCCGCTTCTGCTATACTCAGCATACAGAAAACCCGCATATAGTGAATGCCTAATTCCAGGCTTCAGAATTCCCGTAAACAGCTCCTCTCTACACGAAAGATAGAGAACTGCTGCAAACTGTGTCTCCCTGCATCTAGTTAACAGAGCTACCCTAAGCTGTGTCTTCTACACTCACGATACGGAACACCCACATATTGCGAATGCCAAAGCCATGACACAGAAGTACTGTAAACTGCTTATTCCTATACCCCGATACAGAACTCTGGAATACTGCGTCTCTCTACCTCCAAGTTACAGAGCTCCCTTGAGGTTCGTCTGCTACGCTCAGGCTACAGGAATCCCATATACAGCGTATGCCTTTTCCCATTCAACAGAACTCTTGGGAACTGATTCTCTCTACACCCAGGATACAGAAATCCTGAAAACTGCATCTCGCTACATGCAGGAGACAGAGCTCCCATAAGCTGCTTATTATACCCTCAGGGTACAGTAAACACACATTTAGCGTATGCCAATTTCCAGGATACAGAATTCCCATAAACTGCTTTTCCCCACACCCAGATACAGAACTCCGGTAAACTGTGTTCTCTACATCCAAGTTACAGAACTCCCATATGCTGCGTCTGCTACATTCAAGCTACAGAAATCCCATATACAGCGTATGCCTTCTCCCAGGCTTCAGAACTCTTGGAAACAGCTTCTTTCTACATGCAACCTACAGAATGCCTGGAAACTGCATCTCTCTACACCCAGGTAACAGAACTCCCGTAAGCCGCTTCTGCTATACTCAGCATACAGAAAACCCGCATATAGCGAATGCCTAATTCCAGGCTTCAGAATACCAGTAAACAGCTGCTCTCTACACGAAAGATAGAGAACTGCTGCAAACTGTGTCTCCCTGCATCTAGTTAACAGAGCTACCCTAAGCTGTGTCTCCTACACTCAGGATACAGCAAACCCGCATATTGCGAATGCGAAATCCATGACACAGAAGTAGGGTAAACTGCTTATCCTTATACCCCGATACAGAACTGCAAAATACTGCGTCTCTCTACCTCCAGTTTACACAGCTCCCTTGAGGTTCGTCTGTTACGCTTAGGCTACTCGAATCCCATATACAGCATATGCCTTCTCCCAGGCTACAGAACTCCTGGAAACGCTTCTCTCTACACCCAGGATACAGAACTCCTGAAAACTGCATCTCGCTACATCCAAGAGACAGAGCTCCCGTAAGCTGCTTATTGTACCCTCATTGTAAAGTAAATGCACATTTAGCGTATGCCTATTTCCAGGATACAGAATTCCCATAAACTGCTTTTCCCCACACCCAGATACAGAACTCCGGTAAACTGTGTTCTCTACATCCAGGTTACAGAACTCCCATATGCTGCGTCTGCTACACTCAAGCTACAGAAATCCCATATAGAGCGTATATCTTCTCCCAGGCTTCAGAACTCTTGGAAACAGCTTCTTTCTACATGCAACCTACAGAATGCCTGGAAACTGCATCTCTCTACACCCAGGTAACAGAACTCCCGTAAGCCGCTTCTGCTATACTCAGCATACAGAAAACCCGCATATAGCGAATGCCTAATTCCAGGCTTCAGAATTCCAGTAAACAGCTCCTCTCTACACGAAAGATAGAGAACTGCTGCAAACTGTGTCTCCCTGCATCTAGTTAACAGAGCTACCCTAAGCTGTGTCTCCTACACTCAGGATACAGAAAACCCGCATATTGCGAATGCGAAATCCATGACACAGAAGTAGGGTAAACTGCTTATCCTTATACCCCGATACAGAACTCCGAAATACTGCGTCTCTCTACCTCCAGTTTACACAGCTCCCTTGAGGTTCGTCTGTTACGCTTAGGCTACTCGAATCCCATATACAGCATATGCCTTCTCCCAGGCTACAGAACTCCTGGAAACGCTTCTCTCTACACCCAGGATACAGAACTCCTGAAAACTGCATCTCGCTACATCCAAGAGACAGAGCTCCCGTAAGCTGCTTATTGTACCCTCATTGTAAAGTAAATGCACATTTAGCGTATGCCTATTTCCAGGATACAGAATTCCCATAAACTGCTTTTCCCCACACCCAGATACAGAACTCCGGTAAACTGTGTTCTCTACATCCAGGTTACAGAACTCCCATATGCTGCGT